>NC_051161.1:107667703-107851473 GCF_013339745.2 Dermacentor silvarum
CAGTAATACGTATACAACACTCTAATTTACTAAGAGAAAGAAATGATAACACAACTAATACAACAACTAACTGCAATAGGACAAAATAACATCAGTTATATATCAATAGCAAGTAACCAGAACGAAACAAATGACAGTGTTTTGATAGATAATTGAATGAATAAATAAATTAGTAATTCAGAAATATTTCACGTAATATAATTACTGTGGGTTTCTCTAAGTCATTATGTTTATTTAGAATATATGGAAGGTTATGTTTCAAAGACTGGTGTTTATAGTCGGTACGAAAACGGGGTATAAGCCACTTTCCCACGTTTCGAGTATTGATATGATGACTCTGACGCTGCAGAAATGCAGTAGTCTGAATGAAGTGTTGCAACGCAGAAGAACAGATGTAAAATGAACGCAGGATGCAAAACTCATACAAGTCTTGGATTTTAATTATTCTGTGAGTGCAAAAGTATGGGGAAGTTGGAGATAAATAACCAATGTTGGCAATGCGACGGACAGCTTTCTTCTGTAAAAGTAGTATTCTATTTATATTACGCTGAGTCGTAGTAAGCCAAACCAAACTGCAGTAGTTTATGTGTGATTGAAATAGCGCGTGATATATTTTAATTTTTATTTGTGTTGGGAGAATTTCGCGGCACCGCGATAAAACTCCCGTAGTTAAAGAAAGTTGCTTACATAAATTATATATGTGAGAATCCCAACTTAGATGAGATGAAAATGTTACACCAAGGATTTTGTGTTCATCAACAATGTCGATTTTATGTTCTGCACACATAATATCTTGGTTAACGTTGCATGTCTTGTTTCTAGATCTGAAAATTATTACCTTCGTTTTCCCGGGGTTAATTTTAAGTTTATTTGATAGTGACCATGCTATAATGTTACTTAATTATCGGTTACATCTTTCTACCAACTCATCCGCATTTTCGCCAGACAGCAAGACTGTGGCGTCATCGGCATATATGATAAATTGCACAGCTTTGTCGATGTTTACAATGTCATTTATAAAGGCGTTGAAAAAAAGGCCGGGGACCTAATACGCTTCCCTGAGGGACACCTCTACTAACCGGCAATGAAGATGAGCGATGGTTTCCCAGACACACGCATTGTGATCTATCTGTTAAATATGATTTAGCTAAAGCCAGAGGAGTGCCCCGAACACCATACATTTCTAGCTTATGCAATAGTATATTATGGTCAAGCGAATCAAAAGCCTTAGTGAAATCCATGAACAGGCCTAATGTATAGAGCTTGTTGTCGAAGTTTTCTAAAACAAATTCCTTAAGCCTTAACAAAGCTAACTCCGTAGACCTTCCTTTCCGGAAACCAAACTGGGCGTCACTGATAATATCAGCTTTATTTAAAAAATCTGAGAACCGGGTATGCAACATATTTTCGAAACCTTTAGCAAATACTGGTATAATAGATATTGGGCGATAGTTTCTCACGATGTTCTTGTCTCCACCTTTATACAGAACGGACACCCGAGAACGCTTCATTTGACTTGGAAATTCTCCGGACTCCACTGCTAAATTAAATATATAAACAAGTACAGGGGCAACATACTCTAAAACAAATTTTATAGGTCTTATCTGAAGATGGTCTATATCTAATGCACTACTATTATTAAGACTCATAAATGTTCTATAAACTTCTGGTTCATCTGTGGGATTAAGAAATATGCTTTCAGGACGTCGAATAATTAAATCATCTCTGAGTGAGACACCATCTGGCGTTATACTGGAAGTGAAATGTTTGTTGAAACAATTGGCAAGGTTTACAGCGGTCAATACGCGATTGTTCACTGTAATTTCAACTGGCATGAGGTCTTTCTTGCTGCGTCCCAGAACACTGTTTATAGCTTTCCAAGTAGTATCTGGGTTTCTAGCACTGATACTAGAAAACAAGTTTTCGTAATACGCTATCTTTGCTTTTCGAAGCTCACTGTTAAGTTTATTTCTAAGTGCTTTATATTCCTTTAATAAACCCTGCACCCGAGATCGTAAGAACGCATGAAATAGCTTATTTTATTGCGATAGCAATTATATGGACACTCCAAAGCAGATTTCTGCCGTCGCCGTCGTCGTCGCCGTCACCGTCGACGTTGCCGTGAGGTTCTGTATGACGTCAATGGATGAAATCGTCGCCGCGCGCCGCGATGATAAGTGGTTCTTGAGGGAAAGGGAAAGGTTGGCGCTATCTTCTGCCGAACGCTGTATGTGCGAGTGAAATGGCGCGAGGGACGTACTCTTTCACGGGGAGGGTTTGGCGCTGAGCCGTGCTCCCTCAAGGGCTGCAGAAGATAGCGCCAACCTTTCCCTTTCCCTCAAGAACCACTTACCACGGGGAGGGAACCCACGGCGGAGAACAAACGCGCGTTCTGCGCCGTGCTTCTTAAGGGCTGCAGAAGTAGGCGTCTCTTTCCTCCTTTACAATCACCATACATGTAGAGCAAACGCGCCTTCTTCCGACGTGCGAAAGGCGGTAGGGGGGGGGGGGGGAGGTGACGTTTAGCTGCGGCACCAAGTGCCTATTTATATCAGAGGCTCCGGCAACAGTCAGCAACGCCGCACGCATTTTGTGCGAACGCGGGCAAAACGCCGATGGCGTCGACATTAGTTCTGCGTGTTGCCGGTGCTGCTGCATGTCCAAGTTTATACAGCTGATAAAGCTACTATCATTACTCCGTATAGCTCTCTACAAATTTGCTATCGCAATTTATGCTTCGCCTTTCAGGTGAAACTGCGACCACTTTTTCTTGTTTATCATACGCCTAAGAACACGTGTGACCCAAGGTTTTCTTATTTTCTTTGATGGTTTAAACCCTCTAAAAGGAAAATGAGACAGATAGATATTTGTAAACATTTCTATAAACTTTAGGTACGCTTCATGAACGTTTCTTATAGCATAAACGAAATACCAGTCATGTATACTAATAGCATGCTTGAAAGCCTGCAATGCCTCATCAGAGATATGCTGAACTATGATAGTCTCATGCTGATGTTTCTGTTGCATTTGTAAAGAACTGTATTGCATGAACACTGGACAATGATCGCTTATATCAGATGAAATAGTACCCGCGTTAGAAACAACTGTGTCAGCATTTGTAATCAGTAGGTCCAATAGCGATGAACTCGATACTGTGATACGAGTTGGCGTTGATATTACATTTGTGAAACCAGCTGAATGAAGGCATGACATAAAATCGCATGCCCTTGGAGTGTCTTCCAAAATGTTAAGGTTGAAATAACCTCCGCATACAAGACGAAATTTACTTGCACCGATATATTCCAAAAAGACTCAAACAAATTCAGAAATTTCATGATGTCGCCAGCTGGAGGGCGGTATACCACAGCCACAATTTCGATGTCACTTTTAAGTACTAAAAATTCAGTCATCAGTAATTAAAGAAAATTCAGATAAAAGCTCATATGTCCGACAATCTTTCACAAGGATACAAACACCACCACCTCGTCGATTTTGACGATTAATAAAAACAGGTGTATAACCGTCAACATAAAGCATATCACAGCCATCGTAGTACCAAGTCTCAGTTATCATGATTATGTTGAACTTAAACAAGAACTGGTTAATCAAACATGTATTATTTCATCTTTCTTTCCAATTGCGGAGCATGCATTTAAGTGCAAAACAGAGTTATCTAAATTAGTCTGTGGGGGAACAGTATGTGGTAGAGCGAAATTATGATAGTTCATATAGCAACGCCGCCGCGAACGCGCTCGGGAAAGGGCTCATCGTCGACGGGCCGATTCTAGCGTGAGGGCTTCCGAAGCCCAGGCGAAACGTCAGCGAAGAGCCGCGGACCCCGAGTAGCGGGAACGCGATGTTGAGACCAAACGTCAGCGTCGTCTTGCCCTCCAGGATCCCGACAACGGTGGTGGACGCCTCGGTAACGCTAGCGCCAAATTCCTCCGTGCGATGCTCAGGTTTCAACGTCAGTTTCTCAACCGGAACGTTCATGATAGACATGTTCTGTTCGGTGATGCCCAACGACGATACGCCCATTCTCATCGTTGTGTCAATATTCACTACAGCAGACCCATCATAGTCACAGCTTCGCTGGCTTCCATCTTCACAGTACTGGAAGGGCTCTGAATTTTTTATTGCGATAGCAATTATATGGACACTCAAAAGCAGATTTCTGCCGTCGGCGTCGCCGTCGCCGTCGCCGTCGCCGTCGCCGTCGCCGTCGCCGTGAGGTTCCGTATGACGTCAATGGAGATGAAATCGTGGCCGCGCGCCGCCGAACGCTGTATGTGCGAGTGAAAGGGCGCGAGGGACGCGCTCTTTCACGGGGAGTGAACGCACGGCGGAGAACAAACGCGCGTTCTGCGCCGTGCTTCCTTAAGGGCTGCAGAAGTAGGCGTCTCTTTCCTCCTTTACAATCACCATATATGTAGAGCAAACGCGCCTTCTTCCGATGCGCGAGAGGCCGTGGGGGAGGGGGGGAAGGGGGAGGGAAGGGAGGCGACGTTTAGCTGCGGCACCAAGTGCCTATTTATATCAGAGGCTCCGGCAACAGTCACCAACGCCGCACGCATTTTGTGCGAACGCGGGCAAAATGCCGACGGCGTCGACAACAGTTCGGCGCGTTGCCGGTGCTGCTGCATGTCCAAGTTTATACAGCTGATAAAGCTAATATCATTACTCCGTATATCTCTCTACAAATTTGCTATCGCAATTGATGCTTCACCTTTCAGGTGAAACTGCGACAACTTTTTTGTTTACATTAATATGGCACCTAAATTTTAAACAGGTATGTAACATGACATCATAATATACGCTGATTTGTGCAAGGCATATCACATAAAGAGTTAACTATTACACATGGTGCTGTGGCGTAGCCAGGTAGCGAGAAAGCAGGGCACGTGCCCCCTCCCCCCTAGCCCCCCACACGATAAAATTTTTGGTCTTGTATGCCACCAAACCATGCTGACCTCCCCGTTCCCAGTCTCGGGCCAGGTGCCCCCCGAAGAAAATTTCTGGCTACACCACTGACATGGTGCATCAGTTAATATGCAGCAAACTCTAAAAAAGATTAATCATTTCACACGAACGAAACTATGTACATGAGGACTGACTGTCGGCCTAGTTGGTCTTGCAATACAAGTGCGTCAGATTAGTGCAAATTAATAATGGACACAAAGAGTAATGTGGACAAAGACGTGCGCTGTGTTCATATTGTTTAGAGCTTACTTGAAAAGCATCCACCAATTTTTGTTGTTTATGTAACTGAAGTAGATAGTTGCAATTATTTAAATGACCTGATAATTACTGTGCTAATTGGCATGGCGTCAATAAGCCGTTAGAGGATAATGTAAGAAACATCGAACAGCGATATAAATCTTGAACGAGTTACAATTATGCTATTTAACTTTTCCAGTTGAAGAAAGAAAGCCAGAGAAAGGTGAAACATACCACGTGATTATGTGCCCACCCTCTCCAGAGAGAAGTGTCTGCAAACATAATCACTGGGTACGAAATGTATTGCGAAATGTAACCGTTTCTTTCCTTTTGTGAATGTAATTGGGTCATAATTTGAATGCAGGGCAGGGTAATTCTATGAAAAGTGAGCTCAGTAATTCAATTCTAGGGTTTCACGTGCCAAAAGCACCATTTGACGATGAGGCAGGCTGTAGTGGCGGACTCAGGACTAATTTTCACCACCAGGGCATTTTTAACGTGCCCCTAATGGACGGGACACTGGCATTTTTCGTTTCGTCGCCACTGAGATGTGGGCGCCGCGGTCGTGATTCGAGCCCGTGACCTCGTGCTTAGTAGAGCCACATAATAGCCTCTAAGCCAACGCGGCGGGTGAAAAGGCCGCTTATGTCTATTAAGAATGTTATTGTTCAGTCGGGGGCTGTACCAAGATCAATAAAATAAGGTAAGTATAGGCAACAACTTTATTTTTTGTACGGCATCTTAATAGGGTTGGCTTCACCCTGCCTAGGCGTCTGCCACGAGCCGTTGAGCTCTGGCGGCGTCGTCGGCCCGCTGGAATGTCCACAGTTGATCTTCCGGGCTGAGCTGAGCAGCACAACACACCAACGCGCGCGGAGGCTTTCGCTACACACGTAAAAGAAAAACAGCCAGACGAGCGTTTTTCGCTTGTCCTCTAGCACATTTGTACTCTAGCGCCTTTGCGTGTCACTGAGATTGAACCAAGGTAGTATTTCTTTTTACAACAGACAATGGCGGACCTAAAGAACATTTTCCTCAGATTTCGGTTGATCAGCCAGTATTGTATTTTTTTACCCCTATTGCAAAAACCAGCGTCTTACAGTGCCTTCCAGTGTGAAACCAGCGCGTTTTTTGACACTGGATGGCACTGTGGACGCTGGCGCACACTGGGAGTCACTGGGAGTCACTGCGACACTGGTGAGATGGCTGGATAAGAGCTAGGTCACACTGGACAAGACGCTGGCTTCACTGCTATGACGCTGGGGCGCGCTGGTGTGCGCTGTACACGCGGTGGTTGTCGCCCAAGTTCGCTGGCTTGTACTGGAGACTGCGCTGGTTTCGCTCTTATGCCGCACTGCCGGAGTATATGTGCTGTTGAATATTAAATGCTTGATACAATTTTATGGGCATCTCCTGTCCAAAAAACAGGCTCCTGTCCTAAATAGCGCTGCAATTTGGGATCATAAATGTCTGTTTCGTGTCGGCGGTGTTGAAGCTTGGAATAAAGGTGCGTGAGCTAGCTAGCCCATGCATATGCGGCACTGAAGATCACTTCCGCCTTGGACATTTCCCCTGTTGACTGTGCGCATAGCTGTATTCGTGAACGAAATTACGCGAACGCAGATAACGCTTCCTTTTCTAGTAGTTTGTACGCAATCGATGACTGCGAGTTGTCTCAGTGTTGTACAGTCGACACGAAACCCAGCAGCCGTTCAGACGCGTTCGAACGGACCTCAGGAAGCCTGCCGGTGATCTATATTATCGCACCGACAACAAAACAGCGGTGATTCGTGCGCTTCCACTTTCCCTGGTCTACTAAAAATAATAGTTAAAAGGTTCTGAAGCCCAAATACAAACATTTTCGCATTCGCCAGGTACCCACATCGAGATCGCTCGCTTCCACCGAAGATTAGGCCTACGGTACCCGCCGAGAACCGTAGGCCTAATCTTCGGGGTAACGAGTCGACACATTTTAAGGCCATGGCCAGGCGGCGAAGCTTGGTGGCTTAGCTCGCCTCACACTGCACGTAACTTCTCTGGTAGTGTTTTGTGCTTGGGGAAGCATGTCGAACGCTCGCAGCCATCCAATTAACAGACCTCAAGAACATGGCAAAGTACCTCATCACCAAAAATCATGTTTTCTAAGTGACCTTGCTCCACTCTAAGCCCTCAACTTACCTCGAATACGACAAAGCTCCCACAAACACGGTGATCGTGCAAAATGGTTCTGGACGGCCAACTCTTGCTCTGAGGCCTTCAAATACTCGTATCAGCGCCTCTGCTCACTTAGAACACATATGTATACACAGAAGGTGCAGCGGTCGTTGAAAATCACTTACCGTGTAGTCTTGGGTGTTCAAAACTGTGAGAGACACCTACGACGGCAGTAAAATGCGCCAGTGCGGGTAATGGCTGCTTCTTGGACGCTTCTAGCGCGCGCGTGCACGCTCCGAAGACCCGTCGTCTGCGCGTAGTTCGATGGTTTCGGCTTTGCTGCGGCATTCTCTGCCGAGCTGAGGCGCGACTACTCCGAACAGAAAAACAGCGCAGACACACATTGCGCATGATATTTCGAATGTTACCACAGAAATAATTCTACTGATGTTGTCGCTCGGGCTGACAGCCATGTTGGACATGTCAGGCGACTGAGTGGCTCGGGTCAGATATGTGGCTATCAGGCATGTGGCTATCCTGCACAACTGTTGTCATCGTTGACGGAAGAGTTATTGCAAGAGGTTCGTTCCCCCTCGAAACAGCGCGAAGTGGTTGAGGACTTAGCCAAGACTGTTGCGATCCCGTATGTACGCGTACACGATGTGTCCCATCGCATCAAGAAAGCCGCAGGCCGGGCTGGTGTAAAGGTGGTGTTTACCGCACCTAACAAGCTCGGAAGGTTGTGCAAGAAAGTCGGCAAGAGCCGGAGAACATCTGGACTGTACAACAAGCAACGTATCGCCAAGCATGTAGATTGCAATACCAATGTAGTGTATTCCATTCCCACCTCTTGCGGCGGCACTTACATAAGGCAAACGGGACATTGCCTCAATGAACGTTAGCGTGAGCAAGCGTACTGTCTCAAGATTCTTCTTCGTCTTTCTGGGGTTTTACGTGCCAAAACCAGTTCTGGTTATGAGGCACGCCGTTGTGGAGGGTTCCGGATTAATTTTGACCACCTTTTACATTTCTTTAACGTGCACTACAACGCAAGCACACGGGCGTTTTCGCATTTCGCCTCCATCGAAATGCGGCCGCCGGCGCCGGGATTTGATCCCGCGACCTCGTGCTCAGCAGCGCAACGGCTTAGCTGATTGAGCCACTCCGGCGGGTCAAGATTAAGACTGGTAGTAATGTGACTGATCATGGTGCAAAGTGTGGCTGTTCACCACTCCTGGATGACACACGTGTGTTGAGAAGCTCCATCAATCAGATGACCAGGGAAATCTGAGGCCTCTTCAATGTGTTAGTCAGGAGCCACCCGTGTAAGTGCCCCTTCTATAGCTCTTTGTGATAAGGAACTTAAGTTCCTTAGAAGTTAATCAGTTCGGCCTGTGTTCACTATGTGTATTGTTACATTTGTATTGCTTTATGTTTTGACGCATGCGCAGAAAGAGCTGATAGACGATGACTTGCCCCCACTTTCTTTCGTTCTCTTTCTGCCCGTTAAGAATTGTATATATTTGCGTAGGCTTCAATAAAGGTGTTGTTGGCAGTCAGCGCTCGTCCCGTGTTCTCCCTTGTCCGTGTTTTTTGGCACTGTTTTAAATATGAATGATCCGTACCAACTACCTCGCACCCAAACCCTTCTGAGAATGTTATTCATACAAGGACATGGGCGTTTGCGATTAAGGACTGAATGGTGCACCTCGCTTGTTGTTGTCGGTGAAAAGGAATGTGGCACTAATTGAATGTTGCATAGGGAACGAGCAAGTGTGCATTGTTGAGAAACAAGGTAATCAATAAAGCCTTGATGGTATCGCTAAAGTTTATTATTCCCTCATCGTTGAACTTTATTTCTGACATGGCTACAAAAAGTGAGAGGGCAGCTCGCAAACACGCGGCTGCCCACGGGCTGATCTTATGTTCTTACACCATGTGCCCTTGCACCTCAGAGAAATACTCCAGTGCAATCTAAGGCATAGTAGTGCAAGTCATCAGTTAGTGCGTCATTATCGTTCTTCAATTATCAATTTCTGAGCGATATCCGAAACTTTTTGAGACTATCCTGAATTTGAAGCAGGGCATAAGTTTTAGTAAATAGGACTAAAGTGCAGAATGGCACCGAAGCTCAGACATTTAGTTGCCGCGAGTACGACAAATATTCTGGAAATATGCTTTTTGGCGGGACATTATGTACCGAAACTGCCAGGTGGGCTGCGCGGGGGGAGGTCTTCGGATAAATATTGACCACCCGAGGTTCTTTAACATGCACACAAAGCAGCGCACACACACGATCCTTTTCTTATTTCTCCCTTTTTTGCATTGCGCTTTCTTATGAATGCGGCTGCCACGGCCGGGAGTCAAATCCACGACTTCGTTGATGCAGCACTACACCATAGGCGCTTGCATGAGCCACAGCTGGGGGTATTTAGGAAATAGATGTTTCTGCTCTACCTCCAATTCCTTAGCAATACGAATAATGTAGTGTTAATGGCGAACCGCGTGCCCAGTTCAACAGGGCTAACATGTGGGTACAACTCAGCCCTCGTCATCATTCCTCGCTGTACAGGCTTCAGAGCCTACACTCCTTTAATAAGTGGCGCTTGGGCGTAGCCTTTATAAAAAGTGACAAGCTCACTTTCCCGCAACGACCGATTGATCAAGATATGGCAACCATCCCTTTCTTAAAATGGTGATTACGAGACAGCTAGCGCACTCTTGTTTCCGCGCGTTAAATGCGATGTGAAGGAAGAGATGGAAGCTATAACCATGCATTAGCCATACTTTTTGCAACAATTTAGCTATGCCTAAGCCTCCATATTTGGGGAAATGGGCATGGTGGCATTGTCGACATGGGCCATTTCGAAAAAGATTGATGACCGGCAGTTCTTCCAGGGCCGAAGGTCAGTTTTTCATATGGGAACTCTCCCTGTTATCCTTCTCTGTGTTCCGTGTGAATTTCGCGCTACCACAGCTGCAATGCTCAATGAACCAACCAATACAGCAGTGAACCGTACCGCTGTTCGCGGTCCTCCTTCCCCCGCTCTCCTCCTTCCCCCGCCCCCTCCCCCATCGTCAAGCTGCCGGAGGCACTCACCCTGATAGCGCTCATTGCGACGTTCGGAATGGTGCGCAGCATCTGAGTGAAAGGACCCGCGAACGTGGCGTTACCCTTCGAGGCTTCTTCGCTGCCGGCCACGGACAGGAGGTACACAGTCCAGTTAGGGTGCAACCTCGCCGCTGACTCGACAGCACAGGCGATCCGCGCAGTGATCAGTCCGTGACCTCCGGTCTCGAGAAAGAAGATTCGGGAGAACTCTGACCTCTGCTGTGGCGCGCTGACTGTCCAGGCATCTCATGCAAGCAAAGGAGGTGAGAGAAAGGCGTGGAAATTTTCACATCTTAAAATCGATAGCGGCGATAGTTTGTTTGGGCTTACTATACGTGTCGATACATACGCCGCGGCAAACGCACGCACAATAACGAAACGAACAGAGAGAAATAAGAGAAAAAAGTTATCTTCGTGCTGGCACAATAACCACAAACAAGACAGCAAATATAACATGTCGAATAAGGAGCAGTCATTAAGCAAATGGGCACAAGATCGCAATCCCAAAGCGGATATGTCGCGCCGGCTAATTGACTTGTTGAAAACAGCCCTCAAGGAATATGCCTGTGGAGTATTATTGTTAAACATTTCACTGTTGCTTGGCAGATTGCGTAAACGTACAGTGCGTTCCACTGCTTTGTAGAGTGCGTGTGCGAACCAATGACGAAGACATTGACGACGGTGATGGTGATTGGATGATTTTTATTGACATCCCTTTCGAAATGTAATGGCAACAAATGGTCACATTGCAGTCTAGCATTTTCTCTTCATTGTAACATCTACCTCTACATTGTATAATTATATATGCGTTTAACTACCCCGGCTCTATCGATAACTTCCCAGCTTTTTTCCCCACGAGTGCTATAAACATCTCGTGTTTATCTCGACTGCTCACCTGTTAATCTTTCCATCTGCTTTGAACCCCAGAACTTGTGGAAATTAGGCGTTCCCAATGGTTCTGAGTGGGAGAATAAGTTGGCATTACATTACGAAGTTCTCAGTCGCTTACGGACAATTGCTGCAGCAGGCACATGCATCATCCTGTTGCGGATAATTCCTCTGGTATGTCTTTGTCCTCAGGCACTCAGATCAAGCTTTAAATTCCAAGATATTCTCTTCGGGATAATCGTCCAGATTTTCTCCCCGATTTCTTCCTAGCCGTATTAGTAGACAGATATCCATGAACGTTTTTGTTTCAATTCTTTGCATCCAATTAATCGTATCGGTTTCTATGACTTTCTTTTCGATAACTTCGGGTTCTCTATTTGCAGTTTCCATTATCACACACTTGGTTGGCATCGTTCTTGACCTCTTCCTCGATTCCTTGCCCAGGCTTTCCAGGTACCGATATTCATGCCCTCTAACCACCCACATCTTTTCATCCACATTCCTGTGTCTTTCTTAAAAACTAATTTTGCTCTATGCTTCTCGGACTGCTCTGGGCTTCTCTGGCTTCAAGAGGCTTAAACATTGTCACCGCGCATTCCCTCATTTGTGGTTTACCACAGGCCCCCAAAGCCAATCAGCCCACCGACACTAGAATAATTTTCAACTCCGACAGGATCTCTGGTTTGATGCACAGAATGGCATGAGTGATCCTTTTTGCTGGCACCGTTATTCCTTCCCAAATTCATAGTTATTGCAGCCCCAAGTTGTGTCCGTTCCATTATATATGCACTACGCAACTATAGTTTGTGCATTCCGAATCTATAATTTGAGCATTCAAAAAACCAGTAAAGGTTGCTTCCTTCATTTATGTATACAGCCAGATACTGGTATTCAAATAATATCAAGTTTATTTTCGTTCTGTCAGGATACAGAAAGAAGGGCTGTGACAAAAAAGCTGTTTTTTAAAACAGCTTCACTAGTTTACAACCCCCTAGAAACGTTCAGAGCGTTAAAAGCACTATGGTAAGTAAGAAAACCTACATCGTCACTTCACAGACAGTGTACTACGATAAGGCAAGCAACACAACGATTCCAAAGTGAGGTACGTTAGTATGGTAATGGATGTAAAGCTATAGGCGGTAATGCTATACCATATTCTTGTTACACCGGCTTCGGCAAGCGAGCCTCTTTGACCATTTTTAAAGGCGTTTTATATCAAAAGAACTTTCTAGCATGACATACATGAGCCTCAATGAGAAAGTGATTGTACCATGTAGTAGCTGCGTAGCTACACCAGGCAGCCCTAAAGTCCCTATATAGTAAAAGTACCACCCTCTACTCTCTCCTCCGCCGTCTCATCTCCTAAAGCGCTTGTTTTTTTCTTTCGTTTTTGCTTGCGAAAGCAAGTCGACGGTGGCGCTCCTCCAAGGCCCCTGTTGGGAAGCCTACATGCAACGCAGTTGCATGCAACGGAGTTGCATGTAGGCTCCCTAGCCCCCGTTAAAGCATTCAGGCCGGGCGCGCGCTGCCGCCGCCGTCGTCGACGACGGCTTCGCAGAGTGACTATCAACATGGCTCTAAGGCGAAAAAAAAAAACTAGAAAGAAGTGAAAGCGCACGCTATCATCGTCCAATCGGAGATACAGAAGAGAGAGAAGCGGCGTTGTTTAAAGGATGGCAGTACTTTTCCGAAGGTATAGGGACTTTACTTGTGGAGGCACAGCAACGCCCACTACATTTCGCGGGGCCAACTTCTCGGCAAAAAAAAAGTTTGCATTTACCATTCGAGGCTCGTTGCGCCAAGTACTCTACTGCGTCAACTCACACCAACCACATCGTATATACTGGGCATACAACAATACAAATGAATCGTAGTAAATGAGAACATTCGCCACAACCACGCGTCACAATCTAACGCGAATATTCCCATCTATATTCGTTTAACTCATGCTTTAATCGCACACATTACACTGGTCAGCCTTGAGAAGTCTGCATGGATTCAGAGCAATGGGTTCACCAAGATTTTGATTGAAGTAGCATATCCATGTGTCCTTATACAAACACACACCTGTTACGTCGATGTTAAGCTAAAAGCAATATTACACTGAATTGATTCACAAAAACTACAGTTTATTCTTCGCTAAAACAGCGTGCGTGCCCTGTAGTTTTTCTCTGGTACTCAGGGGTGGATCCAGGTTCTGGGGGTGGGGGGGGGGGGGGGGGAGGTCAGCTTCTTTCAATGGTGATGATGATGATAGTAGCCTTGCTTGTTTACCGAAATTCACCGTTTCTGCTCACGGTAAACCCGCCTCGGTTTACCTTGGCTTGAGTAACAACTGTAGCGAACACGGGTATCGGTTTCTCCGACGTTTAAAGGGATACGGACACAAAATCTGAAAATTTTATGAAAATGCTGAAAATGAATTCTCAGTGTGTGATTACACCGAAAAGAAGTAGTCACTTAGCTCATTTTTGAGCCGATGGCTTTATTTTTGGCGTTTTTGTGAGCGCGCGCCTCGCCGCCCGACCCACGGGAGTTGGATGGAGTGACGTCAGGACACCCTTATCGGATAGCCAGCCGGCCGGCCGCGGTCATTCGAATCGCGCCGACGCCGCCATCGCTAGCATAAATTCGAGTACACGTCTGAAGACGAGGACCATTCCAACTAGGCAAGAAATATTACCGCTTACGGTTACGAGCCTTCCGCGTAAAGCGACGGAGAAGAGCAGGCGGCCGTGGAAGTGCCGGTCAGGCTTTCGCGAACTGTAGCGCGAAGACTTCGCTCTGCACCAGACACTTGTGCAAAAATTATTTGTCATTTCCTCTGTAAACTTGCTTTTTTAAGAGCGCACCCAGGCGAGGCAATTGCGGGGTAGTTCAGCACTGCGTGGATGACTGAATAGTATGCCGTGGGCGTGAGCAACTGCTGTAAGGTATCAGTACCTCCGAGACTCTCACGTCCACGTTGCCAGCCGCCCGACAGATGGCAGCACCTGTCTGGCGTTCTCCCCAGTTTACCCGCTTTTAGACTGTGGAGAAGCACAGCTGTGTGTGTGTGTGTCTGCCCCGCTGCCATGTAGGACTGATATCGTGAGTCGCGCTCGCGCGCGCTAGCCTTGTATTGTTTTACTATGCTTTGCCAACATTTTTAAAGACATTACTGCCTTCGTGCCCAGCCTCGGGCATCTCGCCCCAGCCTCACACAGCTCTTGAGCTCACACAGCTCAAGAAGGCTGCAAGTGAACGAAAACAGTACCGACATCTTTTCGCCTGCTCTTTTAAAACGCGCTGCAGATCATATCTGCCTTGTGTTTTCGTGAGAATACCGATGGCACAGCGTCAGGCTTTAGACGTTGGCTTTTGAGCAGCATGCCGAGGCTCTTCAGCACAGCCGGGCTGGTCACATAATCATCGTCGACTAAGTTGTCCGCGCAAATGAAGTCATATTTTAGAGGTCTCCAGGCTGGGCGTGATGGCTGACAGGCAGGTATCCAAAGTTTAAGCACCTTCTCGTCTCTGGGAAACGTGTGCGACGGCGTGTCATGACCGACGATGCTGTTGTAACAGCAATGTCTGGGCATTTCGTTCCGCCGCGACGAACGCGTCAATACCAAGTGACGACCGTAGGAAGGTGCATGTAAGACGCCACACTTGCGTGGAGCACTGACGGGGATAATGTTTCAGATGGACCACGTGTGAAGATCGCCGAAGGAGTTAAACGAACGCTGAAAGGGACCGGTAGCCGCGGAAACACTGCGACGGCTGTGGCCGACCTTGGCCGCGCGCGTGCGAGCGCGGGTGGGTGTTATGACGTCAAATTTCAGCTTCTGCCGACGGCCGCTTGGAGGCAAGGTTCAACAGAAAGTCGCAAAAAAGTTTCTCGATCTTTTTTTTTCAATGCAGCTTGTTGTATTCGTCAATTTGAACAGTTCAAAAACCACCCGCCAACTTTTGTGTCCATATCCCTTTAAGCAACTGACGTTGCCCAACACAGCCATGTGCTTGGCGGCTGTGTCTGATATTATATCTAAACCTGTATATTTTCTGATAAGAAAATTTGGGATGATCTGTTGCATGCGCAGGATGATAGTTATAGGGGCGTAAGCACGAGTACGTCTTTGGAGTTCGGTTGGGGCATCTTGATTTCCTTAAGAAACTTCTTTGTGTTCTTTTGAGACACCTTCGTTTGCTTTGGAGGACTAACGCTTGCGCTCCAATACGCCAACCACTACGCTGGTTGTTTACGATATGCGAATCACCGCGTATGAAGACTCACGGCGTCACCTACAAAAAAACGATGTAGCGCAGTAGCCGAGAGCGCGAGCCAGCGTCTTTTTCTTCATGTTGTGTTTCCCACGCGACGTCATCCGCTTACACAAGGGTGGCGCAGCTGATCCCGTTTCGTTTACACCGCGACGTCATCCTAGGCCCGCGCGCTGGCGTTCGCCGTTGATGTCACGCTCCCCACTGCGCAGCCGCGGCTCGAGGCTACGCCCGCTCCGCGAGAACTCCCACTCAGACAAACAGATCCCGTGGGTTTTAGCCTCCTATGCTTAATGTACGAAAATAAAACAGTCCGAAGTTAGAATGTAAAACGTGTAGCGTACGAACGGCACTGTGCTTGTACTGGATATTGTCAACTTGTAAATGTGATCACAAGGAGCGTTACAATTATAAAAGTTGTCTATGCGATGTACTTAGCTTATACGTTAGTGGTTATTATTTATATATGAACATTTCAGCAAGATATCTTTTTCATTAGGCATTAAGCTTAAGGTGGTCGCGGAACCACCTTATTAATTGTGAAACTGAAAGTTTCATACTCCTCCCGAAGAAAAGATGAGTTGTAAAAAGAGTGGGGGAAGATTTAACCCTTTGAATAAGTCCCACACAACGCTCAACTCTTAAAAATAAACAGTGCACAGCTTAACAGTTTAATATTTTATTACGGTTGGTCACGGAGAATAATATAACACGGCCATAAAACAACGTATAAAAAACTTACTGCTGCATTTGTGCACTGTTTGCTCCCTGACAATCCCTGAGTTCCCTGACAAGCCACGCAGGGCAACAGCTAGAGGTAATGAGTGGACCTGGTTTTGTTTATAATTAATTGAGAAAGGCTCGTCATGCATTCTTAGTACGGGCTGGCTAGTTCTTCCATTTTTGTAGAAACACACGAGACAATTTATATGTCACATACAGATTGTGTAACAACATGGTATGAAGTTTTTGGTGTAAAACTAGCAAGAACACGCCTGAAGCGAAAAAATCATGAGCCATTCGATTCGATCCCGCGATCTCGTGCTGAGCAGCGCAACGCCTTAGCTGACTGAGCCACTGCGGCGGGTACCCTCCATTGAAGGTAGGCCCACCGCCTTCGTAAGCCGCATTCGTGGTGCTGTGGTGTGCTTATGGTACGTGCTTGCTTGTTCCCAACTTATCAAGGTTTCTCTAAAGCTAAATACTTCAATTATGAGGTATTGTTATGCGGTATGAGGTAACCTAAAAAGGAACCAGGTGTCTCGTTTCAAGAGAAAGAGGTGCAAACCAGAGAACTTTCTAAAAAAGGAAACTTTCCATGCACTCGTGATAACAACGAAGCCGAATTTCGAGTGCATTCGACATCTGCTTCTTGTCAGAAAGTTCGTGTATGTGTTGACGAGAAAAATGTCAAGTGACCCAATTGAATGCTTGTTTGAATTCCTGCACAAAGGTGCCGGGTGCAGTAATGCGCAGGATGTAAAAGGTGCTGTATACGGGCTGGAGAAGATGCTCAAGACTGAAATTGTTGCTGCTTCGAGTAGCAACGTGCGGAGTTCGTCCTCTTTCTCGGCCAAGTAACGAATTACAGCTAACCAGTACTGCCACCCGCTCAATGAAGTGATGGAGAAGTATCTTGAAGTAGCAGAGGAGAACTGTATCACCAATGCGTCAGCACAATGTCACTCGCTTCAAACCCGGACGAGGCCAGTGTAGCTTTAATAGGAGGGTTCATCGTTCGCGCGGCAAGTGAGAGAATCCTATGCGGAAATTCCATTGCGCTCCTGCAGGCGCCTAAACACAATAATCCCCTACACGGTCTCATCGCTCGCCAGGACCGACGAGGACTTTACTGCCCGAGTGAGGACCTGGTAATTGTTCTGAGAGGGCTTCGGAGATTTTCTGATACTGTGCTCTACAACAGAAGCTCCATTGCTCAGCCGTTAGAAGACTGCGTTGAAAGAAGCGTCCGGGCTCTCATGGAACTTCCTGTGCTCCGTTGCGAAAAGTGCGGCGAAAAGCAAAGAAAAATGTTTCTCCACCTCATCGCAAAGAAGTTTATGCAGCCCATTTTCACGAACTATGCCATAGGACTGACGGACAGAAACAAGGCGACTAAGCTTCTTGAGCGGAAACCATTGTCCCGCAAAGTGTTGAAGCTTTAGCTGGACAACTCTGTGAAGCCGTGATGTTGTTCTTCATGAGGAAGTAGACAATGCGTTATCATTTTAGTTGCCCACAGTGAGGATGAAATAAAAATAGTTTATACTGGCGTCTCTACTACGCGGCGTCCTTCGTTCTTCCATGGTTCTCGAAACAGCCCGATCGCTCTTCCTCCCGCTTGGTGCCGTGCCGGTACTGCAAGCTGCTTACGATTTACTTGGCAATCATGCGAAAGTTATTTAATATCTACATGTGATAATCTGCTAGCAGCCACAGCAATTGTTTAAATTTTAATGCCCGAAATGTTGAACGAGAAGCTGCTGCTGCGTCCCGCACATTGGAACGGCCCTTCCGGACCCAAAGAAATGCCGGCCGAGACAGTGCCAGAGCGTGGCGCCACCACTCGGTGAAAGCGCGCAAAACTGCGGTGGAGCGTCGACAATGGGAGAGCGAGCAGTCTGCCTGCCATCTAGTTAGAGGAGGCGCTGCTCAGAGCTATGTTGAAAGTTACTCTGCGCAGCCGCAGTCGCCGGCGGCGGCGGCAGTGCGCGCTCGGCCTGAAAGCTTCAACGTGGACTTTCTAGGGGCGCAACCGTCGACTTGCTTTCACAAGCAAAAAGTAAAGGAAAAAATACCAACCGCTTTAGGAGAGGAGACAGCGGAGGATGGAGTAGATAGCGGTACTTTTACTATATAGGGATTTTAGTTGCGGCCGTTTCCGGAGCGTTCTACATGCGCCGCTGCTGACATTTCCGTCCTCCTCCCCAGCACCGCCACCGCGCTTGCCCTTAACGCCCCTACTGCGCTGCTACCGACATTTATCTCCTCCTCTCCAGCGTGCATGTTGCTCTTTCCCTCAACGCGAGGCGCAGTATGGGAATGCTGGCCTGATGAGAGGCCTCGGAGCCAGCTGTGAAAGAAGACGACGAACGCGCGCGCACCAGCACGAGGCCGAGGCAGGCGCGAGGCGAGCTCGCTCGCTTTTTCTGTACCTTACAGCGACCTTGAAACAGGTTTAAGGCCTTAAAAATTTTCATATCCTTTTCTGTGACATTAGAGTGTTTTAGCTAAGCGCTTGCTGTCCGCTCCGCTCAGACCGGCATATGCTAGCAAATGCCACACAACCGCTTAGCGGGAACATTATTGCGTTTGCGCACAACGCTCATAGCGGCAGCGGAACGAAGACCGCATCCATCGCTCCGCTACAAAGGCGACTGAGCGGAGCGTGACAGCGTGTCTACTTGGTCTCTTCGTCGTTTTGCAGCCGAGTTGATAGCGCGTCTACGGTGTCTAGAACTTCTAGCCACCGTAGCGCGTCGCTCGCGTCTCGGCAAGACGCGCTTACAACAAGCGCTCGGCTAAAACACTCATAGCATCTCAGAGCTTGAAATCTGCGCGCAGCGGAGTGTAAGGGGCGCTCTGCTAAAACTGTCTATTGTAGCGCCAAATTCCTCGCAGTCGCTACGCGGTATTGAAAGTCAGACAGACGAACCATAGAGAAACATACTACGTAAAGAGTGGCCACAAGGGCCGTTTCGCGGCCGAGCAATTGAGGGTCTGACCACCCGCCAGATGGCGTAGCGACAAGCGCTTCCACTGCGCTTCACAGATAGATACGTTATCATGCCTCCATCGGGCTGCATCGACGCGTCATATATTTCTCTATGACGTCCCCTCTGTTGTGTCCCGTCTCCATAGAAACGTTGATGCTGCGCCGGCTGCTCCGGTCATGTGCCGCTGGATACGCCCACCTCGCCGCGCTTTCAACACGCCGGTTCGCTGCTACGCAAAGTTGCATCCTTTTGTCTGCACTAAGAATTTGCAGTTGTTTGCGTCCAACATTGTTAACGAGATGTTTATTCATGCTGATTGAGTGTATTTTTGCGTGCGTAGCATACAATACATGCTTCGGCGCCCACCGAGGCTGGTTCGTAAGCGTGGGCTGTACATAACGCGTTGCTGTCATTGCTAAACCATTCTTGTTGTTCTGCCTGCTCTTAACCTGCAATTTTAAGGATATGTACTGAAATTAGTTGTGTTCAATAGGATCTTGGTAGTACGCATGTAAACAAGGAAAATAAAGCATTTTGTACTGTGCCACTACTACTTCCTGTTGTGTGTAATTCTAAAGAACGGCAGAAAAGTGAGAACAAAAACAACAACAAAATCTCTGACCGCATGATTTTATGCTGTTCGCATGAGCAAATTCTGTTTTGCATGGTACATCGACAACCTTGGTTGTTTTTGTTTAGTAAAAAGATTGCGATCTGCTAGTTTATACGCCTGTTTATGCCAAAAACACAACAGCGGAGCTTCACTAAAGACAGCGTAGTTGAACACTTAAACAGCTTGGTAAATCATATTGAAAAGCGCTGCTGTCAAAACAGAAACCAAAACAGAGCCAAACCAGGCGTCCCGAATCTCGGAAGACAAAATGGACGGTCTGACCAGCCGCTGGTCGCGCTGGTAGCAGTGCAGTAGCTGGACCGCAAGGTCCTACGGGAGTGTCCGCTCTTTACGTAGTATGTTTCTCTATGGACGAACTCCGAAGGACAGGGGGTATATTAACTTGATATATTTACTGTTTAAGTTGATCAAAGTTAGATTCTACACTCAGGTACACTGACTGTAGACAACATAAAACACAAAGAAAGACGGCGTCGTCTAAACTTTGTCCGGCTCTGCGCGCCTCTGTTTGGCCCGGCTACAGTGTCCTAGAAGATTTTTTAGCGGGCTCAGAGGAGGGCGCGGGCTGGTGTGTTGCATGTTGCTGCCGAGAGGAGACGCCGCAAGATCTTCCTCCTGAAGCTCACCCGGCGTGAGCGACTACAGACGGTGCCGTTCTTCCTCAGACCCATGGTCCTTCGACGCGTTCTCCGCTTTTGCACGGCCCGCTTTCGCTGTGTTCAGGTTGTCTGTATTCACGTTAGAGCACTGCACGGGCTCGGGCTTACCCGAAAGCCCGGGCCCGGCCCGGCCCGTGGGCCGGGCCGGGCCGGGTAGAGCAGTTTTTTCACGGGCTCGGGCCGTGCTCGTGCACGGCGTGTGCTTTTTGACCCGGGCCGGGGCCGGACTCGGGTTTTTTAACGCAGGCTCGGGTCGGATTCGGGCTTTCTGGTGGTGTGCATGTAACGTCCAGCGAGTTAATCTCGGGCGTCTCAACTGTGAAAAGCGCATTTTTTGGGGTCGGGCCGGGTTAGGGCCGGTTTCGAGCCGGGCTCGGGCCGGGCTGGTACGGTAGAATATTTCCGGGCCCGGGCCGGGCCCGGCTCTCGCCATAAAATTTTTTATCGGGCTCGGGCGGGCAGCCCAACGTAAAAACGGGCCCCCGCCGGGCCCGGGCTGAAAAAATCGGCCCGTGCAGTGCTCTAATTCACGTTGCTGCTGTCGATGCCCCTCCGCTCTGTTAGCTTTTTTTCTCCCGCGTGAACGCGCAACGCCGCACCCCTGGCTTTTCCAGGTAACGGTAAGAGGCAACCGATGACACCCCGAGGGGGAACTAAGTTAAACGGGTGTGAAGGCGCTCGCGCTGACATCGGCGTGCTTCACGAAGGGACATCCCCTCATTCTCTCGACGCCGCTGACGGGACGAGTAAGGCACGGCTGGTGCTAGGAGGTCCAAGGTATTCACGAGAAAAAAGAACTACGGCAACTTAGCGACCCCACACCCCTGCGGAAAACAGCTGAGCTTGTGAGCGAGCTAGCTTTACTTCTACGTGGCCGCTACCACTGCTACTCGCAAAACATATTTTGGAAGAAAGCTGGTGGCCATATTTTGTGGGGACAGGGCCATCACTCTATCAGCGAGGGGCGATGCAAAGATCTTAGAGGGGGGGTCAGGACATCATCTTTGGATCCGCGCCTGCTGGTACTCAAGACATAGCTAATAAATGATATCTACTGAAAACGCAGTTCAAAAATAAAGTTACTGATCGAATCTTATAAGGTTAACACTATATATATAGCCATTACTTGTTATGGCTATGGATAAGATAGTTTTGACGACATTACCGTGTTAAATACGGTAATACAATCTTGGCATATCTCAGCACGCATCACCATGACCACACTTCAGAAAGCCTGCACGGTTTCGTATTCATAACTATTCGTGGATGTATGTAAGTAGCCTGTGACGTCACATTTTCCTATTCTAATGGAATTGTCTACACTTTTTCAAATGTTTTCATTGGAGACGCATTGGATGCATAGTTTTCAACAACTAGTGTTTTGCCCCGCGATTTAAGTTGCTACTCATTGTTTTGGAACCGTATTCCAGCCTCGCCTGCGCGACCATTTAAATTGACCTCGTGTTTGAGCCGAGCTGCAATACGCGACGGCGGATCAGCACTGGGGAATGAACACTCTCCCCCTGTTATTCTTTTCGGGTAACGGTCACAGCTCCGCGCTCGTGAAGTGCCTTTCAGTAGTTCGAACATTACTTTTTTTTTATCTGCGGCAATGTATAATTTCTCCTTTTCACTACTTCAGTAGCTCTTTTTTACCTATGCTTCACCACCTGCGGGCCTGTCACAGACAGTTCCTGCAAAGGGGAGAGAAGCGAACTCGCGCAATGCGCTAAGGTTGGAGCTTAGGTAGATGCCTCTTTATCGGCGGCAAACCAATGAATAATGATATGTTGTTAGTGCAAAATTGTTGTTTTCTATGCGTCGCCGTTACAAACTCTGTATCCGCCGCTGTGAACCCGTTTGAAGGCAGCGCAGCTCTGGCATGTATGCGCCGTTGACAAAACTTGTATACGAGATTTGGAATGGGGCCCTCCCCATATGTACCTTGCGTCGTATTGTGCTCGCAGTCTTACGTCAAAGCAATAAATCATTAAAACGGGTAAAGTCGCATATTATGATATGGGTTAGAAATTATCACTCTCGGGAAACTCGAAACAGCAGCGTGCGATGCCAGATACAGGACAATAAAATAAATGAGCAAACTAAAAAGAAAGAAAGATTCGAACATATTGTGCAGAATATCGAATCGCAAACTTTCAATTTCTCTTGGATATCGATATTCATACACGCACATTGCGTGTTTCTTCTGAACGATGCACGTGCGGGCACCCAGACGAAGAAAACGAACTGCTCCCTGCTCTCGAACTTTCCGCTGAATCTTATTTGTCTGAACTCGAGTCCTGGCTGGACGGCCTGTCTTTATCGCTTAACGTAAAGAGATGCGCTCTACTGGTGTTTCCATTGTCAAATCCTGTCTCTATTTCTCTTCATTATCGTAATCAGCCGATTCCGCATGTACCAACCTTGAAGTACTTAGAGATAAGTTATGATGGTAAGCTAAACTGGCAGCAGCAAACAGAAACAAATGCCAATAAAGCAGAACGTGCAATGGCATTGTTGCGCCGGTTCAGCAATAAAAACAAAGGGATGCGTAAAACTACGTTCCTGACGATTTATAAGCTTTACGTCAACCCCATTCTAGAATTTGGTTGTGTTCTTTTTTCAGGATGTGCCGCATACAAACTAAGACCTTTAATTCTACTGGAAAGGCAAGCGCTGCGTCTCTGCCTCGGGCTGCCAAGTTTTGGGGCTAATAATGTGCTTTATCTGGAGTCTGGAATTATTCCGCTTGATTCCAGATTTAAGCAACTTACTGTCCTGACTTTCCGGAAGCTTTATGATACACCCCTCTCCAATTTGCAACCAGTTTTCATCAATTCACCAGAATCATTTTTCAGAACAGGATGGTGGGGTTACCGACAGCCACAAGTTATTTTTGTTCAGTCGCTGATATGAAAACTTCAAGTTAGTCTACCGCGCCTGATTTCTCCAAAATCTAAATCTTTCAAATTAAAACTGAATTTTGATGATATTTTTCCAAAACACGCCAAACTTCTGCCTGCGCGTATACTTGAAGGTCTCCTTCAAGACCTTCTTAGTGAATTTCCGTCTCATTTGGTTATTTCTACGGACACATCACAAAATTTAGAGAAGGCTGGTGTTGGCATCTTTTCGAATCAACTCAACTTGTCTTTTGCTCTCCGTCTTGCTGATTACACTCCAATATTTCTTGCAAAAGTTTTGGCAGTTATTCTTGCCATCCGAAAATTTGGTCCACAGAATTCTAAGGTAATAGTTGTTACAGATGCGCTTTCAGTCTGTACACATTTAACTTCCAATAATCAGTCACACCTGCTGAGTATATTTCCGACTCTTGCCCCAGAAAATTTATCCGAAGTCCGCTTTGTCTGGGTCCCCGGACATAGGAATCTTTTTAAATGAATCAGCTGACTCGCTCGCTTCGACATCACTAAATGTTCCGGTCATAAATGTTCTTCCTGATTTCTCTTTTATAACAGGAGCTAGATTTGAACGCCTTTTATTGCTGAATTGCCATGACTCGTCCATATTTTCCTCAGACAATTTTCAACATTTAAAATTTCGGTGGAACACGAGCAAGTGCCATTCACGCCAATTTGATGTGACACTGTCAAATTTCCACTGCAGATTTCCCCACCTAAATTTTTATCTTCATAGATCTGGTTTATCAATCACTGACTTCTGCTCGTTTTGTAATCAACCGGAAACTATTAACCATTTCTTTCTTTCTTTCTTGCCACCGCTTCTCCTCACTCCGTAGAATGTTTCTGTTATTTCCAAGTAGTAATCTGGGTTTGGCACTTACAACGCCAAACATTTTGTCTTTTGGGGCCTGTCAATTAGGAACAAGTCAGGGTTCGATGATCACTGCTGTACAAAAATTCATTGAAGCATCCCGAAGGTTACGCTGCTAGGGTACCGACCGTGGGACATGTTATTTTATGCTTATTTTTGTAGTTAGTTTTCTCTTAATTTTTTCATTTAGTTAGTTTATGTATAGGACCTCTCAAAATCTGTGTTAAGGAGTTGCCAAAATCTTAATTTCGATTCATCACCTTTACCCCTTTTATTCGTTGTTGGGTGTATGTTTTATTTCATCCAGTGTGGCCAATCCCCCTCGTGGGTACGAGCCACGTCTTGAGGCAACAACAACAACAACAGCTGGCCAGCGCTGCCCCCCAGCTATCCTTTGTAAATATACTCTGTAAATAGTCTCCAATACTTAACCCTTCGTTCGCGTAACATGTTGGTGGAGAGTGCCATTCCCCGTCCTCGCCACAGAGCTCTGCAGAGGCTGCACCGTGCAGCTTTCCACCGTGACTCCCGGTGACAACACCTCGTCTGCTTCTACACGCGCGGCTTCAGCCACAACGTATGTCACAGTTGCCACTCCCCGCGATCCTGGCATACTCCCCGGCCAACATAATGTCGGCGTTCATGACTGGCTGGGCATGTATGAGCGTGTTAGCCGAAGCAACCACTGGGACCCTACCGTAATGCTAGCGAATGTCCTCTTCTGCTTCGGCGGACCACCTCGTGTCTGGTTCCGGACACACGAGGAGGAGATCTCTAGCTGGGATGCTTTCAAGGAGAAGCTCCGCGACCTCTTTGGAAATCCGACCGGTCGGCAGCTGGCTGCAAGAAAAGAGCTTGCTACCCGAGTACAGTCTTCCACTGAATCGTATTTCTCGTACATACAAGACGTGCTTGCTCTTTGCCGGAAAGTCGACGAGAACATGGCATAAGTTGATAAGGTAGGCCACGTTCTCAAAGGGATCGCGGACACGCGTACAACTTGTTGATCTTCAACAATGTGTCCACCATTGACGTCATTGTCAAGGAATGCCGCAGCTTTGAGTTCGCCAAAAGCCGCCGCTTCATTCCACAGTTCTCCCGGCTCCCTAACACGGCTGCGCCGTCGTCCTGCGTCGCCCTTACCGCTTCACCCCCCCCCCCCCCCTCCTATGAGACCGTCACACGTATTGTTCGCCGTGAGCTCGAGGCTCCAAGTCCTGCCCCGTTCCATCCACTCCCACTTGACCCCTACATTGACCCACCAGCCCCAGCGATCTCCCTCATTGAGGCAGTTGTGCGGCAAGAATTTGCCAACCTCGGTTTTCCTGCTGCTTGCTCGGTCTCCCGACCTGATGCCCAACTGGTGCCGACAGCTGCGCCTCGCAGCGATCTGTAGTCCCCTCCCAGATACGGCAACCCTACAGAGTGGAAAACTCCGGACAAGCCCATTTGCTTCCGTTGCCACCGCATTGGCCACGTCGCTCGACACTGCCGCACCTCCTAGACATCGCCGTATTCGAGCTACTTTCCCCCGTCTCCTCACCCATATGCCGACCCTCGCCGCTACTCGCCTCGCCGTATGCCTTCTACCTCTGACGTATCCGTCGATGACAGTCGTTCCGCTCGCTCGCCGTCACCTTAGCGCCGTCGGTCTCCGTCGCTCCAGCCACGCCGCTATTCGTCGCCGACCAATTACGAACCCTCCCGGACCGAAAACTAGACCATGCAGCTCCCGGGAGTAGCGATGCATTATCTCCGTCGTGTCAAAATCCTTAATTGACGCTCCCAACGAACCAGAACTTACTTGATGTTCACGTCGACGGTGTCCCTTTGACGGCGTTAATAGATACTGGAGCCCAGGTGTCTATAATAAGTTAGAACCTCCTTCGTCGACTGAAGAAGGTTCTCACGCCTGCTACTACACGAGCCGTACGCGTCGCCGATGACAGCACTGTTGCCGTCACTGGAATGTGTACTTCCCGGATAAGTCTGGCCGACCGCCGCGTTCCAGTTATTTTTACTGTACTGGCCAATTGTTCCCATGACCTAATCCTCGGACTAGACTTTCTTACGGCGCACTCAGCTTTGATCGACTGTTCTACCGGTACCCTTTGCCTCAAACTTCCTCTACTCGTGCATATTCGTGCTGAACTGCCGAACAACTTTAGTACGGCTGCCTTCGTCAGTCTACCACCTAAAACCTTGACTTTCGTCAATTTGCTCCAATCTCCGTCAATCTTTCCTCGTGCCCGATGGTGATTACGTCGCTAAACTGTTCCTGATGTCCTTTCGATGCGCGATATCACTGCCCCACTCCGTCGTAATCGTCGCCGATAACCGGACAGGCCTCCCCGTCGTCAATTTTGGTCTGGCAAAGCAAGTTCTACCCCGAGGCATATCGGTTGCGACGCTGCGTGCTATAGGAGATGACCCCATCACGGCGTTTTCAGTGGACGGCTGCTCCGATTCTTCACCATGTCCACAGGATGCTATTTGCCTTGACACAACATTTAGTCCCATGATTGCTGCGGACCTATTGCCTGAACAAGGAGCAGCTCGGTGTCGCCTTTTGATTTCCTACCAAGACATCTTCTACCTCAACAATCGACAATTGGGCCAGACTTCAATTGTTAAGCATCACATAAATACGGGTGATGCCAGTCCTATTCATCGCCGGCCATGTCGAGTTTCTGTTTGAGAGCGTAAGGTTAATCAAGATGAAGTGCACAAGGATGCTTGCCAAAGGCATTGCTAAACCCTTCTCGAGCCCTTGGTCGTCGCCCGTTGTGCTTGTTGAAAAGAAAGATGGCACGTGGCGCTTCTGCGTAGATTATCGTCATCTAAACCGAATTAACAAAAAAAGACCGTGTATCATTGCGCCCAGACAACATGGACAAAAGAGGGAACACGTATAACACACACGAAGCGCTTCGTGTGTTGGAAAACCAACAAGCCCAAGTGGAAACCCTACTGCAAAAAAAGACGTCTACCCCTTGCCTCGCATTGACGACGCCCTCGATTGTCCCCACGATGCCAACTACTTTTCATCAATAGACCTTCGGTCTGGTTATTGGCAAATTTCTGTGGGTGAAAAGGACCGAGAGAAGACCGCGTTTGTCACCCCCTGATGGTCTCCTTCCTCCTTTCTGGGGTTTTACGTGCCAAAACCAATTCTGATTATGAGGCACGCCGTAGTGGAGGGCTCAGGAATAATTTTGACCACCTGATGGTCTATATCAATTCAAAGTTATGCCAATTGGTCTATGCAACGCCCCAGCCACAGTCGAACGTATGATGGACTCTGTGCTTCAAGGGTTCAAATGGCCAACATGCCTTTGCCACTTAGACGACGTTCTCGTATTTTCGCCTACATTTGAGACACACCTTGAGCGCTTATCAGCTGTTCTTCAAGTCTTCCGCGAGGCTGGGCTCCAACTAAATTCCTTGAAGTGTCACTTCGGTTATCGACCCTTCGGTATTCAGCTAACCCGGATAAAATTCCTGCTGTCACGTCTTTTCCGGTGCCTCAGTCTGTCAAAGACGTCCGAAGTTTTGTGGGCCTCTGCTCCTACTTCCGACGATTCTTTAAAGACTTCGCAGCGATTGTCCGACCACTTACTGATCTTCTGAAGAAGGATGTGCCGTTTACGTGGGGTCCCGCTCAAACTGCCGCGTTTGCTCACGTAACCAACGTTCTCACCACGCCACCTATTTTAGCCCACTTTGACCCGACCTCTCCTACACAGGTCTCTATCGAAGCTAGGGGTCTCAGTATCGGAGCCGTCTAAGCTCAATGCCAACAGGGACGTGATAGTGTTATCGCTTACGCTAGCCGCCTCCTCACAGCAGTGGAGCGCTAGTATTCGATTACAGACCGTGAATTCCTGGCTCTCGTCTGGGCGGTTTCTAAATTCCGCCTGTACTTGTATAACACGCATTTATCTGTAATCACGGACCACCACGTGCTCTGCTGGCTTTCCTCACGCAAGGATGGTACCGGCTAGCTTGGTCGCTGGGCTGTGCGGCTACAAGATTATTCCTATGCAGTAATCTACAAGTTGGGCCGCCTACATCAAGACGCAGACTGTTTATCAATCTATCCAGTGGACGAACCACCCGCCGAACCTGACACCTATGCCGACGCTTGCGTTTTCTCGGTTTCTCAGCTGCTACACGTCGCCAACGAGCAACGCCCGCGCTCGCCTCTTGACCCCCCAAGAGAACCAACGGCGTTTATACGATCGATATCACAGAGACGTTCTCTTTCCGCCTGGATCTCTTGTACTCCTGTGTTCACCGACTCGTCACGTTGGCCTGTCAGAAAAACTCCTTTCTCGGTACACAGGCCCATATCGAGTGCTGCGTGCCGTGACTCCCGTTACGTATGAAATCGCCCCAGTCCTTACCAGTGCCTCATCTGCCCCGGCTTCCACTGACGTTGTGCATGTCGCACGCCTATAACCGTATTACCTTCCTGTTCGCACCAATATTTAGGCGCACGGGAACGGTGCTTCTGCCGCCGGGGATAATGATACATGCATATTGAGTGTTTCTTCTGGACAATGCGCGCGGGCGCCCAGACGAAGAAGACGAACTGCTCCTTGCTCTCAAGCTGTCGGCTGAACTGGCCAGCGCTGCCAGGTATCCTTTCTGAATATACTTTGTAAATATAGTCTCCAGTACTTAATCCTTCGTTCGCGTAACAATATCAACGCCCGGGACTGCGCTTGTCGCATGCAGTGATGAAATTGCACATATAAAACAAGAGCCAAACCGAACAAACTACTCACCTGCAGTTCTTCCTCGGTAATCCCATGTGTCCTTTCTCCGACTGTGTTCGTTTGCTATTAGGTAGCAAGCGAGTGCGGCCAGTATTAGCAACAGCGCTAGATATGGTCTTGGCAGCCTGTAATGCGAAACATGCTGCAAAACAGAACTTCAAGACATAAGCACGCGCGATTATGTGTAAGAGCATATAAACTGAACGCGCAGCCTTCATATTCGGTCTTCGCGACGTTTTTTGTTACAACCAGCTTACAAAAAGCGCCTCTCTTTACCGGTGAAATAGAAAATTTTCCAATCCGATGCATATTTTTAAAGCTGTGGGGTTGTGGCGTTAACGTGGTCTTGGCGCGTAAAATACCAGCAAGACAGTAGAAGGACGAGACTTCGGCATTGACCGGGGGGGGGGGGGGGGGGGTTCGGCCTTCTTCGTGAAACATATAGGGGTGGGGGGCTTGGGCTGGCAAGCCCCCTCTTAGTCGGCGCCTGTGGTTCAACGTGCTCGCTGCAGAGCGTGCGGATGCAGCTGCGCATTTGCAAATTCTGGTAGTGCGGTTCCTTAATGAAACTAGTAAGCGGGCACAGTAGTTGGGCAACAGCTGCGCATTCTGTGCGGCCAATAGCATTAGAGCACATGCCTATAGTGGCGCCATGCGGTGGAGCAGACTATATGTGCAAACGATTTTTGTATCACTAGGCCGGTGAAAGGGGTATAAATTTGTACATCACAGTGCTTCAAAGCTTTCATCCGGACTAGCGAGTGGTGATGCTCACATCTGACGCGCCATTAGCGTGAATTGGCATACTCCTGCATTATCCCTTTACCTGCGATAGCAATTATACGAGATATCTAGGAGAATCTAAGCGCTGCATTTTGCGTTGTCATACAGATTTCCCCGCCTGATTTATTTCTTGTCGTTTTTGTAGATCTCCATGGTCTTTTTTTTGTTGCTGATGCTTCCATTATTTGCATTCAATTTACCGTCTCTGTTTCTCACTCCACTGTCTCTGTTTCTCTCACTACTAAATAGACTACTGATAGTCTGTTTACACTTTCCACTACCCTGTACTTGGTTACCAACTTTGTAGAACTCCACCTCCATTCTATGTCCACGCTTTTGAGGTACATATATTTCGGCAATTTAGCTGGCCATTTCTTTTCATCCATGTTGTAGACGAGTAAGTGAGGACAAGGCCGGTTTCATTTTTAGGGTGGCGGGGCTTTGAGCCTGTCAAAATTTCATTTCTGTCTAAGCCTTGTGCTCGGCTTATAGCATCATCAACAAGACTTTCCGGGTAGTTTTTCGCCACCAGGACCATTCTGAGTTCCTTTGCGTGATTTTGAAGCCTGTTTCGTATGAGCAGATGCGGCGGCATGGGTGGGCCTGCGATTACGGGATGTTTTTTTTTTTTTTGCAATGTTATGGATGACTACTTTTGAAATGAAAATATTGGTTCTGGGCTGTTGGCTTTTTATATAATGTTGTGAATATGCTATTAGCTTTAATTTGTACTGTGACATCAAGAAAGGTTTCAGGCGATTTAGAACAGCTGTATGTGAAAGAAATTGACGGGTGAACTGAGGTAAAATCTGCTACAAGTTTAAGGACACTTTCGTGGTCGTGCAGCCAATTAGGAGCCATCTCCGTGCCCAATGGCGTTCCGCTTACCTGGAGAAAATGTTTCTCGATCGTCAAATTCGAAGTTATTGTACCCTAGTACTAACCGCTGTGGTACTAAACCCAGCAGCGTGTCCTGGTCTAGACGTAAAGTCGTGTTTGTCTTCATGTAAGCATTGAGTTTTAAGCTAATGCCGTCTGCTTGTGGTATGTTTGTGTATAGGGATACTACAACCGTTGTAACCAGGAAGCTCCCTTTCGGGATCTCGAGTTCAGTTATTATGCGAAGAAATTGGTTGGTGTGCTGAATGTAAGATGGAATTGTCAGAAATATGTCCTTAATTGTGAAGTGCAAGGCCATTGAAATTATTTCGAATACCATGCCCTTGCTTGAGACAATAGGGCAATCAGGGTGGTTCGGAGACACGACGATCAAGTACGTCCACGAGAACTTCAATCCCTTCGAACCGGGATCTCCAGGTTTCGTGGGCTACAGCGGCGCAAGGTTCCGCGATGTTTCAGGTCTCCTGCAACATGTGTCACCGACAGTGCTAAAGCTGGTGCTCCATGTGGGAAACATGGACATTGCGGATAGTGCAGCTACGCAAGCCTTGGAATAGTTAAAACAACTCCTCAAGAATATTCGCCAGCAACGACCACATGCAGGCCTCGGCCTGAGCCTGCCATGGCCTCCAGCTCTGAACCGCCGCCGTCAAGGAGTGAACAAAAGATTCGTCCACTGGTTCAACAGAGAAGCGTCCCGATTCGTGAGCCAGGTGCGCCACTTCTGCCACCGGAGAGAGCTGGGGCGCGGGTTCTTCTATCCGGACCACGTCTTCCAAGAGATGCCGCCTTGGCGGGTCCTGGCCACCGACGGTCTTCATCCCAGCTTTGAAGGCGTGGCGATGCTGGCGTTTCACTACAGGCGCCTGCTGACCACCAGGACAAGCCGCTGGCATCCACGCCAGCAGACCCCACAGCCAGCCGGCATAGCGGCCACCGCTGGTTCCGACACTCCACAGCGTGCCGCGAATGCCGACTTGTCACGCACGCCACCACCCCAGGCCCAGAAGTCCACCACGTTCCTCCAGCACCACCTCAGATGGGCTACAACCTGCGCAGCTATGCGGACGTCGCTCGGAGACCGATGCAGCCACGGCAGAACTGACAATTGCAGACTTCAGGTTTGGTCCGCTCCCTCAATTCACAGTTATGCGAATTTCAGCAAATCAGGAAAACGATTGAGAAACGCGTAAAGTACAATCTTCACAGCACGACATTTAATTAAGTCATATGCAGCCTTTAATTTGGCACCAAAAGACTTGTGCCACAAGCTAAATCCGGCGATGACAACACTATATCGAGATGAACTGGTACAGTCGGACAAAACGCTTCATGAAGCGTCGCCTAATCTCACGAAAATTATTATTGACCACAATGAACGCTAATATCACGAACTAGAAGAAGCTGACCATTCACTAAAATGCCAGTCAGATCTCAGCGAAATAGAGGGTAACGACCTTGTTGAGCATGAAAATAAAGGAATAAGGGAGACAAAAGAGCTTAAGCGTCGGAAATTAGAGCGGGATGGCGTACCTCAGACGATTTCCATCAGCGCGAATGTACCTGCTACCATCAGAAGTATTAACAATGGCGTAGAAACAACGGTGGTTAACCTTTCATCTGTCCGGTTATCGGCCTCCGAAATTAGCCTTCTTGCTAAAGGCCTTATATTCTGTCCAGCAAGTGGTAAATTTATTGAATTTCAATTTTAACACTATTTGGGTAATATTGCCAGAAATATTCGCTTGCGGGAATATTTTCATGATAAGCCCAGCCGAATAGCATCCCCTGGAGCACCAGGAAGAACTTGGTTGCCACCTGATCACAGAGACTGATATTTGGAAATGTATATATCCGCCTTCCAAAACGACGTCATGACGGCATGCTCAAAATTGAAACCCTTTAGACAAAACTTGTCGTACGAAGTGTGCAAGTCATTGGAGTCGCTGAGCCGCCGATCAGATGTGGTAATTAAACCTGCAGATAAGGATGGCGCAATGGTAATATTAGGATAAGGTCGAGTACCTGAAAGAAGGACCTCGACAATTAGAAAATAAGGACTTCTATGCGGAACTCGCAGAGAAGCCCACTCAATTGTTCGAATCAGATATATGCCGCGAATTAAATTAACTGCATAAGGAGGGGGAAATATCTACACGTATCCTTAAAGCAAGGCTGCCAATCTCCAGCCAACCCCTGGTCGTTCTTAATTGATTCCTAAAATCCACAAAACTAACCACCCCGGTCATGCTATTGTCTCAAGCAACGGCACAGTAACCGAAAGAATATGAAGTGCCCTTGAACTTCACAATTAAGGACATAGTTCCTACCATTGCATCTTATATTCAGGACACCAACCAATTTCTTCGCCATAATAACTGTACTCGAGATTACAAAAGAGAGCTTCCTGGATACAATGGATGTAGTATCCTTATACACAAACATACCACAAGCAGATGGCATTGACTCGACAGTCAACGCTGACCTATACGCCTGTAAGTTTAGACGAGGAAACGCTGTCGACGCTACTTTGGTTAGTTTAGGGTACTATTACTTCGAATTTGACGAGAAACACTTTCTCCAGATAAGCGGAACGGCAATGGGCAGGAAGATGGCTCCTAATTATGCGAATATTTTTATGACATCGCTAGAAGAACCCTTTCTTGCGGCCAGACCTTTGAAGCCGCTCATCTACAAAAGGTTCTTAGGCAATATATTCTTTATTCGGTACCATGACGAAGAAAGTCTCTTTAAATTTGTAGTAGACTTTATTTGAGTTGACCCGTCAATCTCTATCACATACAGCTATTCTAAATCACCTATAAGGTTTCTTGATGTCACAGTACAAATTAAAGGTAAGGGTATAATCACAACCTTATATAAAAGCCAACAGACCGCCACCAATATCTTCACTTCAAAAGTAGCCATCCATAACATTGCAAAAACCCATCCCGTAATCGCAGGCCCACCGATACCGCCGCATCTGCTCTGACGAGACAGACTTCCAAGGTCACGCAAAGGAACTCAGAAAGGCCCTGGTGGCGAAAAACTACCCGGAAAGTATTGTTGATGATGCTATAAGCCGAGCACAAGCGTTAGACAGAAATGAAACTTTGACGGGTTCAAAGCCCCGCCATTCTAAAAATCAAACCGCCCTTGTCCTCACTTACTCGTCTACATTACCACACGTTAACATCGTAGCGAAACACTTTAATAATATTCAGCAGAGCACAAGCTTGTCTTCAATTTTCACAGAGCTATCCCGAGTTTTCCATCGCCGGGGAAGGAAATTTGTGGTAAACAACGTTGCAAAGACTGCAAGCACTTGACTAAGGCTACTTCTTCTAAATTGTGACAGTGGCAATGTGGTCTACACGCTCCATTGTGATGTCTGCGATTAACAGTATATAGGCCAGACTGGAATCGTGTTCACACTCCGTCTATGTAACCACTGAGCTCACAGCCGTGCACTACCACATCTCCTATTTTCAAAACATATCCGTCTGCGAGAGCATTCATTTGACAAAATACGAGTCACCCTTCTCCAGCCAGGCTTCCGCCCTTCTCGTGAACGGGAACAAAGAGAATCATATTTTATCCACAAATTTAGAACAATCACTCACGGCGTGAATAAACTCATGGTAAACCTCTCGTTTTTTTTGTCCGTAAGTTAGAGTAGCTAAATAATAATTAAATCTCCTCATAGGCAAGCCGAATACGTGTGTGGTGTCGAAAGAATGCCAACTACTCCACTGGCGGAGCGGACCGACCCACCCACCTTACTGTGCCTTGTTTTATATTTCATGCTCATTTCAGCAGGCTATTAGTATTATACTTGCAGTTTATTTCTTCTCCTGGGAGTGCTTTCTCTAACCTGTTTTGCCCTTTTCTTTGTCTGGCACGACAGGGTCTTCGTGCCTTTTTTTTGCACTTTCAGCTCAAAATGGCAGGGTTGCTCGTCAATCATGTATGTAAAAGCACGCGTAACAGCAACCGAATCAATGACATGTCCACTGCCACTGTTGACGGGAATGCGCCGTGAATCGGCGTCGATCATGTAAAAGCGCGTGTAACGGGGACCGTGTCAAAGAACTTACCACTGCCAATGATGACTCACGTTTAAAAGCACGCCTAATGGGGACCGTACCAACGACGTGTCCGCTACCAATGATGACAGGGACGCGTCGTGAAGAACCCTGTTACCAACAAGTAATCTCTCGGGCCATTGGCTCAGTCACTCATGTTTTTTTGTATCTTTTTTGCGTGTTCTTGCTCTACCGTAAGATATAGAGAGACTGCTCCGAGAATGTCCCGTATCTCTTGAAAAAGGTCGGTCCACCGACCGAAACAGTTGGGTAAGTAAACCTAAGACTACCGCGATGTTGTGCTGCTCATCTGTCTATCTCTCTCTCTCTATATATAATATATATATATATAGAGAGAGATAGACAATATATATATATATATATATATATATATATATAATATATATATATATATATATATATAATATATATATATATATAATATATATATATATTGTAATGAAGGAGTGACGTGACTCGCACACACCAGTAGCGTTTTGCATACTGTCCCCTTTAATAGACGTTCCACAAATATATACAAGCACAAGGACACAGTGTTGCCAACCTAAACACTGAATCCGAAACTGCAAGCACTATGTACAGAATACATTTTCCCTCCCTCATTTTTTTGTCAATGTGTTAGTACGTTAGTATGGTTAATCGCGAACCGTTTACATGACAAGAGACATCTGCAGCAAGAAATACAAATCAATATATACACTGAAATACCTATACAAAAAGAATATCAAAGAATACAAAAGAAAATAGGCGCACGACCTAAGGAATATTTATACGTTGCCGTCTCTCGCTGTGCGGCTGAATACGGCGGGCAGGTGAGCACGACACCACAGTTCCATCTGCATTGTTCACGGGAGGGCGTGGTGCAGTTTCCGATGCTGGAAACTGTTCTGCGACTGACCTCGTCGGCGAACCGGGGACGCATTCTGTACTAGGCACTGGTTGCGCTGCGAGAACACTTTCCTCGGCAACCGCTGGCGGCCATGTTGCAGCGATAAGTGTCGCATCGAAGGAGTCGTGACGAGCTGACGAGTCAGGCCATGCGGAATCTTGCTGAAGGCCATTAGCACCGAGCAGGCACCTTTTACAGCTTTGCCGCGTTCCATATCTTGCCGTCGTCGAGAGCGAAGGTCGCTGGAGCACGTTGCCCGATTACTTTCCTTGGCTTTGAGAAAGAACTGTCACTCTTGAATGAAACTGATGGTTTCTTCACCTGCACCATGTCTCCTGCCGTCTCCATTGTCGGCTTTGCCGCTCACCTCCTGTCTGTGTAGGCTTTGCTCTACTCTTGCTGGCGCTTGACGCGCTGCCGTAGCCTGGCCAGTTCCTGGTGGGGTGTCTTTGCGAACGACTCGGGTGGATAAGCCGAAGATGTCAAGCTTTGTACTTCGCAGCCTTCCATGTAGCAGTACCGCAGGGGCCACTCCCATTGTGGCGTGTGGTGTGCACCTGTATACGCCGAGTAATCTCGTACAGAAGTTCGCAGCGGATGTTCTTCCAGACGGGCCAGTTGGAGGCAAGTCTTGAACGTGCGGTTGAACCGCTCGAGCTGTCCGTTTGCCTGCGGGTAATAAACAGAAGAACGCGACAGATGGATTACTCGTTCTTGTAGGAAGTTGACGAATTCCTTTGAGGTGATCTGGGGCCCATTATGGCAGACTATTTCTTCCGGATATCCTTCCCGTGCAAATACATTGAGCAGGAACTCTGTCACGGTTCTTGCAGAAATTTCCCTACAAAACTGTACTTATGGCCATTTTGAGTAGTAGTCTACCAGGGTTAGGACAAATCTGCAATCTGGAGGCGCCCTCTCCAGGGGGCCCACGATATCCATCGCAAGTTTCTGCCACGGTCTTCCTGGTAGCTCGACATGTTGCAGAGGGGCAGATGAAGTCTTCGCCGATTTATCTGCCTCTTGACAAGTGCTACAACTGTGGACTGCGTCTTCCACGTGAGTGTCCATGCGGGGCCACCCGAACTGCTCCCTAAGACTGGCTTTCGTGCGTACGATACCCTGGTCGGTTTCATGCGCTGTTGCTACAAGTTGAGCCACGAGAGATTAAGGAATTACGAGCCTCTCTGCACGCAACAACAATTCTCCCACTACAGACAATTCCTCTCGAACTCTGAAATATAGATTCAGATCGTCAGGCAAGTGGCTGTGCGAGGGCCAAGACCTATTTACGTATGCCTTCACCTTTTGAGGAGTGGCGTCAGCGAGAACCGCTTGTTCGAACTGCTCTTTCATCAGGCAAGTTGGTTGAACCATGCAAACAATTTATTCCTCAAAAGTGAGCTCAGTATCTGCCATATGGACGGGTAACCGCGAAAGGGCATCGGCTACTCTGTTTCACGAGTCTTTCTGGTACTCCACAATGAAATTGTAACGGAGTAGCCTGGCGCACCAACGTGCGATTCTGAGTGGGCGTCGGCCTGATCCCTGCGATGAAAGCAGTGAAACGAGTGTCTGATGATCTGTTCGGAGAGTGAAGCTCCGTCCCCACAGGTATGCTTGCCAATGTTCGCATGCCCAAATGCATCCAAATGCTTCCCTCTCGTCAACTGCACACTTTCTTTCAGCCGGAGACAGCGCGCGTGATGCAAAAGCGACAGTACGAAGTGTATGACCGGCGCGCTGCTGGAGAACTGCTCCTAGTCCACATTCGGATGCATCAGTGGAAATGATGATTGGAAGCGCAGGATCAAACATGTGCAAGAGATCTTAGAATAATAGTGACATTACTGCGCGAAATTTGTTATCCACCTCAGCAGGCCAGGTGAAGCTTTGGTCTTTCCTAAGGAGAGCTCTCATTGGTTCTACCATCTCAGCTAAATGCAGTACAAACTTGGCGTAGTATTCCACCAACCCAAGAAAAGAACGGAGTTCATGGACATTGTTTGGAACTGGGGTTTCCAGAATCGCGTCTACTTTCCCTGGAAAAGGCGAAATACCACAAGGTGTCACCTTGTGGCCCAAGAATTTGAGTTCCTGAACTCGAAACACACATTTACTGTTCAGCTCCAGACCTGCGTCTTTAATACGCTGTAGCACAGCCTCCAGATTCTTTAGGTGCTGTTCAGACGATTTACCAAAAAGAATGACGTCGTCATGTAAAAGAGAACACCAGCACAATGGCGAAGAATGCCAGCCATCATGCTCTGGAAAGCTGCAGGTTCTGCGGCTAGCCCAAAACCAACGCGTTTAAACCGGTATAGCCCTTCATGTGTAATAAAAGCTGTCAAGCCCCTCTTCTCAGGTTCCAGGAGAACTTGGTGATAAGCAGACGCTAAGTCTAGCTTCGAAAAGTGCGTGGCACCCACCAAAGCATGAAGCAGCTCATCCATGTGCGGCAGCGGAAAGCTATCCGGAACGATAGCCTTGTTAGGTTCGCGTAAGTCTACACAGAGCCTAATACTTCCATCTTTCTTCTGAATTACTACAATAGCGGACACCCATTCTGACGCATTGATACGCTCAATGATGTCCAAGCATTCCAAGCGCTGCAGTTCAGAAGACACGCGTGGTCGTAACATCAAAGGAAGACGGCGAAGTTTTGATGCTACTGGCTGAACACCCGCACGTGTCTTAATCCTGTGGACGAAGCCTTTTGCAAGACCCAGCTCATTTTTAAAGAGCGAGCAAAACTTTTGCTGAAGTGCTGGTGGCAGCTGTGTGGACGGCTCTATGGGGCATGTCAGAGCTACTTCGGCATTCGGTAGCGTGCTGGTTTGAAAGCACTGCAATGCCGACCCTTCAATGCGCACCTTTAATGCCTTAATACCATCCAAGCCAATGAGAGAAGTGCGCTGTTCGACGACATAAAACAAAAGCGGTGCGCTGCGAGTCTCGAAAAATACGTCAGAAAAGATGCACCCTAGAACGAAAATTGGTCTTTTGGAATAATCTAGAAGTGTTACGCGAGGAACGGGAAGAAGCGGCGCACCAGGAAAATGTTGGTCAAATATCTTTCCTGAAAGAATGGAAACAGAAGAGCCAGAATCGACCAACAGTTTCAAAGTGACCTGCCCGACTTGAACGTTAACGTTAATTCCAGATTCAAGAGGCTGTTGAACCACAAGAACCTCGACGGTTTCAGCTTGCGACTGGCTATCTACTCAAACTTCATGGACAGCCGCTTGCGACCGCTTCTGGTCGCAAACATTTTCGAAATGTCCGATACGGCCACAAAAGAAGCACTCTTTTCCTTTAGCTGGGCAGCGTGGCCATGATGAACGATGCTGCTTAGAACCACATCTGAAGCAATGGGAAGAATTCGCGGGTCGCTGCAAATTCGATGGGCAGTGGTCTCGAGATGGGGCGCGGTTCCCATGCGTAGCTGCCTTATCGCGTTGACCGAAAGTGCGAGCACGCGGCCGTGAATGCGGTGACGGCAACGATAGACTGACTGCCTTTTGCCAGACTGTGCAGGTACTGGTTGCACAGAAATGGATGAAAATTCCTTGATTTCCGCTGTTGCCTGTTCGATTTGACTCGCGAGAGCAACTACCTTGTTGAGCGAAAGCGAAGACCCTTCTAACAGAAGACGTTCCTGAATACGATGCGAGGATACACCGGCAACAAACTGGTCACGTAATGATTCTTCTTGCGACGTAAATGAACACATCGCGGCCAGATCTGTAAGCGCGGTCATGTACTCTTTAATAGACTCGCCTGGGGACTGAATGCGACAATCAATCGGTGGCGCTCGACGACCAGGTTGCAGGGGGTATCGAAGTGTTTGGCCAGTGCCGCTACCGCGGAGTCATACACGTCGGGCGTAGCTGCGGTCCCTTTCTCCTCCTCTGTCTTTTATGACGCCTGCGAAACAGACAGGGTGTTGAAAATACGTTGGCCTTCGGGCCCCAAGGAATGCAGTAGAAGAGCCCTGCGTCGCTCTGGGGAGAACTCGGAAGCACCGGAAGCCACCAGGTAGACCTTGAACATGTCGTGCCATCGGGACCACGGCTGCACGGGGCGGCCCGGTGTCGGAAGGAACGGATCCGGTGGAGCGATGCCGGCGAAAGCCATCGGGTAGGCGTGGCTGGTTATCTCCTGGAATTACATCAGAATGGGTTCTAACACTTCGTCGCCATTGTAATGAAGGAGTGACGTCACTCGCACACACCAGTAGTGTTTTGCATACTGCTCCCTTTAATAGACGTTCCACAAATATATACAAGCACAAGGACACAGTGTTGCCAACCTAAACACTGAAACCGAAACTGCAAGAACTATGTACAGGATACAACATACATACATATATATATATATATATATATATATATATATATATATATATATATAAATGAGGAGCACAACGGCGCGGTTATCTTAGGTTTATTTCATGTACCATATTGCCAGGCGCCTTCAAAGGGGCTGACGACGTTTAGTGAGAGCAGCTGGACTATGGAGAAAGCGGTGGCGACAGCTAACTATCGAGCGGGGCGGTTAGCACGCGCACTTCTTTTTTCTTGCGCCTCTGCGCTCGCCCTGTTCCCACTACTACAGGTGACAATATGTATATATATATCTATATGTCCTACATGACCTGCTTCACATACACACTTCTCATTCGCTTGTTTTTTTATGTTTGACACCCCAAATGCTAACGCATTAAAATAGCAGATGGCTAAGGTGATGCTTTATTTTCTTAGTAGTTAGTTGCTTAATTAGAACAACTATATTTGCACCGTATTTCCGTGATGCCACGCGCTACAGATTTTTTATTAAGTAAAGCGCTGTGACATCTAAACATTGTGTATACGGGTGCATTCATCGTGGATTAAGGGTTTGCCCGTCAAACTGACGGCGCGTAGAACTCGGTCGCTATCTCACCTTCGGCAGTAGTCCTGCATTTATGCTGCACGCCAGAGACCGCGGTAGATCCACTGATGAAGTCAGTCGAAGTCGGCGCCGCTCGCTTTGCGTCTACTTCAGTATAGTTCGCCTCTTGGATATGTGTCGTCTTTTATCTCTTCCCGTTGTGGATTTTTCCTGTCGGGCGTTCGAGCACTCAAATTAGGGGCGCCCGCTTTGTCCATACACTTGTGGTGTACTTGTGGAACATGCTGTTATCAGCCAATGCGGCAGAAACAAACACAGGGATAAACTGCATGAACAAACTAAAAACAAAAAGAAAGAAAAAGCAAACAAACAAGAAATGCATTCAATGATATTCTTATTCTTTCTTTGCAATTCCAGTGCCAAATGCGGAGGGTGGGAAGCGACTCGGTATGTCTACGTTTGGGAGCCGATATGCTGGTGGTTGTCCTCCACCTGGAGTAGGTGGTTTGGTGTTGTCGAGCTCGAATCCTCTGCGGATTCCACTCGCACTGTCTTCCGTCCTTTGAGTTTGGTTCCTAACTACTCGGCCAGATGTTCATGAGTCACGAAATTCTTGTAAGCATAGGTCATGAAGTTGTGTTGTTGTGCCATGAAGCCATCCAGTTTGGCGTCAAGTGTGGTGACCGTACGGGTTAGTGATTCTACCTTTTCCATGATTATAGTTATCACTGTGTGTATGGTTCTGTCTGCTGATGCGAGAAGCTTCGTAGTGAGGGTTTCCTCGAAGACTTGAAGGCGTCGTTCAACAAGGTCGAGAATCTTCGCTTCATATGCTTGCAGCCGTTGGTCTACCCTCTTCATTATTCTAGCTTCTACCTGTTTTAGTATGCTTTCTTCTACTCTCTTCACTACTCTGTCCTCGAGTTCTGGCGCGTTGCACTCGGCTACCGGTTGTTGTTGTATCGTCCTCTGTAGATCCTGTACTTTCTGTTCGAGGGTCCGTATAGACGCTGTCTCGTCCGAACTGCTCGTGTTGCGTGAGGAATTTGAGGCGCTGCTTCCGTTCGCCGCGGCGACGTAAGGGATTCGCCTAACGGAGCGAGACCATGACCGAGAGCGGAATGTAGACCGCGATCTTAGGATAAAGCGAGAGCGTCTCCGGACAGGTCTTTGTTGAGGCGAGGGCCCCTGTGGTAACCAGGGTCCGAGGTGGTAACCAGCGCGGGGAAGTCTTCGGTGCTTGAGCTCCAGTGATTCTCTCTGGCGTGAGAGAGAGAGAGAGAAACTTTAATGAATAAAATGAAACTTTAGGTCCCGTGGTTGGGGCCCCTAGTCCAGGGCTCCACTGGCACGAGCGGTTCGCTGGGCTTGGTCCAGGAGAGCCAGTTGGCTGTCCTGGTCCTCGTCCGCAAGCCGCGCCTCCCACTGCCTGTTAAAATCTTGTGTTTTTAGTAGTGTGGAGTTTATATGTTTTGGTCTGTTTGGGCATATCCACGTGATGTGCGGTAACGTTGGCATGTCCCCACACCACGGGCATTCGTCAGTGTATCGTGCTTGGTGAATACGGCTAAGTGTATGTAGGTTTGGGTATGTGTGTGTTTGAAGTCGGCGCCAATTCCTCGCCTGTTGACTGTTTAACTTAGGATGAGGGCGTCCATATTGCCTCCGCTCCTGTCATTGGTGTTCGAGGATGTCGCGCGGTGTAGAAGGAGGCTCGTCACTGGGTCGGTCCACAGCTCGGATGCTTAGTACGCGAGCTAGCCGGTCCGACCTTGTGTTGCCCTCCATGCCCTCAGTGTGCGGGGCACCAAGTGAGGTTGTGGAATCCGGTAATTTGACTCCCTAGAATTTTTAGTACTAAGCGCGGCGCCGTCCCGGAGAGATACAGGCGGCAGGCGGTTTGTGAGTCCGTGAGTATGGCAGCAGATACGTCCCTATTCTCCGCGTTCCTAATTGCAAGTGCAATCGCTGCGGCTTCTCTTGTGCTGGTAGATTTTGCCCTGACCGATGCAGCTATCACACGATTTTGGTTCGTGGCTACCACCGTATACTTGTCCCTGTCCGTTTTACTCGTGTCTGTGTAGTACACGTCTGGTTGTCCTCTAAATCTCTGGTGCAAGGTTCTGGCTCGGGCCTTCCGGCGCCCTACATGATATATCGGGCTCATATTCTTCAGAATTGGGCACACTATTATGTGCTGCCTGACTTCCTGGGTCATCTGCACTGTCTCTTCTGCACTGAACTGGGGGCGGAGGGCAAAGCCCAGTTTGGTTAATATGGCCCGACCCTGCGTTGATGCGCACAGCCGTTCCTTTTGCGCGATGAGGCTGGCCGTCGCATATTCCTCGAAGGTATTGTGGATTCCTAATTTGTCGAAACGTTCTGTACTGGTATTTTCTGGGAGTCCTAGAGCAGCTTTAAATGCCCGCCGAATGATCACTTCAAGCTGTTTGAGCTCCTGCTTGGTAATGCTTTGGAAGGGGAGTGCATACGTTATCCTACTGATGACAAAGGCGTGTGCCAGTCGAATCGTTTCTTCTTCCGAGAAGCCCTCGCGGGTTCGCGTAACCCTACGGATCAGCTTGGCTACGTTATGTGTAGTACCTTTGAGTAGGCGGAGCGTGTGCGCTACTCCGGCCGTTTGTTGGATCCATAATCCCAGGACGCGGAGTTTATCCACCTCTCTTACACGCCAACCGTCCAAGAAAAGTTCAAAAGTCGGACGATTTTCTCGTCTCGCGTACTTCGCTCTTATACGAATAAATTCGGACTTCTCTGGGGCACATGTCATGCCGGCCCCTTGCGTGAAGGTTTCGACCTGTTGGATCGCCCACTGGAGAAGCTCCTGCTTATCCCCGTAGGATCCCCGATTTGCCCACAGCGTAATATAGTCAGCGTAAATGGCGCTCCCTAGGGCTTGCTTCGCATCCAACTCTAGTGCGAGTTTACGCATTCTCAGATTAAATAGGAGAGGGGAGAGTATGGACCCTTGTGGGGTTCCTCGATCGGGAACTGCAAAGGGTTTCGACTTAGTTGAGCCCAGACCGATGGTGGCCGTGCGGTTTCTCAGAAAGCTGCGTACATACTGGTAAATGCGCGTCCCGCAACCTACTGCTTTAAGTCCTTCCAGTATTGAATCGTGGGAAATCGTATCAAATGCCTTTTTTACGTCGAGAGCAAGCACAATGCTGTCTTCGGAACCCCTTACTGGGTGCAGAACGTCCTGCTGAAGCATCAGAAAAACGTCCTGTGCCGACACATCTGGACGAAATCCGAACATGTTTGGGGGAAAAAGATTGTTGCTTTCTATGTAGCGCGATAACCGGGTCTGTATCACCTTTTCAAAGAGCTTTCCGGCACACGATGTTAGCGATATAGGTCGTAGGTTTCGAATATCTCGGGGCTTCCCCGGTTTTGGAATAAGGATGATTTTTGCTTCCCTCCATTCAGCAGGTAGTTCTCCTTGATCCACCCATACATTCTCGTTGAAGTATTCAGTTAACTGCTCTATGGTTTCGTCGCTCAAGTTTCGAATCATGGCATTAGTAATCTGATCGGGCCCTGGCGCCGTGTTTCTTTTGAAGGACTGCGCCGCGGCATAAACCTCCGCCGTAGTTATCGGTGCGTCCAGATTGGGTTGTTCCGGCCCCGTATAGTTACCGCATAGGCTCGCCTCTTTGGAATTCGTACCTATATAAATATGCTTTAAGTGATCAATGAGTTCCTCGTCGTTGCCCTTGAATTCATTCTCCAGTAGCTTGAGTGTCATGTGCGCTGCCGTCTTGGTTCCCCCGGGATTCATCATGCTGCGGAAAATGTGCCATGTCTTTTTGGTACTGAGGGTCCCCCTAAAGGAATCGCAGAGCTGGCGCCAGTTACCGTCGCATAATTCCTGCGCGTACGTGTTCGCCTCATGAGCTAACTGAGCAATGCGGATTTTAAGCTTCCTGTTTAACCTCTGCCTTTTCCATCTCTTGGTGAGGCTACGGCGGGCCTCCCATAAATGTAGCAGGTGCCTGTCCACTACCGGGGTGTCTCGCGTTGTGTCTACAACCTTCGTCACACCCGCCAGCGTGTTGAGAAGCTGCTGCGCCCAGATTCCGACGTTCGTTATCGGACCTGTGCTACCCTGGCGACCACGATATTTCGTCCAATCTGTCAGTGTGGCCTGCCCAACCTTGCGTCTTATACGGGACGAGTTTACCGAAAGGCTGAGGATATAGTGGTCACTTCCAAGGTTGTCCCCTAGATTTGTCCACGTTATATCATCCGCTTTGTTCGTAAAAATTAAGTCCGGCGAGGTATCTTTCGAGACGCTATTACCGATTCTGGTGGGTTCATCAAGACGAGTTAACAGGGTTAAATCGTACCTCTCCGTCAAATCCAGCAGAAGTTTTCCTTTCGGAGAGTCTGCCACGTATCCCCATTCGGAGTGTTGCGCATTGAAGTCCCCTAAAACCAAGACTCTGTCCCGCCTAGACGCTAAACGCATCGCTGCGGAAACCACATCCTCAAAGTCCGCCAGTCTGTTACTGGGAGGGCTATATATGTTTACAATCACTGTTTTCGGCTTGCCGCGCTTATGTGGCCATATCGTGATTATTTGATTTTGTATAATCTCCCCATGAATGTATTCTACACTTAGCGCGACACTCTTTTTGGCGAAAGTGGCGACCTGTGGGTAATCGGGATGGGTGTACAAGTCGTACCCTTTAAAATTTCTCTTGTGCTTTCCTATTTCTTGCAAACAAATGATATCCGGAGGAATAGGCACCGAATCCATATATTGTATGAAATTAGCGTGTTTAGTACGAAACGTGCAGCAGTTCCACTGCCACACCTCAAGACTTTCTGCGATACGTGTTCCTAGTTTAGCCATGGATGGTACTATCGCTGTCAGTCACATCCATACCCTTTGGTGCCCGCGTCGGCGCTCCCGGGCTTACGCTCGTGCGCTTGCGGAGTCCCGCGCGAACTGACGCAATAGAGTCATCGACATGTCTTTTGAGCGTGTGAATCTCAGCGAATAGTCTCTGCACATTTTGGGCTACCTGGTCTAGCGTCGTCGTCGGCGAGCTAGTTTCAGCCGGTGTGTGCGCTGTCGCTGTAATCACCTGTCTGTATGTGTCGGCCTGTGTGTGTGCATTTGTATTGTTGTGAGCAACCGATCTACGAAATGCCTCAAACTCGGCTCTGAGTTCCACCAAGCTACTCTTGTGGGCGCGGTTCTCCTCCACTATTTTGAGATATTCGGGGTTCTGTGTAATGGGCGTAATTCGGGGTTCTCTGGCGTGAGCGTTGTCAAGCTTCTGTCTTCTTATTTGGTAGGGGGGCGGGTTGTTACGGAGTTTCTTCTTGCATTCCTTGCCTGCCGTTTCGTGGTCTCCGCCGCAAATCTTGTACTTCGGGTGACAGTCATGTTCTTCCCTGACTCCATCGCGCCCGCATGTGTAGCAGAGTTTGTCCCTCGGCTGAAGACAGATTTCCCGTCGGTGTCCGATGGCGCTGCAGGTTCTGCAGTATTGGACAGATTTTCGGTAGGGCTTGTATCTGTACTCACCGCTCTGGTACGTTACGTAATAAGGGACGTGCTGTCCGTCGAAGGCGATAACCGCGGCTGTTGAAGATCTTAGCATGCGTGCGCCGAGAACCGTGTATCTGGAGTCCACTCGAAGGCCGGCAACAATCTCAGCGGGACTTGTACCCGGTTCGAGGTCGTATATCACTCCGCGGCACACATCGTCTGGGTGTAGAATGTGGGAATTTGCTTGATAGACGGTTCCGCCGAGAAGTATGTTGATATGCTGCAGATTGGAAGCTTGTTGCGTACTTGCCGTGCTTGCGATGATCACATTCTCTTGTTTCTGCACTTGTATACGGACATTATCGTGGAAGCCTTGCTTGACCAAACCACTGGATCTTCCGATGACATGTGTCACGGCGATGAATGTATGTTTCCAGAGGTCAAATCCTCCTTGAGGGCGGAAGACGATTTTGAAGTTGTCAGTAATAAAGGGTCGCATCCTCAGAATGCGTTGACGCTGTGGCAGTGGTTGTTGTGCTTGAGGTTTGGGGTCTGGGTTCAGGACTTCGATAACTCTTTTTTCGGTGGATTCATTGTCTTCTTTGGCTGATCTGCTTTTACAACCAACTTGTAGCCACTCGATGTGGGCTTTACCCGTCGTTTTGCCGCTATTGGCGTCGTATGTCCACTGACCATATTCGTATTGCATGACCTATGCTTACAAGAATTTCGTGACTGATGAACATCTGGCGGAGCAGTTAGGAACCAAATGCAAAGGACGGAAGACAGTGCGAGTGGAATCCGCAGAGGATTCTAGCTCGACAACACTAAACCGCCTACTCCATTTGGAGGACAACCACCAACATGGCGGCTCCCAAACGTAGACATACCGAGTAGCTTCCCACCCTCCGCATTTGGCACTGGAATTGCAGATCCTATAGACCCCGCTCGGCCAACCTGCAAGAATATATCCCAAACAAACAATCCTGGTATCATCGCTTTACAGGAAACCAACACCAAGAAAATAAAGCTCCCCGACTACAACACTATGGCACACATTTCCTGCACCGGAATTCTTGTCAAGAAGACACTAACCGCACAGCCGCACCAAAATGAAGACACTGAAATCGAACACACCATAGTGGAGGTGTTGCCGACTCGCAACAATCAACAGAGCCTATAGCTGGTCAACTTCTACAGCCCACCGCGATAGCAGCTACTCCATTACGACCGCTTCGTCCAGGACATTCGCAAGAGCGTTAACAGTAACCGGCTTGTTGTAGTAGGGGACTTTAACGCTCCACACGCGGCCTGGGGCTACCCCAATACCACCAAGAAAGGGGCACGGGTTCACGACGCCGCACAGCAGCACGGCCTTACGCTATGGAATGACCTGCTCCAACCCACCCGAGTGGGCAACAGCGTGTCGAGGGACACCAACCCTGATCTCACATTCACTCGAGACATGCAAAAGGCCACGTGGACCCGACTCCTGGACACGCTAGGGAGCGATCACCACATAATTCAAATCAAGGTTGAACAATCTCACCGCACGCCCAAGACAGGAAAGGTGCGACTCACTGACTGGAAAGCGTATAGGAATGAGCTTGACGACGTTTCGGACATTGAAAACATTGAAGCTTGGCTAAACGGTAGCGTGGGTGTGGCTGACGGCCACACTAGGACGATTCATCTAGACGAGGACAATCCAGCGGTTGATAATCACCTACTGCACTTATGGGAGGCTCGGCGATCGCTTCTCAAACGATGGCGACGGCAAAAGCTCAACCGCAAGCTCCAGCGCCGAATTGCCCTATTAAGCACGCAGGCACAGGAGTAGCTAGCGAATCATAACTGGCGATCCTTCTGCGACCAACTTCAAGGGACGCTCAGCACAAACAAAACTTGGCATATACTTCGAGCCCTGGTCGACGACACCCACACCAAAACCCAACAAAGACATACAATTCACCGGCTAATCCACAACTATGGCGGCACAGAGGATCAGCTTCTCCAAGAACTTCAGACGAAGCTACATGGCTCAGCTAACCTGCAAACCACTGCCACCAACCTTACCCCCACCGGCGAGTACGAAGGAGCGTCGAACGAAGAGCTAGATCGCCCTTTCACACAGGCAGAGTTTCAGGCTGCCCTCTCTAGGTTAACACGCAATACGAGCCCAGGCAAAGACAGTCACCAACAAGCACCCCCTACAGCTACCCCCTCGGGCGTTGGCGGCTCTCCTTCGATACTATAACGACTGCTGGATTAAGGGCGAGCTATCAACAGCCTGGAAACACTCGGAGGTAACCATGGTACCCAAGCCGAACAAACCCATCTCCATCGCAAATCTCCGCCCGATCTCCCTTACGTCCTGCGCCGGGAAACTGTTTGAACACATGTTCAACAAGCGGCTCACCACACATCTCGAGGGCAATGATCGCTATCCAGACACCATGTTCGGCTTCCGTCAGATGCTCTCCGCGCAGGACGTCCTCTTGCAACTAAAGGAAGACATTCTTCACCATTTGAGAAAGCACAGCAAGTCATCCATTCTAGCTCTACACGTAAAGAACCTTCGATAACATGAGCCATGAAGCCATTCTCTGTAACCTAGAAGATACCGGCGGCGGTGCCAAAACATACGCCTACATGCGCGCTTTCCTCAGCAACCGTACGGCCACGGTGGGCATTGCCAATCTCTGGAGCAAGACATTACACCTACCCAACAGGGGTACGCCGCAGGGTTCGGTAATCTCGCCACTCCTCTTCAACGTGACCCTCCTCAAACTTCCCTGCCTCCTAGACACCGTTTCAGGGATATTTCATGCTCTATACGCAGATGATATCACACTGTGGACGAGAGGCGCGAGCACGGGCGAACAGCAGGACCGTCTTGAGGAGGCGGTCAACATCATCGAACGGTACCTGAACACCTGCGGCCTCCACTGTGCCCGGATAAATCCGAGCTATTAGTACTCGCGGCACGCACCCGGGGCCGGCCATCAAGCCACGACGCACCGGACCCACAAGTCCGATACCGAAGGTCGACTCACTTCGAATCCTCGGACTCCATATACACAAGGACGGGTCTGGCTCCGCCACACTCCCTAGACTACATAACACTGTGGCACAGCTGACTTATCTGATACGACGGGTGGCAAATCGCCGCAATGGCCTCAAAGAGCACGACACCTCGCAAGTGGTACAAGCCCTGCTTTACAGCCGCATTACATACGGAACTCCTTACCTCAACCTGAAGACAGCCAAGAAACAAAAGCTAAACCTCCTAATACGAAAGGCCACGAAGCTCGCCCTAGGACTGCCAACAACCGCCTCCACTGACCGATTGCTTCGCATGGGAGTCCACAACTCTTGGCAAGAAATCGCGGAAGCGCACCTCATCAACCAGATCGAGATACACAAGCTCACAACCACAGGCCGAGCAGTCCTCCGACGTACAGGATACGCAACCAACTTAGAACTCGATGGCGAACGTAAGGAAGAGATCATGTCGAAGCTCCGAGATTGTCTACAAGTTCATCAAATCCCTCAGAACATGCATCCAGAACACCATCGAGGCAGACGGCTCGCCAGGGTAAACGCCATCAGAAACAAGCACCGTAACGACCCGCAGGCGTGCTACGTGAACGCAGCCAAGTATCCGGGCCGAAACGCCTTCGCCATCAGCGTCACATACTAGAGGGAGACGACACTGGCGTTGGCGACAATTCTCGACAAACACACGGACACAGCAGAGGAGGCCGCTATAGCACTCGCCACCCGTACAAGTGAGGATGCCATAGTGGTCTTCGCTGACTCTCAAACAGCGGCACGCAACTGCATGAAGGGCAGGATCCTCATCAAAGCGATGGACATACTGAAACGTGGCGACACTCCTCCCCCCTACACCTGCATCATGTGGGTTCCGGGACATGAGGGACTCGAAGGGAATGAAGCGGCACACACCGCGGCCCGCGCAAGCGTCAACCGGGCCTCCCCGCACGAGATTCTCGACATGTCCCACCCACCCAAATCAGCGGAGGAAACGGAAACAATACCGCTAACTTATCAAGCACTACTGCAGCACTATTGGCTTGGACGCAGGGTATACTCTCCACCACATCCAAAACTAACGAGAAACGAAGGCACCGACTACAGGCGACTACAGAGCAATACCTTCACCCACGGAAGCTTACTGCATCATTTCCACCCGACGCTATACGCGCACGCTATACAACGTGCCAGACACCCTGGCGCACCTCCTACTGCAATGCAAGCACACCCGAGCAAGCATCACAACGACACAACCAATAGCAACAGACACAGACTCAACCCTCCGCGCTGAGACGTGGGAGGCTGCGATCTCCAAGCCGGACCTGGTCGACCAGCGCGAACTCGTCGCCCGGGCCCGGAGGGCGATTCAAGCCACAGGGTTCCTGGAATAGGGGACCCTCCCACCTCGGATGCCAAGTCACTGCTTCAAAAAAAGGTTTATTCATTTATTCATTCATTCGTTTTCGCTAAAACGAAACTGCAAACTCCGTCTTTAGTTTCGAAGGATTGTGTTTTTGCGACAAACAACCGTTTCTAAAGAGTTTCTGTCGGTGTACATATCTTCACGCGAAGATCACTCCGCACTTTCATGACGAGGAATTAATGACATCGCCCAACAGCGCCTCTAGCGGCCGCTCCTGCAAAGATGCGCGTTTTGTATGGGTGAGCGTCCTGTTTCGGGAATAAGTAATCATAGAAGCCATCTTTCAAAGTATTCCCGTTGAATTAGGCTCTACGTGCCCAGCCCGACCTCCCGTGCAAGAGGTGCCATTACTTACGGTTGAAACTCCGTTCCAAATTGTGGGCGAAGTTTGAGGTATGGAAGTCTATGGAAACCTTCAAATTTTGGGGGCTTTTTCTGGTCAGTAAAAAGCGATTTGCGACGAAAGTGTTGCATTGATTGTTGTACTCTAGAGGATATATCATCTTTAATAACTCAGCTTTCAGCTGGTTGTAGCAGCACCTCTTGAAATGACACTAAAGTCGTTCCAAATCGCAGTTTTTATAACAAGGTCGCGGATTTATAGTGGGGGTATGTACACCTTGTTATTTGCCTGCAACATCCCATCGAAGCGACAGCCGACCGCTCTGAAGCCAGCTGCGTCTCGATTCTTTTTAACACTTTGTTGCTGCTTAGTCTGGCAGTTTACGCCAGATGGCATGTTACGAAATGCAGGTTTTTCAGTTGCGTTTCGTGTTCTGTTCTTCCTATCTGCAACAATTTTTCCGTCCCAGAAATAGCTGGCTTTATGGTTCCGTAAAATGGAAACATGCTTCAAAACATCTTCCTGGTTTAGACATAAAGTATTTTAGACAATAAAAACAGATAGCGTGCTTTAAAAGTTGATTTCTTCTTTATTAAGATATTACTAAGGAATATGTGTTGCCTCGGCAGCCATGTATGGGGAAGGCGTGTTTTTGCTACTCTTGTGCTGCTTGAAACGTACCAAAAAACGCCTAACCACAAGTGTACGCAAGCAAAAGATACAAAACTGGAAAAATGCCCTGCAGTCGCAGAAGTAGTATTTGTACAAAGGAACATAGCTGAATATATTTGACGGGGTCCATTTTCATGGCATCATAGCAGAATTTTTGTGTACCTTGTTTTCGGCGTAAACGAAGGCTGCCCGAATTATTCGACAAAGTTGTTCGCTTCATACGAGCTGGTACCTCGAAAGCTAAAAATGTTATCCTCAATGCAGCACACGTGTCTTATCATGTAAACTATACGCAGATAGCTTCCCGAAATTTCATGAATACTAAAGGTCTTTATATGTTTCTGCCACAACAAGCGCAGAAGAGTTTTCAAAATGGTGCAAAATACACAGGGTCATATTAATGTATCCTGTCGTGTGAAAGAAAGAACGATGCCGACTGCATATCTTTTTTGAGTTATGCCCACAAAATTGTGAAAGAAGACCTTGTCGTCGACAACAATTACCACAGTTGCTACAGCATTATGTTGTTCAGTTCGTGACTCATTCTATTCCTCAGTCAGGTCACAGCATCTTTATATTGTTACGCCTCCGAAAACTACACCCCAGGAAACTACGGAGCTCTTTCACAGAGCGTGGTGCACTAAACGCTTCAACGGCTGCTGTCTTCCCGGGATCATGGCGAATGCCGTCCTTATCGACGAGGTGCACAAGCACAAGGGTTTGGCGGTCTCCGAAGTGGCATTTCTTTGAGCTTAAATCTAGGCCAGCGTTTATGATACAGTTCAGGACAATATCCAGACGCGAGTTGTGTTAGCTGAAGGTACGGCCAAAGATGACGACGTCGTCGAGTTAGCACATGCAGATGTGTCCATAAATCTCTCGAAAGTTGCCGTAGTGTTGCACAGTCCAAATGGCATCACAATAAATTTAAAGAGCCCGTCAGATGTTGCAAAGGCAGTCTTTTCCTTGTCTTCGGGATGCATCGGAATTTGCCAGTATCGGAATCGTAAGTCTACTGAGGAAAAGTAAGAGGCGGAATGAAGGTAGTCTATTTCGTCATGAATACGTGGGAGTAGGTACGCGTCCTTTTTTTGTTGCAGCATTCAATCGGCGATAGTCGACGCAAAATCTCTAATATCCATCCTTCTTTTTAGCACGAATCACCGGAGCTGCCCACGGACTCACTGACTCTTGTATGACTCCCTTTTTCACCATTTCGTGCACTTGGTCGTTGATAATCTGGCGCTCTGATGGTGAAACGCGATATGGATTTTGTCTAATCGGATTTGCCAAACCCGTGTTGATGGTATGGCGTGTTCGTGACGCGGGGATTGCAGGTATTTTGTACTGCGAAAAGTCAAATACCGAGACGTACTTCGAAAGCACACCCACTAACGTTGGGCGTTCGCTCGTGCTCAGCAATTTATTTACCATCGGCAAAAGGGCCGTTTCCGAACTGTGGCCATCAGGTTCTTCCGGCACTTATGTAAGTTCAGCCACCGATAAATACGCATGTTCCCGTACGAAGGATAATTCGAAGCCATCTGGTAGTATCAAGGGCTCTGTATAACGGTTAACGATCCATAAGCCAGTGCGTCCACCTTTGCTCGATACCACACAGTGTGCAAGCAACACATTCTTCTTCATACAGTGCATGTGCATTGGTTCCACGGTAGCATCGAAGCTGTCAGAATCGGCGCCGCAACAGACAACGCGAACAAAACGGTAGATGATGCAGCACGAAACTGCACACACAGTGCAGTTTCGTGATCTACAGGGTTCTCCAGGAGTCCTGACCGCATCCTCCCACATATGAATACCTTCCCTGTGCGGCAGCCTACAGTGGCACCACACTCCGGTAAGAAGTCCATGCCGAGAATAACATCATGGGTCGACCGAGGGATAATCACAAACTCTGTCGCAATAACATGGCTTCCCGAAAACACGTCTGCACTACGCACACCAATAGGTTGCAACCGCTCGCCACTCACTCCACATAACTTTGAAGCTTCGTCCCATTTGAACATGACCCTTCGCCCTAATACCTCTTTAATAGAGACACTCATAACCGAAATGGCTACGCCTGTGTCCACCAGAGCCATCACAGGCACATTATCCACAAGAACGCGCACTTTGTTTTTAAGCATGAACACAGGAGTTATTTCTGTCAGTAGCACATCTCCAGGGACCTCACCTCCATCGGCCGCCCTAGCTAGCTTTCCGGTGACTAAGGGGACGTGGTGCGACACAGCGGTGAGGGAGAACGGGATGCACGAGGATGCGGTGGGGGCGTCAAACACCTGTGAGATGCCGGGGAGCGATTCCGGGAGCTGCTAGGCCAATACTTGTAGCCAGACGATGCATGAGTTGGCCACGGGACACCATGGGGCTGTTTGGAGTGCCATGAAAACTCTGACGGCTGGCCATACAACGAGGTCATACGCTGGTTGCAAAATCGCGATATATGACCCGGGACACCGCAAGAGTAACACACCGAGGGAGGTCGAAATTTTGGTTGTTCGTCGATGAAGCGAATATTGTCATTTTCTCATATGTAGTGGTTTGGTTCATGGCGTCTGTCATGACGATACATCGGGCGTCGAGAAGGCGTGCCCTGTGCGCGTCGGTCGTAGTGCGGAGTCGGAGAGCGTGTTGTCATCTTAGACTGTGGGACCGCGCCGTGCTGTACGGCCGCTGCGCTAACCATCGGTTGCCATGGGATTGAATGTCACGCAGTCATAACCTCACGCGACGCGTACATGCCATGGTGGTCAGCTGTTGAACGCGACATTTCTTCGTGGCGGGAAAGTTCCTCGCGGACAATCTGTCGGATGGTCGAAGGAAGGTCGAGGCAAGGGCTCGTGTCCACACTGGCAACCATCGTAAAGTTTGCCAACCGACCAAACTTTGAGGTAATCCGACGTATCTTGAGCGTTTCAAAAGTTCGGCAATGCCGAATGACGTCGGACACAGAACTTAGGCTTTTTTTACCGATTAAAAATTATACACGTCCTCAGCCACTCCTTTCAAGCAAATGTCCGACTTTATCTTCTTCTGACATGCGAGCACTGTCCACTTTGCACGGCTTTAAAGCTTCTTCAATGTACGTTGTGCATGTCTAACCGGGTAGCTGCGCCCGTTGTGACAATGTCTGCTCAGCACGCTTCTTTTTGGCGACTGAGTCCCCAAAACACGCCTCGAGCTCTTCAACAAAAAGTTCCCATGTCGTAAGCGTGTCCTCGTGGATCTCGTACCGTACGAGTGCGGAGTCGGTGAGGGAGAACACCACATTGGTGAGCTGAGCGGTTGAATCCCACCCGTTGGACTTGCTCACTCGTTTGTAGTGAACGAGCCACTCGTCGGCATCTTCTCCCGCTTTTCCTCGAAGGTGGGTGGAGCTCGGTAGTGCTGCAGCGGAGTGTTAGGCGCTACCCTCGGAGCGGCTCCTTCAGGCATGTCGAAGACGGTCACGGCCGTTGGCGGGAGGCCGGCAAGTCGACGGCTTCGACGAAGCTGCAGCAGTGACGATTCTGTTGTGAGCGCACATCCAGCACCTCCACCACTCTGTTACGCGCGAAGGAGAGCGTTTATCACCCTTAAGGATGAAGGGGACCATTTATTTTAGGTCGCGAAGGTGAGCACAAGAGCGGCAAGCTGGCTGATGAACTCATCGCCGTCCTCTTCCTCTTTACCAACCCGGGACGCAGGCACGTTCACCGGTCATCGTTTTCCTCACTCACGCGTATGTGCAACAATATCATCACTGGTGCAATTCTTCCGTAATTCTGTGAGAATGTTCTTCTACCTTTAATTTAACGTATTTGATAAAACAAGCATTAGAAAGGACCGTGAGGGCGTTCACTAGAAATATTCTCTCATTATAATCGCTTACGACCCATATTGGTACGGTGGTTTTGTCATTATCACACCAGCGCCCGCTGAGCACCATTGATCATTATCTCCCCTGCCTGTATACAAAACTGAAGGGTGTCGCCCATTGTACCAAAGTTGCATAATGGCAGATGAGCCTATAGTATGGTCCCACTAAGCGACACATTCCCTCATCTGCTTTAGGGTCGCAAGGCATGGCTATTTCGCCGATGAGTACGAGCCTTTCAATTTCGCAGAAAGCTGAGAGAAGTACACGAGGCGAGCAGGTCGTATTTTGAAGTAGTGCTGATATTTAAGTAAAATCTCAAAGGGAATTTCAGTATCCTTTATTTGTCTACGTAGTTATTATACCTCTCCCCAGTTGTGCTAATAATGATGTAATGAATAATATGTTGTATAATGAATAATAATGATGTAATAATAATAATAGTGATGAAGTAAACTATCATGTAATAACATGATAGTTTACTTCATAGAGTTTACTTAATAGTTTTATGCATGCCATCTATACTTCCTACATGATGTCTACGATGGCTGTCCTGAAAATTAGCCTGGCTGAGGTACTGACGCTGTAATGACGTGGGCTGAAAGGCCATTTATTTAAAAGCGTTATGTGTGCGAAAAAAATGCAGGTGCTATATCGCACACTCGCAAAGTTTGATGCCACATATCTCCAAACTACTGTTATTCTGGAAAATAATTCCAACTGAATACGCCTTGCAAACTCACCGGCTACAATTCGTAAATTGTCAATGTGCCATAAAAATTTATTCGGAAGGCAGTTAGGGAGTTTTTGTTAATTAGATGAGTATATGTATTGATTTTTCATGCAAGTAATGTCCGCGCGCCTGTGAATAACCCAGTTAAGGACTCTAATTATGTCTGCTACAGGTGATTTTAAACAAAATCCGTAAAACAATTGATCCTAAAATGACCACTCCCTACATTGTTGAAGATTCTAAACTAATTACATACGGCGACTTCCTATTCTAACTTTTTCCTGTCTTCCCCCTACCAAATTTTTTAGCAATCAGAAAACGTAGGCCGTTGTTTCTTGTGAGCTATCCAGGGCCATGGTTTATATGATTAGTAATGCTGTACAAGCGAGTAGACTGACCGTGATTACTACATTAAGTACGCCAAAATACATATGTGAAACTACGGTCAAAATTACAGAGCTCCTTATTATATATAAAAGATTTCTGAAAGTACCTCCGATAAAAATGTTCCAAGTTTATTAGCATAAGGCCTTCGGTTAGGCTTTTGCGTAAAATCACTATAGGTATGAGGTTCTGTTGTGTGATAAATTAAAGGTTTGTCATCACTTCAAAAAAAAAGTGATTGTATAAGTTAATCTTTCTCGGACACAGACTTCTCCTCTGTACCACCACCTGACCTTTCTAATTCTGCCTAGACGACGTAACTTATGTCGCGGAACAACAATAAATACCGTTAATAAAGAAAGAACCATGCATCACATCTTCACGACAGTGCCCGGTGCGCTGGCGCGAGTATTCGCCTGTGATAAAGGTAATACGGCAGCCCGTCGTTCAAAAGTAACCTGTCACCCCCAGAAGGATTTTTTCTCAAGGACGCGACCAACTCGTATAAGGGCAATCCCGAGCTTGACATGATGCTTGCCGCTTTTTTGGTGGCTGGACGAGCGCGTTTTCGTGTATGTATTGCGCATGGCTTTGAAAGGACCTCAAGCATCAAAACTTTTACAGCGAAGCTGTATATGTCTAGTTTGCAGCGGATCGATGTCCGTAGACCAAATATCCCGAAGATTGTGCAATACCGGGACGAACCGAGGCGGAGGTGAAACGGGCCTTCACGCACTCCGCCAACTTGCAAAATTAAGTTTGATATCTTGGGTCCAAATACAACCCGTATCAGATATTAAGTTGATAAGAACAGATACTACACTTTGACCCGCGTCGGCCATTTCTACGTTCACACTATACACGTGTACGCCATCCCGCGAATTCTAACTAGTGCTTACCTATCTTAGTGTATTCTGTCTCCTGACGTCATTCTCTACGAAAGCTCTTTTCCTCAGTTCTGCTCTGACTGTGAAATGGGGCCGCGTGTTGTACAGTCTGAAGAATAACAACGTGCCTACCAAGAACGACGGCGTGAACAGAAAAGGGCAATGGAGGCTGCGGTGGCGGAAGACAACCGACGATGAACGGGCCGTACTTGGCCGCCAAGCGTAAGTGTGCTTCCCACCAGGACCGCAAGGCGAAAACAAATGCGAACCGTCCGTTTGGCCCTGATCCCGCAAACTTGGAAAGTTTCACCGGAGCAACACTCAATCACCACATACATAGCTTCGCTGGTTATTTACCTTCGCAGAGTGGACTGGCAATGAATTTTTTCACAATCATTTTGGTGGCTGCACAGAAAGCGCGGACTGTCAATCTGGTTTTAGCACACACGCTCTGAAACAAGAAACATATTTATGAGAAAGGGGCTCCTATAATACCCATAGCGATAAATTGATCCACAAATTCCCCTTAATATTCTGTAGCGCCCTCCGACGATGCAACGCGGGGCGCTCTGCTCGGCGCTCTCAGCCGGGGCCTCGGCGCCAGCTGTCAAGGCAGAGAAACAATTGTCCCAGTTTCACCCGAAAGGCGAAGCATCAATTGCGATAGCAAATTAGTAGAGAGCTATACGGAGTAATGATAGTAGTTTTATCAGCTGTATAAACTTGTACATGCAGCAGCGCCAGCAACACGCAGAACTGTTGTCGACGCGGTCGGCGTTTTGCCCGCGTTCGCAACGAACGCGCGTGGCGTTGGTGACTGTTGCCGGTGCCTCTGGGGGCCGCTCGGAGGTTTTCGAGGAGGTCAGAATGGGACACTCGTCGAGCAGCGTCAGAAATCTTACCCACCTTCTGGCCTCGCAACGTTTTATATAAATAGGCATTTGGTGCCGTGAAATCCACCACAGTTGTCAACTGTCTCAATGCATTGCGGGCGGAACGAGCATTAACGCAAACATTACTCGCAGCGCAAAACTCCAAGGAGCGCTTAGTGGCGTCACGTAGTGGCGCTCAGTTGGCCGAAATGCTTTCGCATGCACAACTCATAAGAAGTGCTTAGCTGCTCTCGGCTTTTTCAGTTCTGCTCACAACAGTTTATGCACCATGGTGTGCAGGCACAACGTCGCTCAGCAGGAACGCGTATAGTTTCAATTCAATAAAGTTATTACGATCCATCCATTGAAAGAGAAACTTTTATTGCGAACATCATCTAGATTTTGTGACCACGGAAGCCGCGCGGCAGTTCTGTCTCCGAATAGGCCAGCCAATCACAGCGGAAAAGGCGCGCATTTAAATTTCAGCAATGAGGAGGTAGAGGTAGTCGACCGGCTGATACGCAAGGCGTATATACAGGGTGTTTTTTTTTAGCTGCACCACATTTTTAAGATTGGGAAAATGTAAATCTTGGTCAGTTATCTTTACTATTCGAGTGCACGGATTGGCGGCCTATAGATAGAGAGCAATTTCCGCACTTACGTGCGTAATTAGCGAAGTTACGCTAATTAACTTTCTAATTATTAACAATAGGTGGCTACAGCAAATGAGTACTTTGGGGCCCGTCCTCGACACTACCTATCCCAATGATCAAATTTTGAATAGCAGAGCTCATGTGGTAGCTACGCGAACAATTAGTTCCCCTTGGCACGCTGCTTGAAATTGAAACTGGCCGCAAAAAGAGGGCGCTCGAAGACGGCGGACGCTCTCCGCATCGGCTCCGTCAATAATCTCCGATTATTGCGGTGCTTCACGCCATTGTCCAAAAATTCTGGACTCATCGTCACCGCCAAGTTCTCTGCTTGACCCGGATACCAACCGCGCCCAGGTGGGCCCATTTTTCGGCAACTTCTGCGTGTTTGATCTCCACGATGGCTCCCCGCCGGGCTTGACGTTCCGTTAGGCCTAGCTCCGCATCGCCCGGGTCTTCCCGGCGTGATGTCGGACATCACCATGGTTACGGGCTATGACCCGACCTCACTTCAGGTCGTGACGATGGAGACCACCTCCTCGGACCAAGCCATGCCCTCGGAGCACGAGTATTTAGCTGACATGGTGAAACTCTGGCAACGGATGCAATCCCAGGTCGCGGCTCCGCCCAAGGGCCAAGGGTCGCGCGCCGCCACCCTGCCACAGGTGCTGCCTCCGGCTCGTCCACGCGCTGCTCTCCAGACCGAACGCGCACCGCACCACCTTCCCCGCCGAGGCGTCAACCCAAGTGGCGACCCCGCCATACTCCTCGTCTCTCCCGTGACGACTACATCGTCGAGCTGAAGCCTCGCGCTCCTTTTGAGCTCAAGTCGGTCCTCCTGTCCGATCGTGCCGGCGACGCGATTCGTGCATACCTGGGAGAACACTCGTCCACCTCTTTCCACGTTTGGCCAGTGTGGGAACAAAACGTTCTCGTGTGCAGTTACCTGTGGCGCAGCGTTACCTCGTTACCTGTGGCGCAGCGCCTACTTGGGGACATCCAGTTGCCGGTGGGAGACCAGCAGCTCCCTTTTCGCGGCCATGCCAAGGCGTCCGGGGAAATCTGCCGGGGTGTCATCACCATCAACCCGGCTGAAACCCCACAGCGCATCAAATCTGAACTAGAATGGTCGCAAGGCGCTATCCTGGCGGTCCGCAAACTCGGTGACTCTACTGCAGCGGTGGTGACCTTCGAGGGCACGAAGCTCCCCCGCTTCATCTTCTACCACAGGGTCGTGGCCTACGTGCGCCCGTACAAGAAGACAATCCCGGCCTGTTCCATCTGCGGCACCATTGGGCATCCACCCTCGGCCTGCCCGCGACCCACTCCCGGTCGCTGTACCCGCTGTGCCACTCAAGTCCAAGTGACTTCGGAAGGCCTAGCTGTAACCCGACATGCCTTCTCTGCTCCGGCCCGCATGAAACCGGCGCTAGGGGATGTCCAGGGAAATATCGGAAACCTACACCACCATCGACCTCGAAGCCACCTGCACCCCCGTCACCGGGAACGCGAGCTGCTTCCCAACCCAAGCCTGGATCACGTCTCCAGACTCCGGCGAACCCACCGCCGACTACCTCAGTGCACTATCCGCCGCTTGTCGTGGCGCCACCTCAGGTGAGCAGCTGGGCAGGGATTACTGCTCCTCAGCCTCTCCCTCCCCCCCCCCCCTTCTCCAGAACTCTCCGCTCTACGAAAACAGAACGCTCTTCTTCAGCGGCAAATTACAGCTCTCACTAAGCAGGTGGCATCTTTCCAACTGCAACAACAAAAATACAGGACCTCCCACTACCGCTCCAGTTGTTAAACCCGTCGACCCTTAGCCTAGCCCTCGCGCTACGCCCACTCCGCGTACTCCCCCCGCTCCCGCGGCTTCGTCCACGGCGCCGGCTGCTCAATCAGTTACGGGGGCACCTCAGAGCCCTCTTTCTATAGACCACACCCTGCCGCTCGAGGACCGTATTACTCGTCTAGAAAATGTAGCCCTCTACCAAATTTCCACCATTAATGTACAATACATTGTAGCTGAGGTGGTTCAGGCCTGGGCTCTCACCCAGTTCCGCACCAGATCATCTCGTTCGCGCTTGGTCTGCACGAGCAGCAGCTCTGCCCCGCGTCGACGCAAAGTTGCCGGTTCCTCTTCCCCGGCCCTCAACCCGGCTTCCATCCCCCTTCCTGCTCCGCAAGGCCAGGAGCAGGGCATGGAGGATGACCCATAAAATTTTGGATTTTCATCATGGCGACTCCTTCATCTACACATTCGCCATCATCTCAATTCGAAATCATCCAGTGGAACTGCAAGGGCGTCGGGAACAGGCGAAAGCGCTCGCATCTTCTCTTCCTTCAATCTCGGGGCTCTCTCCCTTCCGTTCTTGCCCTCCAAGAAGCCAGTCCAAACCCTACCCTTTCAGGCTACTGCTCCTATATAGGCGGCACTATCACCAGTCTCCTCGTTCACAAATCATATACGGCTGTTCAGGTCGATCTAGACCTTGACCTTCCCTATGATTACCGCATGATCTCCGTTCTTCCCCAGAAACGCGGGGCCCAGTCAAATCCATATTCTCAACGTGTACTGTCCCCCGCACCTTCAACGGGTCACTTTCGCGGAACTCTTCTATCGGGCTCTCCAAGCGGCGGCTCGGCAACCCCTTGTGGTGGTTGGAGACTTCAATGCTTCTAGCCCACACTGGGGGTACCACTACGAAAAGGCTCGGGGCCGCAAGCTTAAGGAGCTTATCTCTACTCTCGGTTTCACGCTGCTCACCGACCCAGCGCATCCCACACGCCTGGGAAATTCAGTGACACGCGATACCTGCCCGCACCTCTCGCCCACGCGAAACATTAGACATGTTACGTGAGAGAACCTCGAAGACACTCTTGACAGTGATCATTTCCTGCTTCGGATTGCCTTCCCGACGCAGAAAATGCGCCAAATCCGGGGCGCAGCCCGCATCACGGACTGGTCAGCTTTTCGCACCACGCCTTTCCCCCTGCTCCCATCCCCGCAGGACTACCAGGCATGGGCATCATACGCCCTCCACACACATCAATCATACACCCGATGCATTTGTACGTCCACCTCAGCCCCCGCAGTAGATCCCCACCTCCTCCACCTTTGGGAGGCACGCCACAGCCTTACCCGCCGATGGCGACGATACAAGCTAAATCGTAAGCTTCGCTCCCGCATACAGGCGCTTACCGCGGAAGCAGCTGACTACTCTGCACAGCTTGCGGACACAAATTGGGTCGATACATGCATGAATGCAGCAGGTCAGATGAGCTCCAAGAGTACGGGGAGACTCTTTAGGAGCCTTCTGGATCCTTCCACTACCCGCGGGGAAACACAACGCCAACTTCGTCGCGCCTACTATGCCTACCAGGGCCCAACGAGTCAACTCGCGAACGACCTCTGCGACCGCTATCTGTGTCGTACCGTCGACCCCAAGGGCCCGGAGTACGTCTACTCTGGGCTCCCCAACCCCGAACTCGACACCCCTTCACGCTTCCCGATCTTCGGGCGGCGCTGGCCAAAATGAAGCGAGGTACTGCCCCAGGCCGGGATGGTATTACGGTCACTCTCCTGGCCAACCTTCCCGACTCAGCACACCTCTCGCTCTTACATTTAATCAACACAGTATGGGAGGGAGAACCCCTCCCCGCGGAATGGACCACTTTGCTGGTCACATTCATTCCCAAACCCGGTAAGCCCGTCAGCATTGAGGCATTGCGCGCCATCTCGCTCACCTCCTGTGCGGGCAAACTCATGGAGACCATGGTCCGCGACCGTCTCTCCGCATATCTGGAAAGGAAAGGTGTCTTTGCTGACTCGATGTTTGGGTTTCTCTCACATCTGTTGGCACAGGACGTCCTTCTCCAACTTCAGCACGACATCATTGTACCTAATACTATGCGCCGCAATGACAAAGCCGTTCTGGCCCTCGATCTTCGAGGCGCCTTCGACAACGTCAAACACACTAGTATCCTTACCAACCTTAGCACCACCAATTGCGGATCTAGAGCTTTCGGGTACATCTGGGCATTCCTCTCACATCGCACCGCCTTCATCCGCATCGACTCTGCAGAACACGGTCCGTACCCAATGGGCACCCGGGGTACACCACAGGGAGCGGTCCTCTCACCGCTCCTCTTCAATCTAGCCATGCTCCAACTTCCTTCGCTCCTCGCCCGGGTAGAGGACACACACCACGCTCTATACGCAGATGACATTACCACCTGGACCAACTCGGGCTCCCCCGCACAAATTGAAGACCGCATGCAGTGCGCGGCGCTTATTGTGGACACCTATGCCTCATCATGTGGCCTGGAATGTTCCCCTACCAGATCATCTCTTCTCTCAATCTCACCTCTACCGCCACCTCAGATATATCTCCCGTCTGGTCCGATACAGGTCGTCTCATAAATTCGCATATTAGGCCTCCACATCTCCTCTACTCTCAACCCTGGTTCTACCATTGCCCGTCTTCGACGCACTAGCGAGCAGGTTAGCCGTATGATTCGGCGGGTCTCCACCAAACGTGGCGGCCTCCGCGGCTGGCGCTCCCTCCGCTTGGCTCAAGCGTTTGTGACCAGCAGAGTCCTTTACGCCACTCCCTACCTTCTCTTGCGTCGCCACCATGAGAACCAGCTGGACGCACTGCTCCGCTCGGTTCACAAGCGAGCACTAGACCTTCCCATTGCTACCTCCAATCGCCGCTTTGCGGCCTTGGGAGTACACAACTCGTATGACGAGTTGCGGGAGGCCTATCTCGTCAACCAAGTCAATCGTCTGTCCCAGATGACTCCTGGGCGCCGCCTTTGGATAGGCTCTCACTCAACCCGATCTCTACCCCACTTCCCCCTGCTTCCGTCCCGGAGCTATGGAGGCACAAACTTTGGGTTGAACCTCTTCCTCGTTACATGGATCCCACTCAACACACAGGCAGACGCCTAGCCCGAACACACTCTCTTCACACTCGGTACTCCAATTCTCCTGGCGTCTTCTATGTAGATGTCTCGGGACCAACTCCCTCCGGACACTTTACGGCCGCAGTGATCTCCGAGGGCCACCACATTGATGGCCTCTCTTTCCGCTCGCCGGACACAACACAGGCCGAAGAGGTGGTCATCGCTTTGGCCGCCTCTCACCCGACCTCAAGGGTCATTATCACGGACTCGCGCTACGCCTGTTCCCGATACCTCCAGGGTACCATAGCTCCTCTGGCCGCCCACCTTCTTCGGTGGCCTCATGGCGCTTTGAGCCTCACTTCATCTGCATCGTCTGGTCTCCTGGCCACGCGGGTCTCCCCCATAACGAAGCGGCGCATGCCGCTGCCTGCATCTCTCCCTCCCGGGCCGTTACCACCTCCGATTCTGCGTCTACCCCAGACACCTCAGCTCTAACGCAGTACCACGCAATTCTAGAGCATTATCGCAGCTCACGCCGCCTTTACCCAGACCCTGCACGGGGCCTCTCTAAAGCGCATGAAAGACTTCTGAGACGCTTGCAGACTAACACCTTCTTGTGTCCTGCGGCCGCCCAGCATTTCATGCCGGGTATACACGGCTACTGTGCGCATTGTGGGGTCCTGGCCGACACCTATCACATGATGGCAGTATGCCCCTCCATACCCCTTCCTTTTTCATCCCCCTTCCCCCCTTCCCCCTACCCACAAGAGAGGCTTGGGAGGAGTTCCTGCTTGGCTGCTCTACCCTGGACGCTCAACGCTATCCTGGTGGCCCGCGCCCGAGCGGCGATCATTTCCAGTGGACTTCCGGAATAGGGAGACCCCCCAAGTGCTTCTGTAGAGCAACTCTCTGTAATTTTCTGATTAAATGTTTCTCCACCACCACCACCACGCCGCAACAAGAGCGTCTGTGTCGTCGATGTCGCCGCCCCCCTTGCCTTTCGTCACGTCTCCGACGTCACCGCCGGTGCGGCCCAACGAGCAACTTGCGTTATCTCCTTGCTGTCTGCGGCGTTGGCCTAACGGTTCAATGCTGGCGGGCCGCCAAATTTACTTCGTTATTCCGTCAGGCCCCACGTTGCACTGTTGCGCCAACCCACTCCTTAGGCTTTTAGATACTACAGGCACGGCGTCATATCAATCTGTAGCGTCGACTGCGAACGCCGCAGGTAGCAAGGAGATAACGCAAGCTGCTCGCGGGCCGGACCGGCGCTTACCTCGGAGACGTGACGAAAGGCAGGGGGGCGGCGACATCGACAACACAGGCGCTCTTGTTGCGGCCAGTTTCGGTTTCAAGGAGTCTGCCAAGGGGGAAAAATTGGTCGCGTAGCTCCCACATGAACTCCGCTATTCAAAATTTGATCACTGGGATAGGTATTGTCGAGGACGGGCCCCAAAGTACTCATTTGCTGTAGTCACCTATTGTTGATAATTAGAAAGTTAATTAGCGTAACTTCGCTAATTACGCACGTAAGTGCGGAAATTGCTCTGTATCTAGAGGCCGCCAATCTGTGCACTCGAACGGTAAATATAACGTGACCAAGACTTACACTTTTCTAATTTTAAAAATTTGGTGCAGCTAAAAGAAAACACCTTGTATAAGCAAGCGCTCGTACTCGCACCCGGAACAGCTACTTTTCGCCTCGACGAGACAACAACGCACGGGAAATCATAGAGGCCCACCTGCTAAGCCAGAAGGAAAAGCTACTACGCACAATAGCGGGACGCTGCATCTTGGAACGGCTTGGATATTCCGTACGGAAGACCAGCGCACTGACGAAAATTCCCGCACGAATACAAGAAACTATGCACGTCTCACCGATTCCCAGGAACATGCACCCAAACTTTCACATCGGACGGCGACATCGGACGGTTCACAACGGACGGCGTGAACCAGCGACGCAAAACGTAAAATAAACAAAATAGACTAAGCCTCACGCTCCGCTCAATTGGTTTCGTAGTGGTAAGCATACCCGCATAGGCAGCGTTCTACGTACCGCGTCCGGTACGAGCTTCGTGCGCACGCGCGTTCTTCGTTCACACTAGCGTACTTCTGAGCGGCTGTGTGTAAATTTTTAGGATACGCTTGTCTGAGCTTGCCGTACCGTAAGTGTTCTGCTAAAAACTGTCTAATAGTTTGCACACAGTCGCCCAGCAGAAAGGAACGATGAGGGAGGACGCGTAAAGGACGCGCTCACATCGCGCTTCGCTTTCTCGTGGTTTTTTGGGTGGACCACCTCCAGGGACCACCGAAGATTTTGACCATCTTATCCGCGAAGTGCTCCGGAATCCGACGACACAAATTCGTGCCGAGCGGACCAGTTATCGTCATTTTCCAACCATTTTCTCACTTCCACCACTTGGCGGCCCCGCTAATTCCCTAACGACGAGTAGGGCAGCGGCGGCCACGCTGGCGGGTGTGCGCGTGGTGACGGCGATCACCGCACCGACGACGAGCCTCATGACAGGCACTAGCGCCGGGGTGCCTTCCACATCGGCTCAACACATTCAGAGGCCATCTATCGACGACGAAGGTACCGTAAAAACCTGGACTATATGTCGAACCGGAATATAGGTCGACCCCCCCAACTAACCAATTCTAAAAATGAAAAAAAAATATTTTTCAATGGCAAAACTACCGAAAGACACCCTTACCTTTAAACAAATGCGGCTCAGCCGGTTGCACAATGGTGACAGTATTTATTTAAATGCTGCTCCGTGCCGCGATGATAAGGTGCTGACAAACACGCGGGTCGATGGTCGCACGATACGAAGCCCACGGTTGCCGTGGGCTTCCGCGTACTCGATCGCCTTTTTCTTGAAGGCGACGGTGAATTGCCGTTGGCTTCCGCTCATTTTCAAATAAAATGTCAGAAGGCAGCCTGAATGCAATGGCGAAGGCGGCTGTTTACTTCATATAGCTGCCCATTGTTGCAAGACTTCTGTAGTTTTTCCGCCAATGTCCGGTATATAAGACGAGGGTCGACTTTCCGCAATAGTTTTTTGAAGAAAAGTTCGACCTATATTCCGGTTTTTACGTATGTACTTTATTGATAATCGAACATCCCGCACGTCACTCCATCACGAAGATAGCACGGTGGAGAGAAATAGCAATAATGCCGAGAGGCCGTTCCTACAGATGACGCCGTGATAGAAGAAGGATGGGAGAGGGTTCTATCTTTACGTGAACAGGAGATACAAGCAAAGGAGCGCAGGAAGTCGCACGAACGAGACGTATCGCAGGGTGCAGAAGCTAAGCCTAGCGCACAACGCGGCCGTCCGTGGAGGCGGCGGCTGCCGCCTTTACCCCGAGAGGATCATAAGATAATTATCCGTCCGCACCAGGGTCTACCCCTCAGAGATGTGAACAAGCCAACAAATGTCGCGAGTTGTAATGGAGGCCTGCCAGAAGAAGGTACCAAGTGATGGTTTCATCCTACGCATCAAGCCGGGATCAAATTTTGTCGTCGTCTCTACGCCTGACCAGGAGACGGCGCGCAGGGCACACGCGGTCAGTTCGCTTAAGGTTAACGGCCGACCTCACCCCATCAACGCATACGTGACTGCTAGTGAGGGTATGGTGCGTGGAGTCATTCACGGCATTGAGCCGCATGCGCAATCCGCAACGCTTAAAGCTAACCTGAGGCTTCTTACCCAGCAGGTGGAAATCGTCGACGCCCAAATGTTGGGAGATTCGCAGTGTGCCCTGATCACCTTCTTCGGAGACGTCGTGCCAAGATGTGTTTATAATTACGGTGGCGAAAAGACATGTCCGCCATACAGAAATGCGCTGCAGTTCTGCAGGAACTGCTGCGAGGTGCGACATCGCACAGAAGTGTGCCCACAACCCGACCTTCCCTTTTAACGCGTGTGCGGAGCGCGAGAACCAGCCGACGGACATGACTGCTCTCCCAAATGGGCCATTTGCGGTGGAGAGCATCCGACGGCGGATAGGGCGTACCCCAAATGCCTGAAACTTCTCAGATAGCTTCGAAGACGTCTATCGAAAGGTGGCCACCAGAGGAGGCCACCGAATTGGTTTGCAACAGAGGACGAGGAACTCAAGGGTTTCCCTATCTCGAGGAAGGCATACAATGGGGCCATTCTCTAACCCAGTCGCCGTCGAGGGAGCAAGCCTCGCTGGACCATCGAAATCTACAGAGATCATTGCCCAGATCTCGGACACCGCGTGCACAGTTCTGGGGCTCCACTGGCAAAGAGCCAACCGCAACAGAATCAGGGAAGCTGGGCGCGCCATAGAGTAACATACGGATTACAAGAGTGGCCACTCCAGCCTAAAAGCGGCCGAGCTACGCAGCTTCATGCCGCCCGCTAGAGGGCAATACAGCACTCCCTGTCTCCAAGGGAACGCGTGTACTAGTTATCTACTGTAGCAACTTTTCTATAGTGCACTATACGTCTACTTGTCTATGTGGCTATAGACGTAGACGTTATCAACGGGATCAGCCGGCCGTGAGCGGTGGATGATAAGACTAGTATATAGAATAAGGAATAACGCATTGCTACAAAATATCGGCCATGGTGTGATCAGGCAAGGCGACGCTACAAAAGATGTGCGATAACGTCTGCGTGGTCTTTGCTGGGTTCGTCTGCCAGCTAGAACGTCTGTCTGCTTGGCTGCTGCTTAGTAAGAAGGCCTTCATTAGGTTCTTTGTTCCCTTCATTACTTTGCAAATTGCTTATGTATTTGTCACTTCAGCCGTAAGCTGACATTTGTCGCATTGTGCTGTTCGGCGCAGAGAGCTTTTTGTGTTCTTCACTTCGCGCATGATGTTGTGGATTGCTTCACATTATGTAATAAACAGCAATTTGGAATGCTGCGCAGCACGCTTTTTCACGAAAATCGTAGCACGCAGCACGAAAATCGTTTCTTGGCGCGAGAAAGTGAGTCGGCACACGCCGGTATGCGTAATCTGAATGAAATGCACGTGTGTGCAATTGTGTGAAAGCATGCAGTTATGCTTAGGATAGTTATTCGTGGCTTGCGCAGATGGCTTGAAGCCATTGTTACGAGCGCAATTAGAGAGAACTTGCGAATTGAGAAGCATATTTGTAAGCTGTGGCTACGACGTATTCTGAATAAAGACTCCTGCTTCAGTAGCGCATGCATGGCACCGAAGGTTGCTTCCTTTGTTTTTAGCTGCAGCAATTGCACGTGGCGCTTTTCGCGAAAGGGCGATGTGAAGTGCGTAGGTGAAAATTTGTGCGAGGGCGGGAGAGAAGACATAACCAATACTTTTTTTTTTCAGGTCATGAAGACCCTAGTCAAGTACTACGGGAATTACTGCTGTGTTGCGAGGTGCAGTAACATCGACAGGACAGGGAGAGAGCCTGGTTGGCTGACAACTGCAGTGAGCAGCCTTAATTCCTTGCTTGCTATGCAGCCCGAAACTACCACTTAATAAAAAAGGTTAGGCTTCAAAGGACGATCGTTGTTTTCCTCTTTAATGCTGTCTTCTGCAGTTTTACTGTTATGTGGGTTTTTTCATAATATCGCCTGTTTATTCCTTTTGTGAAATTTATTATCAACATATGGCACCTGTATTGGCATGTCTTGCACTTTGCAGCGCAACCATCTTTCTGTGCTTGCGTTCATTGAACGTTGCGAAAAAAAAGTGTGCGTGTGCTTGCTGATAATATGACTTGAAAATAAAATGTTTCGTCTCTTCCAACACTTGTCATGTTTATTTAAAATGTCTGCATAAACACACAGTGGCATCGTGTGCTTGCTGCTCTAGCTGGCGGCACAGTTTACACGAAGCCACTCGATGCATGCAAGCAACGCGTGAAAAAAAATCGCAATATAGCCTCTGGGACGAGCATTCGTATGGAAGCGATCTTGGAAGACGAAGCGATCTTGGAAAACGAAGAGATTCGTTTTTATGCGGCACCAATCTCTGAGTCTGTGTAGATTCCACACACCCGCTAGGTGCGCTGCGAACCAAAATCGGCCGCAGGAGCCTATGGAAGTGTCCTCTCTTATCCTGGTATTTTACTCTATGGGCGCACGTCGTGTCTCCCGCTGCCACACCTAAAATACCAAGTACACCTATTACGCAGAACCCCGAATACCGTAAGATAGTAGAAGAGAATCTCCCTTTAAAGAGCGGTTTATCCGAGTTCAAGGCTGAGCTTGAAGCTCTAAAGAGGACGGTGACAAATAACACACAGATAATACAGATACAACCTAACAGACCAAACAATGCGTAACCGGTAACAACGGAGCAATTGGCACAAAATATGCAATTGCTTTCGCGGAGTTTGGCAAGTTCAAAAGACACATGGAGGAGTGCGTCGTGACAGGAGCGGGAGGAGAAACTCGTAAGAGAACTCGCCACAGTCCGGTGGCTCCCACGAGAGGACCCAAGAACTTAGAGGTTACGGATAGCAATTTAACAATAATGGCTAGGCACCCGAAGACCAGATCCGAAGAAAGCATTGAGATGTGGCAGTGGAACGGCTGCACGTTGGGCAGAAAGCACGCCAACTTCACACAATATATTGAGTCGGCGCCAGTCCCCCCGGACATTATTTGCCTACAGGAGATAGGAAAATTTCGTCGGAGCCTTAAGGAATATGATTTATACGAGCACCCGGACTACCCTCAGATAGCCACGTAAGCTAAACAGGACGTGGCGCTGAGTGTAGAGTACAGTCAGGGGGAACCCGTACAGCATCAGAGAATTACAAAATTGCCGCACAAACGGCGTAAGTCTAAGACAGTAATATTAAATACTTAGAGCCCCCCCCCCCCCCCGGCGAGCGACACGCGGATTTCGAGAGCATAGTGGCGGGAATGATGAACACGGCAATGGGCAAGGATAAGATTATTATTTTAGGGGACTTTAATGCGCAACACGTAGAATGCGGTTATATGTTTAACTCTGCAAATGGGCGGATGCTGCTAGATCTCATGAAAGAATACGATCTAGCACTTCTGAACCAGGTCGACATGCCCACTAGAATAGGAAACAGTGTATCCAGAGACACATCACCCGACCTAGCTTCTACAAATAGGGAGGAGCAAACGGTATGGACAAACCTGGCGGATAACCTTAGAAGCGATCATTTCATACTAAGCATATCCGTAAACTCTGCGAGAAAATGACGGAGGGTGACCGAAGCTAGGTTGACAGACTGGACAAAATACCGTGAGCAGCAAGCAGGTCACGACAGGATCGAGCACGGACATTGCGGAGTGGGCAGCTCAGCCAAGGGACACGTTAAAACGAGTGACAAAAACAGTGGCCACAACCGAAAAAACCTCGTTGTGGACAAGCACCTAATGCACTTATGGGAAGCCCGCCATGGGTTGACCAGGAGATGGAAGAGACAAAGGATGAACCGCAAGTTTAAAGTAAGGATCGATCAACTGGCCGAGCAGGTGAACTCGTATGCGCAGGAACTATACGAAGGGAATTGGCGTCAATTTTGTGACTCACTCGGGGAAACGCTGGGGACGAAGAAAACCTGGTATGTCCTCCGCAGCATGATGAACCCGGGAGGAACTAAAACGCCTGCACAGAAAACGCTTAATCTGAAAGAAAATGAGTACGCAGGTGGCTCGGAGGACTTGATCCAAAAGCTCAAGCATCTTTATGTGATTCCGACTAAGCGGGACATAACGCATCGCTAGAAGTGGTACGAGGTTCCGCCCCAGCTGGATATGGACGCCCCAATTACCGTGGCTTAGGTCTACGCGGCGGCTCAATCCTTTAGAAGCAACACGGAACCGGGATCGGGTCAGATCACAAATGCCATCATCCGGAACCTCAGTCCCGAGCGTTTGAAGGAGCTCACTAAATACTTTAACGAACAGGTATGAATAGAAGGAGAGTTCCCCGGTTGAATGGAAATGTGCCAAACATCATCTTGATTCCAAAACCGGGGATGCCTCGAGATATGCAAACTTTCAGGCCTATATCCCTGACTTCCTGTGCAGAAAGCTCTTCGAAAAATAAGTATAAACTCGACACGCGGTCTATATAGAGACAAACAACCTTTTTCTCGCGAACACGTTTCGTTTCCGTCCCAACATATCTGCGCGGGATGTTTTCCTAGCTTTACAGCAGGAGGTACTACACCCATGTATTGAGGCAGATGACAACGTAGTGCTGGCCTTAGAATTACGGAAAGCCTTCGATACAATATCTCACGAGGCCATTCTGCAGGGCCAGGAGTCAGTGTGCTGCGGGGAGCGAATATATCAATACGCAAAGAGCTTCCTGCGTAATCGTAGGGCAACCATGGGAATACGATCCACAAGGTCGGAACCTTTCACGCTACCGAACCGGGGTACCCCCCAGGGCTCCATACTTTCTCCGCTCCTCTTTACTGTCACACTAAAGAGGTTAGCAACAGAGTTGGAAAGGAAAACGAGATTAGCAAGTGCCATATACGCGGATGACATTATCATACGGGTACACGGCCATGGCCAAAACACGGCCAAACCGCATACACGGCCATGGCTGAGGCGACCGCGGTAGCTTTAGCTTTGAAGGACACCGAATGCAGAGGGACACCCGCGGCTGTCCTCACCGACTCACAGGCGGCGTGTCGCCTCTTCCTTTCAGGGGCGGTACCCCGTGCGGTGATTAGGGTCACAGGCAAGAAACTCTCTAATTTTCACAGCCTCACGTGGTGCCCGGCACACCAAGGCATGGAGGGGAATACGATGGTGGACCGACTAGCTCCAATGCTAAATATCCGAGCGTCGGACCAGCCACGTAGGGACTTTCCAAGGACTGCAAGAGATATCTTGGAACAACAAAGAGAGGAAAGACGGGAGTTCGGCAGGCCCCAGCCAAAATTGACCAGACGGCAAGCGACGGACTGGCGCCGACTCCAAACAAACACTTATCCCAATCTACACAAGCTGAGACAAATACATGGCGAAGCGTGCACAGACAAATATCCGTGGTGTTGCAAAAAGCCTACATTGTCACACATTGCACTCATGTGCACCAGAAGACCTCCGCAAGCGAACACACACAAATTTACGAAACAACACTTTTAAGGCAGTGGGAGGCATGGCTTGCGGACGAGGAACAGGCCAACCAGCTGGCTCTCCTGGACCAAGCCCAGCGAGCCGCTCCAGCCAGTGGGGCCCTGGACTAGTGGCCCCACCCACATTTTCCTTCTTTTTTTTGCCTTTTCTCCAAATAAAGTTTTTTCTTCTTCTTCGCCCAGCGGCAACGACAACGCTCATGCCGGAAGCGGTACTTAGAACGCTGCCACCGCTCCACTACGAAGCTGATTGAGCAGAGTTCTGTTGTCGTTTTACGGCCAAGTTTGCAGCGCATCACGCGCCTCTGGGAGACGCGCTTGTTCGGCAAACGAACTTAACGCCGTTCATGCAGTCACTTCAACGCTTGAAATATGAGTAGAGCGCGACGTCAGCGACGCTTTTCTGTCTAATGTGTGTGCGCAGAACGTTCATGCTAGCGTTGAAAGACACAACGCTACACAACGCATTCTCCACTCTGACAGAGCCTAATAAGTGGAACGTGACGGTACGTCCACTTGGCTTTGTCGCTTTTGCAACCAAACGCACTGCGCCGCCTCTGGAGTCCTTCCAATCCTCCACGCGCGCGGGCCACGCATTCGCCGTCGATAGCAGCGCAGGACAACGACGATGACGGCAACAGTGCAAATAAGCCTCGAGCCTCCGTATAATTGCTATCGCAATAAAAATGAAGAGAGAGCAGGAACCGGTTTGTCTAACGCGTGCGTGCCGAAGAACAGAAGCGCAACATGAGTGCAGTCTTCCTTTAAAAGCGGATACGAGCGCGATACGCACTAGCAAATTTTCACAAACTAGTACACAGAAGCCTGTTATGAAATCATGAATATGCTATATCTTTCATTACAAGATCAGCAAAAGTTAGATACATGAAAGTCAAGACAGCGTTCGTATTGTCTTCCTCGTCACTATTGCTTTTTACTCGCGCGCTGTTGAAGCACCCTTGACGCCAGGCCACTCGTTCGTGGCCCGTGTACTTTTGCTCTGATAGAACTGGCCGTTCTACACGTGATTGCAAAGACATTTTCTGTCCTGAGAAACAAGAGCTACATTGCAATAGAGTAAGGACGACTCACGTCTCATGTTCTTAAACAAATAAAATCGTTTCTCACCGCTTTATTGGGCAAACCCGATCCATGCGTTGTTGGCGCAGCCCTTACTGAGTGGCGAATTCAAAACAGCCAGCATCTGCTGCGTTCTTGATGCAGGTCACGCAGCTGCGTAGCAGTGAACCTACCAGCAGCTTTCCTGTTTACGAAATGTGAAATATGAAACGTTTAGCCAGAAATAGTGCCCACTATCCCAACCGCCAAAAAATTATGGTCTGGGATGTTACTTGCCAAAATGAGCCATCTGATTATTAGGCACTCCGTGTATGAGTATACGGGGACTCCGGGTTATATTTGACTACTTCGGGTTCTTTAGCTTGCACCTCTATTAATAAGCACACGAGCATTTTTTGCAATTTACCCCTGAAAACAACAACAAAACCAAAAAAGATAATGGAAATAAAAGACATTGTCACCAGCAATAACAAAATGACACGACACTAGTGTAATGTAATTAGTGCTCACTAATGTAATTAGTAACTAAAAAATTGCGTAGCTTGCACGAGTGGCGCAAGGCTAAAAAAAAGCAGCGGAGCTGATCGGCACCTAGCACTACCTAGTGAAACCTAGCACTTTTCCGGAATTTATTGATTATTTGTCGGACATAGATCAGCCACGAGGTCGCGGGATTGAATCCTGGCCACGGCATCCGCATTTCGGTGGGGGCAAAATGCGAAAACACCCGTGTACTTAGATGTAGGTGCACGTTAAAAAAGCCCAGGTGGTCCAAATTTCCGGAGTCCCCCCACTACGGCGTGCCTCATAATAAGATCGTGGTTTTGGCACGTAAAACCCCATAATTTAATATTGATTACCTGTTGATTGGCTATCGATCGGCGGTCGCAAGGTATTGGAAGCGTATTTGGGCTAGGCTAAGCACTACCAAGTCATTCCCAACATTTTCTGGAATTTATTGAATTATAATTGATTGTCGATTAGCTATTGATTGGCTATCGATTGGCGGTTGCAAAGTATTGGCCGCGTATTTGGGCTAGGCTAAGCACTGCCAAGCCAGCCCCAGCAAATTCCGGAATTTATTGATAATTGATCGAATATCGATTACCTATATTTATTGACTATCGATTAGATATCGCAAGGTATTGGCCACGTTTTTCGGCTAAGCTTAAATACCTTCGCTAGTCGACAGAGGTATCTGCCAGTGCACTTGGACCCTTTCTGCACTACCGCAGGATCGGCCCACATTTTCTGTTCGATCTGCACGGACTAACGATCGGCTTAAACAGCTCCGCTGTTAAAAGCCCTGAGTCTATATTTAAGGATAACTGTAAACAGTCATTTTGCATTGTGGAATTCCTGCCATGTATGTGCTTTAGCCCATTCTTGCTAGCCTAAACATTGTCTTATCAGCTGGCGGGTTCCCTTGGACATGCATACTTATAAGACTTTGAAAGAATGACCACGATTTACAAATGTTTGCTACTATTCCAGGATGGTGAATGTCTTACTGTTTTAAACGGAAATTTTAGGCCAACCCTGATATTCGGATGGCTATTGCGTACAAACACTGCTTGGAAATTTTATCCAGGATGGTTTTGTGGTCCAGGACAACATTATCCTCAAACAGCTTCATAAGATAATCCATGTTTATCTTCACACATATAACTTCACTATAAATCATTTCGAGTACTTCTAGGGAATGGCATGGAATACTTTTTGTTGGCTGACTTTTTAAACATTTCCTGTCTAACTTTTGAAAATTTCACCTCTTCAGATAAATATTTAAGAAAGCTGGGACATGTCTGCACATATTTTCTGAGAGAGCCATGTATGTTTTTGGGACTCCTTCGTAGTGCAACCTCCAGCTGTGCAGACATCTGGGCCGAGTAACTTAAAACTATTACAATCTGTATTTATTACAAATCGCGCCATTACCCATCGGGTACAGAAAAATATGACGTTGGCCGGACGGGTATGGGCGAGGTCAGAGCCAATTCCACCTACCACAGAAGGCTAATGGCGGATTTAGAATATAACCATATTGGAATAGTTTTGCGTTATCCGGGACCCGGCGCCCTATAACGTAAAGCAATTTGAATCTTTTTATTACAGTCTCCTGATGTCACATTTACGTAACCACTGACGCAAAGATCGGGCGGTGATCCGCAGCCTTGTTTGAACTGCTCCATCAAACGCTCTCCTCATTTATAGGAAGTTCGTTTTGTTCGCTTTTCAAGCGAATAACATTGCTTACAGGGTCACGTATTTCTTATCTAATTGGCTGACAAGAGGCGAGGAGCCCGCAGAAGAGAAGACGGTTTCGGTGGGGCCGATGGTGACGGCGCCTGCGACTGGCCCGCTTCATGGTCCTTAGATTGCGCAGCCTCGTTGAAAATCGCGGCGGCGTCAAACGGAAGATTAAAACTGCCCGTGAAACGGAGCTTCAGTGAACAACAGATGGCAGAGTGATGTCGAATACGTGCCGAAAGGGCAGAAGCTCAAAATAGGCGCAGTCTTCCTTTAAAAGCGGATACGGGCGCGATACGTGCTAGCAAATTTTCACCAACTCACACACAAGAACCCGTTATGAAATCATGAATATCCTATCTTTTTCATTACGAGATCAGCAAAAGTTAAATATATGAATGATACATTACCGCACATAAATCTGTGATATACACAAAGAAATCCATTCTCCCAGGTATCTCCGAGTTACCAGCACCACGCACTATTAAAACTCGCCTGTGGCAGGTAGCATAATTCTTATCGTGGAGCTGGGTTATTAGACGAGGGGGACCTTAGTAGCTCGAGAAATAGAAACACATATTCGACTATATAACAAAAATTCACTAATTAACTTCTTAGTTACATTCCGACACATATTGCAATTTACGAATTATAGCCGTTGAGCTTGTGAGGCGTATCCACATGGAATGAATTTGCAGAATGACACCAGTTTGGAGATATGCGCCATCAAACTCGCCGTAAAAATGCACTGTTGTTCCACTTATTTTTTTTTCCCCGAAATACTGTTTTCTACACTGAAGCACAAAAGTAACTGGAACGCCCATGTATTTCGTCCCACTATTTGCGATTTAATATTTCGAAACTGGTGTCATCCTGGAAATTCAATTCAAGTGGATGCGTCTTGCAAACACACCTGCTACAATTCGCAACTTGCAATGTGTGTCGTAAAGTAATTAACTAAGAAGTTCATTAGTCAATTTTTGTTATTAGTTGAATATGTGTTTCGATTTCTCGTGCTACTAATGTCCGCCTCGTCGAATAACCCAGCTCAACGATAAGAATTATGCTACGTGCCACAGGCGATTTTTACAAAATTCCGTCACGAAGGCAACGTGCGCCGCACCGCCGATAGTGTTATCGCATTCCTCTAGAACAAACAGCTCCGCGAAAAGGGTAATAGGCTCAGCTGGGACGCTGCAAGTTCTCACACATTAGTGTAGAAGGAATCCACATACTGCATTCCAGCCTTTAATGAACGGCAGCAAGCATTTAGCAACTTTCATGGCGTTCATCAAAATGTGTAGGAGGACTGTTACGTTATTGCTGGGAGTGTGCTTCGACCGAATTCCCGCACATGTTGAAAATATTGAGGGGAACTTAGGTATCCCAACGTGGATGAATGCGAACGCATTGCGACGTCTCACCGATCGCGCCTCGGCCTCCTCAGCGTACTTTCGAGGACGTCCAAAGGAGCTGAGCGCAACTATATACTGACTGGGAAGTCAAAGTCGAGGTTTGTACATCGGAGCGCACGACAGAACTCACCTAAATCACTGCGCCGATTGGCAGCGCTATGTATAGACCGGATACGCAGTTGCCGCTTCTCCGCAACTGCAGCTCTCTCAACCGTAATGTTTACCGGGAAACGCTTGTGGCGAGCGCTCTGCATGAAGGTGAGCCTCATGGTTTTTTTTTTTTTTTCGTCCGCCCCCCATGGCCAGAGCCGCCGCTGCTGCGGATGCGCTGAGGTGAGCGCCTTCTGTTGGTGCGTCAAGGAACCCAGCGGCCCACGCGGCGCGCACCTCCCGTTTATTGGCAGTGACCCCGTAACTTTTTGCAGCATCTCCGGCTACGCCGCCGGATTTGCCGCTTCATGCGCCGTATAATTTCTTTCGCATTAAAACAGAACGTTTAAAAAATGCACTATGCACGGGCACCACCATCACATTTCAAGGATGTTTGTGTTGACATTTTGGGTGTTTTGCTAGTTTAATTGTAATTCATCTCAAGCAACATGCTGCCAGCCATGTAGTTTATATTTATTGATGTCGTCATTTATTTATTTATCGAACTGGAGTAATACGTGAGGGGGTTACAAATTTGGGTTCGAGCAGAAGCAGTTTTGAACATTGTTATTTGAACATCGTTATAGAATAGAAAAAAATTAACAAACTGGAAAATGGAACGAAAAGGAAACACTTCAAAACAAAATGCTGCGTATTTTATAGAGCCCATATATATATATATATATGTATGTATATATAGATTGAAATCTTTATATGACCGCATGAGATTTGACGTTATCGGAGGAAGTAACGAAAATGACTGCTAACGTATTGCCAGTGTTCTATCCCTGTTAGCCCTGAGCCATCTGCCGTTGGTGGGTCGCCATGCGACGATGGTTTTCATCCCGAACAGCAAGATTTGCTTGCCTACTAGCATGAGCTCGGGACCCATTTCCGCGGCAGCTGCACAGCAACGAGGCCAATTGCTGACGAGGAAGTGACCTCGTTCTTTATAGCGTCGCTGGCAGCTTCACCACCGGTGTTCGCCAGGCCGGGCTTCGATATTATTACTTTACCCTTTTCGGTTCATCTCCAAGCAGTAGACGACGGCGTTTGAGAACTAACCATGCACCGACGCTCACAAGCACCAATGTTGCGTTACCGTTGTTGGCGCTTTATCCTCTCCTCGCAATCATTCAACAGTAAGAGCAAAATACGCTGATACCTGTAGTGTTGTCGACTACGATGCGCGCCCGGCCGCGCAGGTACGTCGTTCGCCGTGCACTGCAGATGAACTTCGCTTGTGTGAAAACAAACTCTCGTCGGTGCTAAACGTTTCGCCGTATGCATCGCTTCTCCTCAAATGTACATCTGTGGATTACTTTATTAGAGCATGCATTATTTTGCCTTGAATAGAAAGTGTAGCCGATGTTCGCGTGGCCGGGGACAGCGATGAGGTGGCGTTGACGGTATGCATGCTTCGCCCGTTAGTTGGACGGCGGGCGATGACCTGGACGATCTGCTGTCTACTTTGGTCATCTCTCCCGCGACAGACATGACTTAGGAAGCCGACGCACCGTTACGAAAGTTTTAACGCGAACGCGAACGGGGCTTTATACATTCAGACAGTAATCATTGCAGAAATATTTACAACGTTATATTACTGCCCTTTTCAGTAGCCATAACGTTTTTCTGAAGATCACCATAGCATGCTGGTATAGGGATACCGCTGCTCCACGAGTACATAAACCGCCTGACGCTCTTCTCAAAGCTGAGAATGCGGGAAAATCACACCGTTTACGATCGCACCATAGAACTTCGGATGCAACATTTGTCAGTTCTGCTGCACCACTGGATGAAGCATAATTTTCTACCCAACTTTGTTGAAACATTTTCCGGGCAGCCCGATTCGATGCAATACACCAAGTAATGTCTTTGCGATGGGAGGCTTCACACAGTGACAAAGCATATACGTGTTTTATCTTTTGATAAATTTCTGATACATGCGGCAGCAGTTAGACATGCATTTAGAAGTACATGCAAACATTTACGAGCTAGATGCAGACACAGCTGCATTTGTATACACAGGCGACAGTAGTATGGTAGGTGATTTTTTCTAGAGTACATGGGATAGCCCTTTAATTACCATCATTGTTTGCGTATTATCTGGACTTATTTCATTATTAGAGGCTAAACAAGAGGCACTGCATGCAGGACAAAGTCCAAACGCGATATAGTGAGGTCTCAATTTGAAATTGATTTGACAACACCGATCAGCTCATTAAGGCCCAGGGTACATTTAAAAGTAGAGTAGTATTTTCATGTGCAAATAATTAAAGGGCCCCTAAAGCACCTCAGATATTTTTTGAACATTTCAAGTAAACACGCGCATCGAGTTCAGGAATGCCGTTACGATCAACGATGCCAAACGCTGCAGCGCTATGCGCCGCGGGCGCGTCACAAAAGAATAAAAAAACAAAACAATGCCGTCCTCCTCTCCTGGCCTTTCCGGTATCCCCAGCGGTCGTCACGATGTCAGGAGGGTGAATCTGGTGATGTGAGCGTCGGGGACGATGCCCATTAGTCGACGAAGAACCTACGACTTCCGGTTTGTCTGCTAGCAGATCCGCGCGCTCCCTGATCCATAGAGTTCCATACTATAAAACCTAGAGGGAAATGTGGCGCTGCTGCGCCGTGGTATGCAAGGGAATGCCGGTATATTGTGGATTCGGATTGGCATCGTTCTTGGAGAGCCCGAACGCCTTGAAGATGCACCTGGCTAGCACCGTTCCGTCTGTCACAATGATTAATTTCCTGCTAAAACAGGACGTAAAAAACTGGTTTAGCTTTATTATTACCCAAAAACATGTTTTGTTTAATTCTGAGGACATACTATTAGATGTACAATTTTATGAAACGTAAAAAGTATCAGCTGGCTGCTAAAGTTGGAGGGCAGACGACAAGATTCTGGCTCGCTTTGGAACAACTTGTCGTCTGTTCTTGCCTTTCTTCGCTTGATGCTGCATTGTAGGTGAGTAGACTTTAATGAGAGATGTAATATGGGTGAATGAAAGCCTTTTCTGTAGATTTTATTTTAAGAACGCATTATTTGTGTAGCCATATCCACGTTTTAGACGAAGCCTCGTACAACACCAGCCAACAAAAGCCTCGCAGACACATATCCCGTCATTCCCATGAGGGTACGGCAGCCCTTTAAGAAACTCGCATAGACGGTGGCGCCAGTTTACCCTCTAGGTGTTATAGTGAGAAACTCTATGCCCTGATCTTCCTTGTCGTGTTGCTCGTTTGTGCGCCCTTGCGAATCGGTAATTACAGCCTGCAACGCAAGTGACAAATCGATCGCGTTCCAACACAGTCGTGCTTACCGGTCTAATTAGCTGCGCGAACAGAGTGCGACAGTTGGCCTTTCTAGACGAGCGCGCAACCCAGGGTCTATAGCGGCACGCTTCGCATGAACACGGGCCGGCACCGCACCAACAGCGGGTAGCCGAGAAGCGTTGAGTCCACGTCCCCGTTACCGGCACGGGAACTCGCCGCATGCCGTTTTCCATTCGCGGGCCGCCGTTTGACGGCGGTTTTCCTCGCGAACAGCGAGATTTCCTTGCCGTAGAGAGGATGAGACCGGGACCCATTTCTGCGGTAGCCTAACCGCCACTGCCGCCGATCGCTCGACGGCTCCGATATCGTCGCTAGGCCTCTTCCCGCTCACTTCAAAGCTAAAACGGACGGCTCTACGGAATAAATTACCGACGCTCACAAGCCGCAATATTTTCTTACCGTTGTTATCGCTCTTCGCAATAATTGTACACGAAGAAGAAAACACGCTTATATTAGCGGCGCCGTCGGCTGCGTGCGAGCACAGCTGAGCCATTCGTCTCCCGTCGGCAGCCGTGCACGGCAGCTGAGCTCGACAAGTATCAGAGCTCTCGAGTTCATGTTTAACGTTTGACAGTGGATATTTTTCTTCATAAAATGCACAATTTACGCATCAGCTTCATCTAGGGAAAATTATTTTGCTTATAACAGAAGATGCAGCCGATGTTTTCGTCGCCGGTTGCGGAGGCGCGCAGCTTCGCAGTCGTCGATTGGCCCGTTGATCGTGCTGATCGTCTCAGCGAGGGCCGTTTTTCAATCAAACGCGTGTAACTCCGCTATTACGGCACCATTTCGAAAAATTCACGCGGCTACGTGTTCGTTGTAGACTCGTGCACAACTGCAACACCACAACTAAATTTCGACCTCTGGGTGGTTTAGGGGCCCTTTAAAGAAGAAACATATTGTGTTCCTTAGTTCGCTATATTGCTAAGAAGGATCCTGCCAAGACGATCGCATCGTAGTCTTTTGTAAGCTACATGATGTATTCGATATGTTCATCGCCAAACTTGTAGACGTGCTGAACATGGCAGGTGCTGCTGTACATGGATCTTCTTTATTTGAGATGATCTTATGGTCGGGGCTATGTCACTCCCTCCCTCCCTTCCTCCCTCCGCCGTGCGGCGTCCACACCCCTACTGTGCATCCTCCTCCCCTCCTCTCCTCTCCTTGTCTCATCTCCTCTCCTCTCGGCATTCTTCCTCACCTCTCCGACACTCCTCTCCTCTCCGGATTGCGCAACGAATGGCAAAACCTGCGGCTTCGCGCGCAATATTGCGAAGCTGCTTAGGTTAGAGGCGCGACGGAAGGTGCCCTAGAGGCACCGGCAACAGTCGCCAACGCCGCGCGCGTTCGGTGCGAACGCGGGCAAAACGCCGACGGCGTCGACAACAGTTCTGCGCCTTGCTGGTGGTGCTGCATGTCCACGTTTATAAAGCTGATAAAACTACCTTGAGTCGACCCCATGGCTGCTTCGCATACTACTCAGGGTTCCCCTAAGGGAAGATGGTGTAATTTTTTTGTCATGCATAGCGTATGATTCGCGAAGCTTAGGTTTGTGTAGAAGCTTTAGGAAAGATTGGCGTAAACAATGGATGCATCACATTCCATATACTATACATATTTACAGTATCGCAAGACAATGAAAACATGCATACTTTGTAAACTACACGGGGCCTATGTGTATGCTAGATTGGTCTGCTTGTCCTCGAAGCATAGAGACGATGGTTTTTCTAGCTGTATTATGAGAAAATATTTTTGCTGACTGCCAGAACTTCAAAGACCGTTCCAGGTACAAAATGTATTAAGGATGTATCAAAATGTATTATGGCTATTATTCCTCCAGGTTCCTTTTTTGATGGCCACAAAGATGACGATGCTCCTAATACATCAGTAAATAAAATAGCGAGCCGTGTTGCAGTAAATTTAGATACATAACACAGTTGTTTAAATATCCTATGTACTTTACAAAGACAGATGCTTTATGATGGCTTTTATTAGAAATTGCAAAATAAGTGGGACGAAACTGAAAACAACAAAGACGACATATATAGCTGTCCCAATCTAGATGAGTTGTGCACTGAAGGTAGGGCAACCCATATTGGGAAAGCAGACGTAGACCCCATCTCTTAAAAGCTCAGAAATGTTTAATGAAAATTCCTATGAGAATGATAGAATGTTAGTTGACCATCAAATCAGTCAAGCCTCCCAGATGCATAGTGCGCTGGTGCGTGCTCAGAATCGTTCCCTTGCATGCCTTGCACAGTTGTGCTCCCACTCGCTGAATGATCGGGCTGCTGTGCTTGAGGAACACGTGTAACTTGGTTTGACAGGGATAGTCTTCCTGAACGAGTTGGGAGTGAGATAGGCGCGGGGCCACTGCACTTTATCGATTATCGCGTGAGAGGAGCACGAGGGGTGTCGGACTCGTAACTGTTTCGGAATCTTTGGGATCGGCACTCATTTTGAGACTGCGCAATCTTCGGTATCGGTCCATATTGTGACGTATGATAAAGTGCGAATTCGCTATACATAACTTCCGCGATTTAACATGTCGTAACGATGATTCGGTAATGAGGCATGCCATTATGGGGAAAAAATCATCCCTATCGCAATGATTACCATATCAAGCTTCTACGCGAGATTTAATTTGGTCGAATCCAGCCATTGGACAATTGTATTGATTTATTTATTTAAACATCACAATTTGGCCATAAAGGCGAAACAATGAATGTAGTAGCAACATATTGGAATATTGCAGTAACATGAGGCTCGTAATTTTTGTTGGCAGTATTATTTGCAGGAGACAAAGGCTGTCTAGCTAAACACGCACAGCGTCAGATGTGCAGACACGAATGAACCAGACGAACTCAGTGACTGCGAGCAGCATCGGTTGTACAACGACAGGATCCTGTCCGCGTTGTAGCCTTGCGTTGGCCTCGCATCCCTGTAAAGCGGCATGCTCATAGCGGGCCGGATGTGCATCGGCTTCACGCTTTTGAACAGCAGGGTTTTGTTGGCGTTGTCGCTTAGGCTCGGCCTCCAGTTTGCGGGCGTGTTTTCGCGATGTGAGGGACGCGGTGCTTTGCTGCAGAAACACCGCATCAACAGGTCCTACCATGAAAACAGTGACAGGGTCTGCACAGCTGTGTTGCAATTCGTTCCAGCAAGCAAGCTGCCTAACCTGAGGTCTTAGAATACAGATGCTACCGCACACCAGTCTGTGTGATGGGAACAGGCGCACGCCCTAGACATAATTCGCCATCTGTCGTTGAAATTAGGACGCGATGGGAAGGCGTACAGTTAATTTGACTGGCATAGTCGTGGCGTATGGCTTGGTAGCAGCACAGTGTGACCAACTCTCATGTGATCAAATGAATTCCAGTGTTCTTGAGAAAACGCGTTACACCTAGAGAAAACTGTATTTTTATGTGGTGCAATAAATCGATGACGGCGAAATATTGCATGGAGTATGCATATTTTTGGTTTAAGCGCGAAAGAACAAGGGGGGAGGCCGTTTACCAAGAATATGTTGCCGTACCTATTAGCCCAACTGTCCATCCATTTAACAGCGAAGCTGTTTAAGCCAGCCGTAATTTGTGGTGCGTAGCAAGAAACTACCAAGGTAGAAAAGAAAGTTTCTTGCGAGGCGGGATTCGAACCCGCGTAGCTCCGGTCCCAAAGCGAGCGTCGTAACCACTAGGACAGCCACGCCTGCAAAGCATGCATTTATGTGAACCACAAGATTGCGTTCGAGCGTCTTCGTCTTCATGCACAGCTGGCGCGTTCGTACGCTCGTGCTCTGGTGGTGGTAAGTGGTTCTTGAGGGAAAGGGAAAGGTTGGCGCTATCTTCTGCAGCCCTTGAGGGAGCACGGCTCAGCGCCAACGGGGAGGGGTAAGTGGGAGCGAAAGAAGGGATAGAGTGGAGACGCCATGGCTGGGCGAAGCAAAACCGGCAGGCATAGGCGGCACGTATCAGGCCGAGATGGAAGGCCTTGGCGTGCTGCAGAGTCTGCAGGGGTGTTGTGCCAGGCCGGTCAGGCCAGATGAAGAGGTTTTGCGCGCTGTGAGAGCGAGAGAGAGAGACGCATTCACGGAGCGGGTCTCCTGGGACGGGCGCTGAGCCGTGCTCCCTCAAGGGCTGCAGAAGATAGCGTCAACCTTTCCCTTTCCCTCAAGAACCACTTATCATCATCATCCTGGGACGCGGCGTAGGCATTGGAACGCGGTTTCGGTGTTTGCAATCTGCGCTATGCAACGCGCAGTGACGGCCGCAAGTGCAAGACGCGTGAAAAGAAATTATCATCATCATGGGTAAAGATGAAAAGTTTGCGCGCACTTCCGGCAAATGCTGGGCTACGATCGCCCAGCTTCGGTGTTTCAAGCGTTGCGCGGCTGAGTGCAAGGTTAATTTTTTAGCCAGCGGAGGCGCACGTACACACTCGTGACTCATTACCCTGGCAAGGCTGGTCGTCGCCAGCCAGCGCCTCTTCCTCGTTTGGCACGTAAAACACCAACGTCTAGTTTTTAGTGATAGAAAAGTAATAGTGAGACACTACCTCAGAACAATGACAAATTAACGCCTTCGTTGCAGACATCTAGTCTAAAGTCCATGTATTTGGCTTTTAAATATTTCTTGCGTGCAAATGTAGTGTAAGTCTGTGTATCAGAGAGCAAACGGGGATAGCCGATATTCTAATTGACATTAAGAGAAAAAAATAGAGCTGGGCAGGCCATGTAATGCATAGGAGAGATAACCGCTGGACCATTAGAGGTACAGAATGGATACCAAGAGAAGGGAATTACAGTCGGGGACAGCGGAAAACTAGGGGGGATGATGAAGTAAGGAAATTTTCAGGCGCAAGTTGGAATGAGTTGGTACAAGACAGGGGTAATTGGAGATCACAGGCCTTCGTCCTGCAGTGGACGTAAATATAGGCTGATGATTATTATGATAGCGCATAAATGTTTTGCTGGAAAACACATTTGACTTACGTTTCGCTAAGCAACTATGAGCATAAATATGAGTACAGCAATTAGAGAAATAACAGCATAGTCATTTACCTCAAAAAAGAAAGCAAAACTGTAGCAAAACCATATAACTGTCACTTCAATGAAACAAAAATTACATACTTAGAATAACTGATATGGGGACCCAGCAGCTCATGAACACGTTCACCTGCTGGAGCCACAGGAGGCCATGCGCTTAAATTTGCGCGCATTGACGAAACAAAGATAAAGTTATACATTTCTCACAAACATGAAAACATATCCGTCCACGTTTGCACCTTCACTGGTTTTACTGTTCTATTCATCCTCATCGTTACATCTGCCTGGTACAGTCAGTGCGAGTAAATTCAAAGCTCCAACGTGACAGAACGCCCCCAAACATTTTCATACTATTGGGATGCTCACCGTATGCGTTTAGTTGAAATGACACACTGGGTTCCAGCTGTCTTTTTTTTATTGCGATAGCAATTATATGGACACTCCAAAGCAGATTTCTGCCGTCGTCGTCGCTGTCGTCGTCGTCGTCGCCGTCTCCGTCGCCGTGAGGTTCCGTATGACGTCAATGGAGATGAAATCGTCGCCGCGCGCCGAACGCTGTATGTGCGAGTGAAAGGACGCGAGGGACGCGTGCTTTCACGGGGAGTGAACCCACGGCGGAGAACAAACCCGCGTTCTGCGCCGTGCTCCCTTTAAGGGCTGCAGAAATATGCATCTCTTTCTCCTTTACAATCACCATATATGTAGAGCAAACGCGCCTTCTTCCGACGCGCGAAAGGCCGTGGGGTGGGGGGGGGGGGGGAGGGAAGGGAGGCGACGTTTAGCTGCGGCACCAAGTGCCTATTTATATAAGAAAGTTGTCGCAGTTTCACCTGAACGGCGAAGCATCAATTGCGATAGCAAAATAGTAGAGAGCTATACGGAGTAATGATGTTAGCTTTATCAGCTGTATAAACTTGGACATGCAGCAGCACCGGCAACACGCAGAACTGTTTTCGACGCCGTCGGCGTTTTGCCCGCGTTCGCTCAAAATGAGTGCAGCGTTGGTGACTGTTGCCGGAGCCTCTGATATAAATAGGCACTTGGTGCCGCAGCTAAACGTCGCCTCCCTTACCTCCCCCTCCCCCCCCCCTCCCCCACGGCCACGGCCACTCGCGCGTCGGAAGAAGGCGCGTTTTCTCTACATATATGGTGATTGTAAAGGAGGAAAGAGACGCCTACTTCTGCAGCCCTTAAGCGAGCACGGCGCAGCACGCGCGTTTGTTCTCCGCCGTGCGTTCACTCCCCGTGAAAGCGCGCGCCCCTCGCGCCTTTTCACTCGCACATACAGCGTTCGGCGCGCGGTGACGATTTCATCTCCATTGACGTCATACGGAACCTCACGGCGACGGCGACGGCAGAAATCTACTTTTGAGTGTCCATATAATTGCTATCGCAATGAAATGTTGTGGCAGTTTCACGCGAAAGGCGAAGCATCAATTGCGATAGCAAACTTGTAGAGAGCTATACGGACTAATGATAGTACCTTTATCAGCTGTATAAACTTGGACATGAAGCAGCACCGGCAACACGCAGAACTGTTTTCGACGCGGTCGGCGTTTTGCCCGCGATCGCACAAAACGCGTGCGGCGTTGGTGACTGTTGCCGGAGCCTCTGGGGGCTCGAATTTAACGTTATGCCGTTCGGGCTCTGTCATGCGCCCGCCAGCGTATATTGCTTTCCGCGGATGATTGCAGACGCGAGAGAGAAAAAAAAAGTTGTCGCAGTTTCACCTGAAAGGTGAAGCATCAATTGCGATAGCAAATTTGTAGAGAGCTATACGGAGTAATGATATTAGCTTTATCAGCTGTATAAACTTGGACATGCAGCAGCACCGGCAACGCGCAGAACTGTTGTCGACGCCGTCGGTGTTTTGCCCGCGTTCGCTCAAAATGCGTGCGGCGTTGGTGACTGTTGCCGGAGCCTCTGATATAAATAGGCACTTGGTGCCACAGCTAAACGTCGCCTCCCTTCCCTCCCCCTTCCTTCCCTCCCCCACGGCCTCTCGCGCATCGGAAGAAGGCGCGTTTGCTCCACATATATGGTGATTGTAAAGGAGGAAAGAGACGCCTACTTCTACAGCCCTTAAGCAAGCACGGCGCGGAACGCGCGTTTGTTCTCCGCCGTGCGTTCACTCCCCGTGAAAGAGCGCGTCCCTCGCGCCCTTTCACTCGCACATACAGCGTTCGGCGGCGCGCGGTCACGATTTCATCTCCATTGACGTCATACGGAACCTCACGGCGACGGCGACGCCGACGGCAGAAATCTGCTTTTGAGTGTCCATATAATTGCTATCGCAATAAAAAGGAGGTCGAGGAGGATGGCGCGACCTTTTTTTCGACGACGACGACGACGCTCGAATGCAATCATTTGCTTTATATGTATGCACGATTTGGAAGAGGGGCTGTATGGCGTAGTGGTTACGATGCTCACTTTTGGATCTGCGGAACGCGGGCTCGAATCCCGCCTCGGCTTTTTTTTCTTGGTATCATCATTTTCTCTTTTTTTCCTCTCTGTTTGGAGGAGCCGTCGTTTGTGCCCCGGTGCCGGGCGGCTTCCGCGAAAGAGTGCGGTCGTTGGGGTGTTGCGGAGCGCAGCGTAGCAACACCCCAAATAAAAATTACTGCTCCAGTCTGGTAGACTGCTCCCTCCCTGATAGTCAGATTATATTTGGATCATCAAAACAGTGATGCGTTTATTTAGGAATACCATCGTTCCAACGCCGGCGGCGTTGCAATGGAGGCGTCCCGCCGGTACCATCCTCCTCGCCCTCTTTTTTTTTTTTCTCTCGCATGGCAATCATCCACGGAAAGCAAAATACGCCGCCCCGCCACGTCCGAGAGATTCATGGACACCATTCTCCGCGGACTAACGTGGGAAATATGTCTTTGTTACCTGGATTACGTTGTTATTTTCGGTTGGTTAAAGTTAGTTTAATTGATTTACGTTGGGCGAACTTGTGCCCGACAAACAGTTAAGCAAGAGTCCTGCTCCAATGTACATGGTCTTCTCACAAGCGTTCCACACGTCTTCATCTTCTTCGTGCCCCGCCTGATGATCTCTTGCTCCGATCGCACGTGCCTTGTGTGCACGTGTTGGCCGCTTCGCTACTGCGATCTTTCGTACATAGCAACACATGGACGAGCACAGGAGACGGCTGGCGCGCGAGATTTGAAGGCACCTTGTGTCAATATCGCCCACTGACGAAGCTCCTTGGAAGTAAGGGGCCCCTCGACTCGTCGTCGTCAGTGTGCGAAGACGCGTTCGCAAAGCTCCGTCATTTGTTGACGTCTCCGCCCATACTACGCCACTACGACCCTATGGCCCCTACAGAGGTCCCCACGGACACCAGCGCTGTTGGCCTTGGCGCTGTCCTTGCGCAGCGCAAGCCAGGGTTCCATGAATATGTCGTGGCGTATGCAAGTCCTACGCTCACTAAAGCCGAGGCCAACTACACCGTTTCCGAAAAAGAATGGCTGGCGAACACCCGTGCCCTTACGAAGTTTCGCCCTTAATTTTATGGTCGCCCGTTCGATGTCGTTACTGACCACCATGCACTATGCTGGCTGTCGTTATTGAAGGATCCCTCAGGCCGTCTCGCCCGTTGGGCACTTCGTCTGCAGGACTACGACATCCGCGTGTTCTACCGCAACGGACGCCAACATGCAGACGCCGACGCCCTCTCGCGCTCCCGCTTACCCGACGACAACGTCCGCTGCTCCGGAACTCAGCTGGCCGTTTCTTCCATCGACCGTCACACCATCACCACAGAACAGCGCAAGGACCAATCAATTGTCTCGCTCATAGACTTGCTCAATGATCCGTCAGCAACACCACCCACTTAAGCATTGCGTCGTCAAGCCCACCATTCCGCCATTCGTGACGAGCTACTTCACCGACACAATTACAGCGCCGACGGCCACCAGTGGTTGCTGGTCACCCCGCAGTCTCCGTACTAAAATAGGCGAATCGTTCCACTCTGATCCGCAGTGTGCACACTCTGGGGTATACAACACTTACTACCCAATTCGACAACGGTACTTTTGGCGGGGAATGTACCGGTACGTGCAAAATTTGTTCGCTCCTGCCTCGATTGTCAGCCCCGGAAATCATCGCCGAACCTCTTCCCAGCAGTTCTACAACCTTTACATTGTCCTAACCGGCCGTTTGGGCGCGTTGGCATCGATTTATACGGACCTCTTCCTCTGACGTCGGCTGGTAACCGCTGTGCCATCGTCGCTGTTGACCATCTCACGCGATACGCCGAAACTGCCGACCTTCCAGCGGCTACAGCACGAGATGTTGCCTCCTTTCTGCTCCACTGAGTCATACTGCGTCACGGTCCACCCCAGCAGGTACTTGGCGATCGAGGCCGTGTCTTCTTGTCAGAAGTCGTCGAAGCCATTGTCAAAGAGTGTCACGTCGTTCACCACAAAACTGCTGCTTACCACCCACAGACAAACGGTTTCACAGAGCGATTTAACTGCACGCTAGGCGACATGCTCTAAATGTACATCGCCGCCGACCACATAAACTGGGATTCCATTCTGCGCTTCGTCACCTACGCGTACAATACCGCCCCTCAGAGTACTACTGGCTTCTCTCCATTCATCTTATTGTACGGCCGCCAGCCGTCGCACACGATCGACACGATCCTTCCATACAAGCCAGACACGTCTGAGTGTACGACTATATCTGCCACCGCCAGACATGCTGAAGAGTGTCGCGACCTTGCACGGACCTTTACTACAAATGAACAAGAGCGGCAGAATAGCATTCGCGGCGACACCATCAGTTCTGCGCCCACGTTTTTCCCTGGGGCGCTCGTCCGGCAACTGGACTCTCCGTCGTCTACCACCGCAACTGGACTCTCTTCGAAAATAGTGCCCAAATACGAAGGCCCCTACCGTATCGTCGAAAGCACTTCCCCAGTAAATTAACTCATCGAACCCGTTGAACCATCTTCGGACATGCGCTGTCGAGGGCGCGACATCGTCAATGTTGAGCGCCTCAAGATATACCATGACCCACTCATGGTGATAATGGTCATGGTCAAGTCGCCGGGCGGCTCCCTTTTCACACCCGGGGTAATTGAAGCGAAGCGTTGGAACTCTGGAGTGGGTCGTCCACTCCAGCGCCTCGAAGTGGGTATCCTTCTCCAGTACCTTCTAGTGGGGCGTTTTCTTCGGCGCGCCACTCGTCCCGAGAGTCCCTGCCGCGCTTTTGGACTGTCGGCCTTGTGCTGCTTCAAGTTCCGTCCACTAAACATCCTTATAATATATTTATATATATATCCAGCGGCGCCACCACTTACATGCTGCCAAACAATAATTTGCTGCTCTTTGTGCTGCAGATTATGGCCTCGTGCACGGACCAGTCGACGGATGGATGGTCATCGGAAAACCTTGCACCTGTGAGTCGATGTTCGTGAGCGTGTGTCGGACTATGCTTCGCCGATGGACTTGAACGAATTTGCGGCATGTTCCGCATTAATTTTCGGGTCCCTTGAACTGCCCACCATATCGACAATTACGAGTGATGTTTCGAGCTACGCCTTCAACTTTTTTTTCTCTGTGATTGCCCCTTATGAAAATTGTTGTATTCTAGTAGAAATTCCATTGACGTCCTGTTGCTCATCAACAAAATTTTTGCTGAAATACCATTGTCCCTTCATTGTAGATTTCTTGAGCAGTATTGAAAAGTGGCCACCGGGGAACCATTGTAATTTCATTTACGAGTTATTGCGTTAATTTCATATAGAATTTCCATGGAATAACCATTGTACTTCCATGAAATTCCCATGGATGAACAATTGTACTTCTATTAAATTCCCATAGATAAACTATGGTATTTCCATGAAATTCAGATGGATGAACCATTGTACTTCCATGAAATGTAAAGTGGAATGCAACATGAAATCAATGAATCTTGATATTCTCCACTGACATCTTCAAGGGGTATTTCTTGGCTTTCCATTACAAGGCCTCTTTCCCTGTAATGTTATGCAAAAAACTTCCAACTTTGTGATAAAGAAAAAGCACATGAATCGGGGTTCTTTTGATACGTACAATGGCTCAGCAGTTTATTTCAGTAGTTTATTCCTTCAATTCCCTTGCGAGCATTGAAGAAAGGCTTTTCTTGATGTGCGAGATGCTGGCAGAAGGGAACTTGGACCATGCGTGCTCACACAGGCAAACATGAACAAATCTCACTCGATGACTGCAACCACTCGCCGTCACAACACTGCAAACAACTAGGGGAGTGAATGCTATGGCACTAGGTGTGTGCGAAGACTGTGGACGAGTGGCTGTGTACTCTTCGTGCATGCGCTGCCATGGCTGAACACCCTTTCATGTCAATGCACTGAAATAGCTAAAGGACAAGTGCCGAGGTTTAGCAGCCGTATACTCCAATAAATGAAAGAGTGCGAATACTTCAAAAAATGTGTTTGCGTGCACTGGGGCATGACTTACGTAACACTACATCAGCTGGAAAGTGTTACATACAATGACTGCTCATATAAATGTAAGGAATGAACCATATGAGTAGATAGAACAAAGACAATAAGTAAGCCTAACTGCAAAAAAAAAAAACAAATCAGTCACATATAGACAACAAGAGGGCCACCCAGCGATGCTTTTGCATATCTCTTACAAAATACAGCATGAGGAGCTGCCAATTCGACATACATACCAATCACAGCTTGAACACGAACAGGGTCCAAGGCCTCCTTGAGTGGTTGGTCAACGTGCAAATTACTTTTGCCACCCAGCAGTGTCCTCCCCCGCAGTTCATCCTCGGTATAGACAATTCGCAAAAGAGCCCTGGCAAATTTGCCAGGGCCACTGTCACAGGCACGGCTCAGTTTCTCAAGCGTGCCTTTTGCCAAAGTGACGCCCCCCCCCCCCCCCCATGTTGACCTGGGAACATAAAAAAAATCATTTGGGAGTTAGCCCATATACTTCTGCAGAGCAAGAGATTGAGAATTAGCTACAATATTGTGTGTTTTCATTTGTATAATTCTTCTCCGTCTACGAATCGCGCATATTACAGAAGAAGCAAAAGATTACGCGACCGAGCTGACGCAGCAAAATTGGGTAGAGCTTTGCAGCTCGCTCAAGGGTACCTTGAGTACGGTGAAGACGTGGGCCATTCAGCGTTGCCTGATAAAGCAGGCAAGGCCAACTCGACAACCAGTCAGACGCTTCTAGAAATCGCTCACGAATTCCCCGGGAATGACCAGGATCTGATTGACACCCTAAAAACCATGTACTTGGGTAGCGACCCCACTCGACCCTGTCTCCTAAATTACAAAGGGGAACCAAGACCAGAAGTAGACGCGCCGATCACGAAGGAGAGGTGTATGCCGTGGCAAGAGCCTCACACTGCTCCCAGGGCTGACAGAATCACCAATGTCATGATTATAAACCTGAATTTGATGCATATCATGGACTTGACCGAATACCTAAATGAGGAACTCTGGAGCAAGGGACACGTACCAAACGATTGGAAACAGGCGGAAGTCGTGACCATTCCCAAACCCAGCAAGAAGCCCACGATAGATGCCCTGCGTCCCATCTCGCTGATTTCGTGCCTCGGCAAGCTGTACGAGAGGGTCATCGGAGCCCGCCTCCAACACTACATAAGGACGGTGACCTCTTCGCGCACGCCATGCTTGGCTTCAGGCCGGCAAGTTCTGCGCAAGATGTTTTCCTAATCCTAAGGGAACAAGTTCTCAAGGGCATCCCGAATGGAGGAGAACACCTCCTGCTCGCACTCGACCTTAAAGGGGCCTTCGATAACATCTCTTACGAGGCCATTCTCAAGGGATTGAACGGCATCAGCTGCGAGAAGCGGATCTTTAATTACGTCAAATTGTTCCTGACGGGCCGGACGGCCACCACCGGAATAGGCCAGACTCGTTCGGATAAGATCGACGTGCAGTACAAAGGAACGCCGCAAGGGGCGATAGCCACACGGATTCTCTTCAACGTCGCAATGCTAGCGCTGACCGAAGAGCTGCAGAAGATCACGGACCTAGGTTACGCCCTCACCCTTAGCTGAGTAACCCTTAGTCATCATCATCCTCATCATCAGCCTATATTTATGTCCACTGCAGGACGAAGGCCTCTCCCTGCGATCTCTAATTACCCCTGTCTTGCGCTAGCGTATTCCAACTTGCGCCTGCGAATTTCCTAACCTCATCATCCCACCTGACTTTCTGCCGTCCTCGACTGCGCTTTCCTTCTCTTGGTATCCATTCTGTAACCCTAATGGTACACCGGTTATTCATCCTACGCATTACATGGCCTGCCCAGCTCCATTTCTTCCGCTTAATGTCAACTAGAATATCGTCTACCCCCGTTTGTTCTCTGATCCACACCGCTCTCTTCCTGTCTCTTAACGTTACTCCTAAGATTTTTCGTTCCATCGCTCTTTGTGCGGTCCTTAACTTGTTCTCGAGCTTCTTTGTTAACCTCCAAGTTTCTGCCCCATAGGTTAGCACCGGTAGTATGCAATGATTGTATACTTTTCTTTTCAACGACAGTGGTAAGCTCCCAGTCAGGATTTGGCAATGCCTGTCGTATGCACTCCAACCCAATTTTATTCTTCTGTAAATTTCTTTTTCATGATCAGGGTCCCCTGTGAGTAACAGACCTAGATAAACATATTCCTTTACAGACTCTAGAGGCTGACTGGCGATCCCTTAGTATAGGTGCACAAATTCACATTTATAAGATACATTGTAACTAATGTATTATGAGGTACATTGTAACTAATACAAAATATAAGGTACATTGTTGCCCTTGAAAAAGATTTACAAGGTACATTGTAACCGATATATTATAAGGTACATTGTAACCAATATAAAATAAAAGGTACATTGTAACCCTTGAAAAAGATGTAGCTTTAGAGGTTCCGCTGTAGTCTTTTAATTTCTAAAGCAAATGTAACCTCTAAAGGACGTGTTAAATTTAGGGGTTACTTCAGCAAATTATAGGGATATTTTTCTTTTTGATTGCATTCTATTTTTATAGCCAACCTAGAGCATTTTGAATGTTCCACTACAAAATATTTGCATCTCGAACTGGGCCGATATTGTCATGCCTGCCAGTTGACTGATATGTTTCACCTCAGATTGTTATACTGGTGTTTAAATTGTGGTGTTAAGAAGAGACTTCCACTGTCAATGCATTTCATTAAAGCTTTGAAGAGAGCACGTAACTTGCTCGAATTGGTAATGACCCAAACATTTTTCTTTCAGTCGCATAATTCAAACTTCTGCATGACAATGTGTGGTGAAAAGAAATGAGAGGCAACTGACAGGCATCACAATGTTGGCCCCATTCGAAATGCAAAACATTTTTAACCATGACGTGGTGGTAGATTTTATAGGTTAGCTATAAAAATATAGTGCAATCACAGTAAAGACGTCTGAATAAATAGCTGAAGTAACGCCTAAATTTAACATAGCTTTTAAGGTACAGTCCCTGCTTGACCGCCCTTATAACTCAGCTGTAGGTTTCGAACATATACTGCCTCTGAGTGTCCCTCCAAAATCTGTGGAAGCCAAAATTATCTCCAGTTCCAAGATCATTACTTGTGCACAAAAGCCACTATTTATTAAAAGTCAATCTTCAAAAGGCACAAAATTATATACTTGAAGTACACACTCAATGAAAAAAACATTTGGGGAAGCAAGATCTTCATGATTCATGAGTATTGCAGGTTGGCTAGAATAATTTAGTTCAGGCGAGCAAAAGCATACTACAAAGCGCTGCTGGCAATAATATGGTGACAATAAGTTGTTTAAATGTACTTGAAGGCAATGTCATTATTTCACTTCTTAACGATGCACCTCAGCATTTGTAATAAGCTGTTTCGTTTAATATTCTGTGAACCTTCTCGATAAATATGTTGGAGTACTCTCAAGTTACGAAATTCTTTATTACAAGTATATGGTTCAACAAGATCTACTACAAAAAACAGCATTCATGAGGCCTCCCATATACAGTCATCGAACCGCAACTGTGTGAAATGACAAACACATCACAACTGATGCTATTTAATAACTGCAATACAAAATTTCTGCACAGGCGCAGAGATATATACCGATCGGCTAGCACTGAGCAAATAAGAGCAAATAGAGTGCATTACTTTTTGCAAAACAGAACCATCTACGTGGGTGAAATAAATGCTTAACCTATGTTTACAAGAAATTCTGAGGCCTATAAATACACAAGTAAAACAAAATTAACCAGCCTTCTCCACAAGTGAGTGGAACAAATGACTAGATCAAGTAAACGCACTGCTTGTGACTAGAAGTAAACAATGTATGACGTGAAACACACACCTGCTTATGGGATAAACCTCTCCCACCTTTGGACCTAACTAACAGCATTGAAGTAAATCACATATGTTGTCTTTTCTTTCACTTCACAGTTGCTCAAAAACATGGAAAGCAGCGAAAACAGCACTACTTCCCAGATGACATTTTTCTTGCTTAGGAGCGCAAAGAGACGCTTCAGACGGGCAGTACTTTCACTAGCCTGTCTCCTGGTAGCGCAACTTTATGCACGAGAGCAAGCATTCGGTAAAACGCAAATGGATATTCTAGGTTCTTAGCATAATATGTCAGAAGGCAAAAAAATAAGTGAACGTTGGAATCCAGATGTGGACACAGTGATCACTTCGGCTTGCTGCCAGCAAAAAATGTGTCTATTGCGGCAGTCTGGGAGGATCACCGTGAGCAGGGTTCTTATTCTGTCCGTGTCAAGTGATGCACCAGTCATACTTGAGGAGCTTAGGGCCTGGAAAGAGCGCCCCTCTCTGCCCAGAATGTATACAGAGAAATAGACTGCAACACGCATTGGAGGCGGGCCAGTTGGTACGTATCTGAGCGTGAAACAGCGCAACACGGGACAGCAGAAGAGAACACACAGAAACAGCACCATGCGCCGGAGTTCTCGTGTTGTACCGTTCTTTCGCACGGTTTCATGCTCAGAGAAATAGACGGCATGATGTTGCTTCGAATGCTGATTAAAGACGTTAAAGAACGAACCTGTAGTTCGAAAGCAGCGTTCTCATTTGTAATATTTGCGCGGGGTGCGGGCGACACAACTAAATCTGCACTTTTTCTTGCATGGTGCTTCTGGACCTTCCTTGCAACTGGCAGCCTCCTTATGAACGCGCTCTACAAAAGACCACATTCAACATGTACAAATGCCCGATCCCTCAAAGAATGACAAGAAATATAGAAACAAATGGGCCTACAACTCGCGCGGCCAGTTGCCGTGCCGGTAACGCGGACGGGTCTTAAAACTTCCTATTTGAGCGTAGTAGAAACACCGATGCGTTGCCGCGAAAATCGCTGCTTACCCTTTTGCTTTCTTTTTTTCACTTCCGTCTCCTCTAATGAAACAAAAGCTGCAGCCTAGTTATATATTGAACACAGACAAACCAGCACAATCCAAGAACACTTACCAAGTTCGTCTATTCCTTCCATGCGGTCCGGGGCTGTGGTCACAGTATTCGCAGCGAATGTTTGTCGAACTGAGGACACTGTAGCTCTCAAGTCGCAAAATGAATCCTTGCAGCGACCACACGCTATCTCAATCAAGTCCCGGTTTGTCACTGTCATTACCACTGACAAAATTGGCTAGAAACCAGCAAAAAACACACATGCACAGCAAACGCCTCCTAAAAAAACTATGCCTGGAACGTGAGCTGCGAACTCGCTGCCCTACCGTCGGATTTTTCTGCCTCCCTCCGGTACGGTGGGGAGCGCCTATATGGCGGACGGTCCTTGTAACCGAGACATGCTGGCGCAAGGGCGCCGGCATGTCTCGGTTAAAGGTTACACTTTAAGCCCCGTAACCCCTATTATAGGTGCACATTTTGAAATTCCAGTATACTTACAGTTTAAGGGGTAAAATGTAACCTATACATTTGAAACCCTTAGTATTAGTATACAGGACAGCATGTAACCTTTAGGATTACGTGGTGTGTATGTACCACGTTACTGGTTACACTTCTGTATATATATATATATATATATATATATATATATATATATATATAGCTGTTAGACATATATCACGGTTCTGTTTTCAACGCAGTACCTTGTACAATATATATATATATATATATATATATATATATATATATATAATAGTACAAGGCACTGTGTTGCAAACAGAACCATTATTTATTTCTTACAGCTTCGACTGTGGACAAGTCTTCTGGAAAATGTTGTTAAATGAGGCATATATAGCACCATTTAACTACATTTTTTCTGAAGAAGTGAGGTCCCCAGTCGACGGTGTTGGAAATAAACAATGCTTCTATTTTCAACGTAGTCTCTTTTATTCCAAGGGCACATATATACATAGTTCGCAGTTTTTGGGTTCGCGTCGAGGTTTAAAGAAAGATTGGCAAAAAGAAGTCATGTATTTTACAACTATAAGGAAGCATATACATTAAGCGGTCCGGATTCTAGTTTCAAATAGCCCTTCACGTATTTTACGAAGCTCGCTGTAATAGCAGTGTTTTCTGCTGTGTGGCACTATAGAATTCTCCCTCACCAAATATTGCAGCTCAAAAGGATGTACAGTGGGTTTCCTGTATTAGCATACAAATGTGTAATCTGCTTAAAAAAGAGTTCATAGGGATGAAATGGAATGATTTTTTATTCAGTAAATCATAAACAGGAATATTAACTTGGCGTGACTGAGTCTGATAAGACACGAGTGTTGTTGACAAGCAACAATGATTATTTTGGACTAGACTAAAAAATTACTTCTTTAAATTACCTCCTTTTAAGCAATACTCCTTTTCTTTAACAATGCAAGAAAACTCTTCAAGCGCTTGCATGTCCCTCCTGCAGGCACAATTTCACATGGCAACACCAGCTTCTGAGTTAGCAAAAGCATTTGGGAAAAAGCATAAGGGTATTGAAGGCTCTTAATGTAGTAGACCAAAAGGCAGAGAATGAGGGCACGCTCCAGACCGCCAGTAGTGACTTGGATAATTTCTTTGTGACTGCCACCAAAAATACAGGTTCCCTCCGTACTGGTGAATGTATGTGGAGCAGTTACAGCAAACTCTCCTGAAGGCAGCGGCATCTATACAAGTGTAAAAACATGAAAAAAAAAACAAGTACAACGGTGTGAAGCACTACACGATGAGACAATTGCGAAAGAACAAACCTAATGAACTGTTCTCACTAACAGCCCCGCAGAAAAAGTTTGGTGTACATTGATACTTTACCAAGTAAGTTTACCATAGTTAAATATAGCATTTAAAATGTTCTGCTGTACCCATCAAGTTATTGTAAATTACATTCTTTTTTGCAACTTGTTCCGTAGAACATTTTAACATGTTTGACTCATGCACATACCTCATTTGTCAGAGCATATGTGGTCTTTCGCTGTAAGTGGTTCATTAGGTCCAAAAGTGTGCACTCGTGTCCTTGGCTTTCTGAGAAAACTTTCAGGGCACTGACCACTTTTTTCTCCAAGTCAGTTATGCTAAGAGGAAACCTTAGTTCGGCTTCAATGCACAGCTACAAGAAATATCAATAAAATAAAAGTTAAGCGTTGGCTTCTAGTAACTACATGTTATATTCCAGAGTAGCTAGTTCTATTTGTGATATTCAAATACATATTGTCACGTAGTAGTGACGCTGAAGTAAACAGTCGTAAAACTGGGTATGACGAAACTGATTCTTTATTGGGCGAACCTGTGCCCACAAAAGCAAGCTACACTCAAAGCACAACGATAGCGGCGAACACAGTCGGCGATCGTCGAAAATCTGATCAGCGGCGAAACGCGTCGGCTTTTATACCTGAGTCATCGAAGGTTCCAGATTAATCCCTGATGCCCGCGAGTCTTCCAGAAAGTTCTAGACAATTCGCGTCGGTCATACAATCAGATAACATAAGCGTCGGTGAAAACAGGCAACGGAAAGAAGCATCGATAACGTTCTAGAAACTTCCGATACAGGCGCGTCCTGCGCCGAGCGATAACGTTTCACATTTGTTAGCCGGTGGAAAGCGGCCACCGGTGAAAGATAAACATGTATACGTGTCAATACCCTCCCCTTAAAAAGCATCGTCCCGATGCTACAAACAAATGTGAAAGCGAAAACAAAACCGCGCGTAATCAAGAAACAAAAAATAAAGTAACAAAGTACCTAAGTTCGTCAGCGGGCGTAGAAAGGCTTAAGACGCACCACGTGGATGACTTCGGGTCGTGCGCGGCGCCGCTATGATTGCGAAATGCCGTCTGGCACGACCTCATAGTCCAGTGCGCCAATCCGTCGGATAATCTTGTAGGGTCCGAAATAGCGTCGTACTAGTTTCTCGCTAAGTCCTCGCCGGCGTATCGGAGTCCAGACCCAAACACGGTCTCCGGGCTGGTACTCGGCGTAGCGTCGTCGAAGATTGTAGTGTCGGCTGTCGGTTCTCTGCTGGTTCTTGATGCGCAGGCGGGCGAGCTGTTGACCTTCTTCGGCACGCCCGCCGGTGGCAACGTCGAGATTTTCTTCATCGGAGACATCCGGTAGCATGGCGTCAAGCGTCGTTGCCGGTTTCCTTCCGTAGACCATGCAGGTTGAACGGCGCCATGTGCGTCGTTTCCTGCATGGCCGTGTTGTATGCGAAGGTCACGTACGGAAGGATGGCATCCCACGTCATGTGTTCGACGTCGACGTAGATTGCCAGCATGTCGGCGATGGTCTCATTTAGGCGCTCGGTGAGGCCATTCGTCTGCGGGTGGTAGGCGGTGGTCCGGCGATGGCTTGTCTGGCTGTAGCGCAGGATGGCTTGAGTTAGTTCAGCCATGAAGGCCGTACCTCTGTCGGTGATGAGGACTTCTGGGGCACCGTGACGCAGGAGGATGTTCTCAACGAAGAATCGGGCTACCTCGGCAGCACTGCCTTTGGGCAAGGCTTTTGTTTCGGCGGAGCGGGTGAGGTAGTCCGTAGCTACTACGATCCATTTATTCCCGGACGTCGACGTCGGAAAAGGCCCCAGTAAGTCCATCCCAATCTGCTGGAACGGTTGGCGAGGTGGCTTGATCGGCTGTAGAATTCCGGCTGGCCTTGTCGGCGGTGTTTTGCGTCGCGGACAGTCTCGGCATGTCCTTACGTAATGGGCGACGTCGGCAGAGAGGCGAGGCCAGTAATATTTTTCTTGTATCCTCGCGAGCGTGCGGGAAAAACCGAGGTGTCCAGCCGTTGGGTGGTCATGGAGAGCTTGCAGAACCTCTGGACGCAATGCTGAGGGTACCACGAGGAGGTAGTTGGCTCGGAGAGGCGAGAAGTTCTTCTTTAGGAGAATGTCGTTTTGCGAGAAAAACGACGCCAATCCTCGCCTGAACACCTTCGGCACAATGACGGTCTTGCCTTCCAGGTAGTCTACAAGGCTCCTTAGTTCCGGGTCGGCTAGCTGTTGTTCGGCGAATTCGTCGGCACTGATCGGTCCCAAGAAAGTGTCGTCATCCTGGTCGTCCTGTGGCGGCGGTTCGACGGGGGCGCGAGACAGGCAGTCGGCGTCAGAGTGCTTTCGCCCGGACTTGTGAACGACGGTGATGTCAAATGCTTGAAGTCTCAGACTCCATCGTGCGAGGCGACCTGAAGGATCCTTCAAGTTAGCTAGCCAACACAAGGCGTGGTGGTCGCTCACAACTTTAAAGGGCCTGCCATAGAGGTAGGGGCGAAACTGTGATGTAGCCCAGATGATGGCGAGGCACTCCTTTTCTGTTGCGGAATAATTTGCTTCCGCCTTCGATAGCGACCGGCTAGCGTTACTTACAACCCTTTCTAGTCCGTCAGTCCTCTGCACAAGAACGGCGCCGAGTCCTACGCTGCTTGCGTCGGTGTGGACTTCGGTATCGGCGTTTTCGTCGAAATGCGCAACTATTGGCGGCGATTGCAGGCGTCGCTTCAGTTCTTCAAATGCTTCGACTTGCGGCGTCTCCCACTTGAACTCGACGTCGGCCTTCGTGAGGTACGTCAGTGGCTCAGCGATCCGTGAAAAATTCTTGACGAAGCGCCTGTAATAGACGCACAGTCCAAGAAATCTACGCACTGCCTTCTTGCGCGGAGGGGGGCCTTGACGACGGGCGACGGCGGCGTAGGTCAGCGCTTCCGGCTCGGGTTGCGGCGATTCGGGAAGTCCTAGCGATTGCTGGATATCCTCCCGCACGATATCGGCGATGGAAGCAACTTGAGGCTGCGACGACGGTAGCAACTTCTGCAGCTCTTCGCGTACTATCGCCCTGATGGTGTCTCATAGGTCGTGGGAGAGTCCTTGACTTCGGCGTAATGTGGCGTCGAACGGCGATTGTATTGCCGGTTGCGCATGTCCAGTGCTTTCTCGATCGTCGCAGCCTCCGAGAGAAAGTCTTGGACTGTCGTTGGTGGATTCCGCACCAGTCCGGCGAATAGCTCCTGCTTAACTCCCCTCATGAGCATGCGAACTTTCTTGTCTTCTGGCATAGCGGGGTCGGCGTGCCGGAATAATCGAGTCATTTCTTCAGTGTACATACCGATGCTCTCATTCGGCAGCTGTACACGGTTTTCCTGCAAGGCGGCCGCTCTTTCTTTACGGACGACGCTAGTGAAGGTGTCCAGGAATGCGGCTCGGAAGAGGGCCCAGGTTGTTAGTGCACGCTCCCTATTCTCGAACCAGGTTCTGGCGCCGTCTTCAAGCGAGAAGTAAACATGGCGCAGCTTGTCGTCGCAGTCTCACGTGTTGCACGTAGCGACCCGGTCGTATGCCTCCAGCCAGCTTACGGGGTCTTCACATGGCGAACCGCGGAAAGTCGGCGGCTCCCTGGGTTGTTGCTTCACGATTGCAGGTGTTGGCGCAGGTGCTGTCATGGTAGCTGCTGCCGAGGTCGTGACTTTTGTCCTCTTGGTCTTCTCGGGAAGAAGTCCGTACTCCGGGGGGTGGTTTTGTAGCCTGAGGCTCGCTCGATGCTCCGGGACAACGTTGGCACTCTCTTCGGGGTTCGGGCTTGGATCACGGCTTTTCGGGGGCGTCCGCTGCATGGACACAAAAGCACCTCCACCAGATGTCACGTAGTAGTGACGCTGAATAAAGCCCCTATATTTATAAAAGTAGCGCCATCCACTTCCCTCCTCCTCCGTTCCAAAATCGCGCTCGGCGCGACCAGCGCGATCGAGGCGCCATATCGACAGTGGCGCCGCCGGCGTCGGGCCTGCCGTGGCAGACGACAGCTAACGCGCTACCAGAGGAAATCCGAGGAAAACCTCGATCGCGCCCTGCGGAGACGTTTTTAAGGCGCGATTTTGCTTCGTCAGTCAGTAACTGGTCTTAATAATGCCGTTTTGGAAGTAGCAACGCGACGATGCGAGATGGCGCAAATATCAAGTGTGCAGCAAGCGTTTGCGCACGCCGGATGGTAAACAAAAAAAAGCCTTTTGCCCTCGCCTTGTCGGTTGCGGCAACTTAAGGCGCAGCAGCATGCCATCACAACGAAGTTTTTGTCCATAACACGTTTGATCCGTTTGTGCGTACAGCACTTTCGTCGCACAGGCCCGAGAATGGCAGTCGGAGCGCGCTGGAAAGAAAAAAAATATACAAAAGCGCGACGCGAACTTCCACGTGACACGAATTGGCCAATGGGGGAGCGGAGGAGGCTGGGGCGACAGGAGGCGGCTAAGAGAGGGCGAGGAGGAAGCGCCGGGGTGAGCGCGGTGGCGGCAAGATCTAAGAATGGCGCTACTTTTATAAATACAGGGGCTTTAACGCTGAAGTAAACAGTCGTAAAACTGGGTATGACGAAACTGATTCTTTATTGGGCGAAGCTGTGCCCACAAAAGCAAGCTACACTCAAAGCACAACGATAGCGGCGAACACAGTCGGCGATCGTCGAAAATCTGATCAGCGGCGAAACGCGTCGGCTTTTATACCTGAGTCATCGAAGGTTCCAGATTAATCCCTGATGCCCGCGGGTCTTCCAGAAAGTGCTAGACAATTCGCGTCGGTCATACATCAGATAACATAAGCGTCGGTGAAAACAGGCAACGGAAAGAAGCATCGATAACGTTCTAGAAACTTCCGATACAGGCGCGTCCTGCGCCGAGCGATAACGTTTAACATTTGTTAGCCGGTGGAAAGCGGCCACTGGTGAAAGATAAACATGTATACGTGTCAATATTGTGTACCATAACCATACCGTTAACCATCAACATCATTTCACAATGCCCCACTGGCAATCGAATAGCAAAACATTCTTCGCTTCTTTCTCCACTGTCGAAAACATAACACCAGAGATCAGTGGTTAAAGTGATTATATATAATGAATGGCAGTTGATGTGTAAAACTTGGGTAAACTTCTTATGAAGTTTTTAGGAAACACCTTCCTTTCACTTCGTTCTGTAGTGAGCGTTTCTGTATCTCATAAATCTGCACTCTTTTAGTGATTGCTATATTGTCTTTTTAGGTGCTAAACTTAAAACTTGGAAAGAGCTGGGCTGGGTAAAGCTCAAGCTCTACAAAAAGGCAAATAATATTTATCTTCTAGGGTGGTTATTTCACCAGTTGTTTCAGCAAATTTTCTAATGAATCATTGGCAATAATTACGAAAAGCCTAACTAAAATATGTATGTTTTTTCACACTAGAACAATACCAACACAGTACTTACAATTTCTTCCACCAAAAAGTACGATAGCAAAGGATCCTAGTGTACCTTGCACCTTTCAGAAAGGGTTATTTGAAGAAGGTGCTTTATCCTTTCCATGTCATACACTACAACACTGAAGCTGTATGAATTCAATGGGTGAAATTCGTAAATAATTTTTAAATACCACGTTCCTCCTTCTAAATGTATCACCTTGCTTAACGTCATGCACCTGTGTGCATGACGGTAAGCAATCCCAAGCACTTCACAATATTTTGTCAAAATGTGCTGCAACAAACCTGCAACTCAGAGGTAGCACGTTCACTTGTGATAGCAAGGATGTCTGTGGAGGCTGGAACAGGCGCTGATCTCTTCTTTTCCCTGTGCCTTCTAACGTTACGCGCAATTGATAGTCTTCGTATGAACACACTCTGTAAAAAAATATTGAGCCCTTCTTTTATGACCTGGAAGTTTGGTAAATTGAACACAGAAAATAAAAAAATGGCAAATACACTGCCATTCTCTATACTGTTTAAAATGTTTTCTGTCATGATAAGCTTGATTTTTAGGGAAAAAATAATAAATTTAATATTCCGGAAGATATATCAGGGTTCTTTTAACCAAGAAGAACATGAATGCACTTATTACTTTGTGCTTAGTCTGTAACTTAGATATACACGCCTTCGGGTCTGTTGAATACGGCTGCCTGGTTTCGGATGCTCCCACATGAGCCGGGGGTACTTTTTAAAAAGCGCCTCCCCAAGCGCGTCATATTGCCAGCGGCACTCGGCTCTGTTGCAACTCGTAATTATCTGATTTTCACTGAAAACATTCAAGACAATGAAGTTCATTTTTACATCATAATAACGTCTTTATTAGGAGCTCAATAAATTTATAGAACAAGAACACAGTAATAACGGGATAATCAACAGTTACATCAAAAAACCAGAGAACAAAATGACGTGACTTACTCTAAGAATAGAACGACTTCAGTACGAAGCTGTCGGCACAATGTTTTGTGGTGGCTTTGTGATGTTGTTTTTCCTTCTAGCAGTGGCTGCACACATTCCGAAAACGGAGGCAATCTTTCAAGCAGCCAGTTTAAGAATTCCTAAACAAATAATATATACTTTAGTACAAAGGGTAATTAAAGCAGTTAACAACACTCTGACGATTTTATGCATAGTAACACAAGAAATACGCAACAAAAGTCACACTACACCTCGGCAAGAGGAGATTCCTGAAGGCACTTTGTAATTACATAAAAGTCACCATTCCTTGTGTAAGAAAAAAGTGGCCATGGGTACGAAAAAGATTCTGGGCGGATTACCAAGGTATGCGGAGTGTTTAAAAGCTGAAAGGCGTTCAGGTGTGATGAAAAACACTCCTTTACAAAAATTTCTACGACCAAAACAGCTTGTCTTCCCAAACTACAACATTCTGCACCATTCCAAAGATGACATCTTCATTTTGACAGAAAACAACCACGTCAGAAATGGAAATCTTCACGTTAGAAACATACGCAAATGGCACAGAGCTGGCAACCTTTCCCAAGGTCATTTGAATCCAACCCAGATTGCAAAAAAGCGGACGTCAAAATGAATGGTATGCCAAATCCTTCCAATTGTGTTTCTCTTTTGCCTCACTGAGTTTAGGCTACTGGGGCCCTTCCCATAAATCACTGGACATCTTCATCGGAAAAAAATCAGCCACTGATAATGGAATATTCCTGAAATTCCAATTTTTTTTCGATTTCGGCAGAGCATTCTTGCTTTCAAATCTCATTGTCCAGTGATGATGGGAAGGGCCGAAGCGCCTTATCTGGGTAGGCATGTGCAGAAGCATGTGCAGTTTTGGTCTAAATGCATCCGGGCCGTAAAGCTGAACGAAAATTTCGTTGTCCCGCGCTATTAGGATTTCAACATCACCTAATGCATCTGGCAAAATTACAGGCGAAAATAGCAACTGCACTATGACACATAGCAACAAGAAACATTCGAAATGCGGTTCTTGTACAAGGTGTTGTGGTATAAGGTCACATATTATAAGAGGGAAATGCAGCAAAAGTACAAAACTAGAGCTAGCTGAGCAAGGAAAGCTGAAGTCTGTCTGAAATGCTCGCGGGTTATCACTTTTGCTCACAAGCTTATGAAAGCAAAAGTTGGAGACAGCCGTGTTGAGTTGAGTTAGTGTCATCCAAGAAGCATCTCTTACCATAAACTTTACAAAGAGCGAGATCTCAAGTGGGACAATACCCTCCAACAAAATATGCATGGGGTCATAGAGAAGGTCAGTCAAGATTGAAAATTTTGCAATCTGTGCAAGAACAGAACCTGAATTATTTCCACACTGTGCTGACAACTCCATTAGTTCCTTTCTTGATTTTGCTCCCCCAAGCTTCAACAACTGTTCATCATACTGTGATTTTGTTCGCAAGGGACATTGTATTCACTGTGAAACTTATGAAAATCCATAGTTCGAACAGTGCAGTTCTGCAATGCCAATCGAACATTTTTGCTGAATGATTCTTTAAATCCACCTATATTACGGCAAGCCAAAGAATCGCCACAGTAAGCAAGCAATAATCCATAAAATGTTTCTTCACCAACCGCAGTTCTTAATTTACAACTTTCCTGTAAATCGTTTACAGTTGATATGAAGTCTAAGTAGCATTCCCTTTGCTACAGATGTCTTGAGATCCTTTGACTTTCCAACGGCAACCAAAAATATATTGCTTACATTCGATCTTTCAGATGGTGGAATATTGACAAATGTCACATAAAACACTGTAAGTTTGCTTCTAGACCCTCTCTTCATACCGATTGGGTTAGCCAATTCAATGTCGTCACAATACAACAACATCACAATCAGATTTCTTTCATGTGTTGCTGTTGGGTGTGTTTGGAATCGGGTGCCGTCAGTAAAATCATTGAGTAAATCACGCTGCGTTCCTGTTAGGTTAGAGTGAAAACAGCTAGCAAAGATTGGATGAAGTAGCAAGTTTTCGAGAAGACTTTTGAATGGCACAAAGTAAGCCTTCTTTCCAGACGCAAGCATTATCTCCTGGGGAGCAACATAAACATTTTGGGAAGAGTACAGTGCATTCCTGGCTTTCCGATTGTTCACTTCAGAAACATCAATAGCACAGCCAGCAGTTGCCAAGATATCTGCAACACTGTTCACAACCATGTCTATTGCAGCTTTTGAGCAGCGATGCTGTGACTCCAGGCGCCTAGCCAAAGATGACAGCTTAGTGAGCAAGTGCGAACTTGTTGGAGCCTCAATATCGTGGGTGTAACAGTCCGCACTCACAGTTTCAAAGTCGGGCAGATTATTGAAGGATTCATTTCTGACATATGTGCTTGCAGCATCAAAATAATTTATATTGGTCTCATCCTCACCAGAATTCACAAAAAAAGCAAGCCCAGGCTCTTCACCAGTGGCACAAGCACTATGAACATGGCTTTTGTAGTAGGCCATACGTGGAAACCGCTTGTGACATACTGTGCACACCAGTGTGACTTTGTTCATGTGGATATCCTTTATGTGACTTGAAAAGGCATACAGATATATTGTGGTGAATCTACAGGCGATGCAGACATGTTTCCTGACATTGCTTTTTGTTGGTGGCCCGTGAAGTTCCCTTCGATCGTCAGTGGCACTACATGCTGCAAGGCTCGCGTCTTGTGGACCTGTTAACTGAGATACAAAACTTTAACAAGTGCATCTAAATTAGTGCAATTTCGATATATCATGGTTCACCACGTATATAGAAATAAACCAGATACATGTATGTTACCTTCTTTCTTATACCATGGTAATAATGAGGAAATATGAACCATCTGAATGAACGCCCGAAAAATCCGAAGTAATGACACTGAGTTAATCATTATAACTTAAGGCGCTCTTTCAAGAATACTATGTCATGGCCAGCAGATATATTATAAATTGTTTACTCCAAAATGTTTAAACAAATAAGAAGAAATATAAAAATTATCCAGAATCGCTCCGTTAAGCTAAGGCTCTTTTTTAATACCGTATACACTCGACTAAGGGCCGCGCTCGTGTAAGGGCCGTTCCCCCCAATTTGGCAGTACAAATTTTGAAAAAAAAATCTCGCCAGCAAACGGCAGCGTCGTCGCGTCTCGCGTTCGGTGCATTTCGCGGGATTTTAAACGCGTGGCGTGCGGTGCCCACGGACATTATTGTAAAGAGATTTCAGGTCACCGGGATTTCCAATGCCATGGACGGCACTGAGGACGAATAGCAGCGACGACGAGCCGAGCCCGAGCAGTGATACCGATGAAGACATTTAGCGAGGATGTCCACAGCTAGACACCAGATATCCCATTGTAAGGTATACATGGCACCATTAAATAGGTTTTTTCTATACGTGGATCTAAAATTGAACAAAAATTTCACACTTCCGTGGAAAGGCCGCACCCCATCAAAATCGCGGAAAAGAAGTGCGGCTCTTACACGAGTGTATACGGTATACCGTTTAGACGAAGGAATAATGGCATTTAATTTAATATTTTCGTACCCTTGCTGTGAAAATGCGCAGCATCTCTGGTGTCTGTATTCTGATCCTCAGGGCATGGAGGGTACACATCATTATCAATGCAAGCTAGGCTTTCTGCAATGAACACAAGGAAGACCAAAAACTATTGCAAAGGAAGTTTCTCCAAGTTATTCAGTGCACTCCTACCAGTTGAAGAACCAGGCAGTGCAGGTGTTGAGGTCATTTCACATGGGGACTCTGTTCCATGACCTGGCCAGACAAAAATAAGATACATTGGCGACTGTACGAGGACGAGGTTATCAAAAGTACTATTATTAGTATTATTATCATTTGGTTTGCACACATATAGCAGAAGGATAGGAAGGAAATAGGGAGGGAGCAAGATGACAACTGCCACCGAGAATCCAATTTAGGATATGCAACACACAGTACTAAGCTTCACTTGCTGATGAAGCTTCATTATCAGCCTCGCTGTAGCACATAGCAGTGCTCACTACTGTGCGCACCGGCTCTGTAAGCTATAAAATAAAGCACAAAATAGTCTTACACTGACAAACAGCCAGTTATCTCATTAAAACCACTGAAACAACCACTGCTGGGCTAATTGATGAAGAATTTTTTGCAGATTTCCGTAGTGTATCTATACAGCTTTCGTTCTGTGCACTGTAAAGCAACATGGAGTCCTCATCAAATACTCCGGCGTTAGTGCTATCCTAATCTCGCCAACAGGTAACCGTTCATGTAATCAGCATTGCACGTTATTTAAGAACAACAAAAAAGGTTACACTGACACAGAAAGGCCAAGCGAATTACACCCAACACCTGTCGACGAAGACAACGATGTGAGTTAGCGCGCTAATTCGTTGAGCCGGCATCTGTGACGAGCCGCAGGAAGCCGCAGTTCACAAACTCGCTGCAATTGCGCGAAATGAGTGCCCATGGTACAGCGCTTCAATGCGGGCTAGCAAGCGATTCGGATTTACTTTCATCGGTTGTTTCTTCACCAATTAGCCCAGCAGTGGTTGTTTCAGTGGTTTTAATGAGATAACTGGCTGTTTGTCAGTGTAAGATTATTTTGTGCTTCATTTTATAACTTACAGAGCCGGTGAGCTCAGTAGTGAGCACTGGTATGTGCTAAAATGAGGCTGGTACTGAAGCTTCATCAGCAAGTGAAGCTTAGTACTGTGTGTTGCATATCCTAAATTGGATTCTCGGTGGCAGTTGTCATCTTGCTCCCTCCCTATTTCCTTCCTATCCTTCTGCTATATGTGTGCAAACGAAATGATAATAATACTAATAATAGTACTTTTGATAACCTCGTCCTCGTACAGTCGCCAATGTATCTTATTTTTGTCTGGCCAGGTCATGGAACAGAGTCCCCATGTGAAATGACCTCAACACCTGCACTGCCTGGTTCTTCAACTGGTAGGACTGCACTGAATAACTTGGAGAAACTTCCTTTGCAATTGTTTTTGGTGTTCCTTGTGTTCATTGCAGAAAGCCCAGCCGGCATTGATAATGATGTGTACCCTCCATGCCCTGAGGATCAGAATACAGACACCAGAGATGCTGCGCATGTTCACAGCAAGGGTACGAAAATAATAAATCAAATGCCATTATTTCTTCGTCTAAATGGTATACCGTAGCCGACATTCTTTTCCGCGATTTTGATGGGGTGCGGCTCTTCCACGTAAGCGCGAAATTTTTGTTCAATTTTAGATCAATGTATAGAAAAACCTATTTATTCGTGCCATGTATACTTTACAATGGGATATCTGGTGTCTAGCTGCGGACATCCTCGCTAAATGTCTTCATCGGTCAGCGCTGCCACGTTGAAGAGAATCGGGGAGACTATCGCCCCTAGCGGCGTTCCTTTGTTGGGCACATTGATCTTATCCGATCGAGTCTGGCCTATTCCGGTGGCTGCCGTCTGGCCCGTCAGAAACGATTTGACGTAATTAAAGATGGGCTCGCCGCAGCTGATGTCGTTCAGTCCCTTGAGAATGGCCTCGGGAGAGATGTTATAGAAGGCCCCTTTCAGGTCGAGTGCGAGCAGGTGTTCTCCTTCCTTCGGTATGCCCTTGAGAACTTCTTCCCTTAGGATTAGGAAAGCATCTTGCGCAGTACGTGCAGGCCTGAAGCCAAGCATGGCCCGCGGGAAGAGGTCACGGTCTTCTATGTAGTGTTGGAGGCGAGCTCCGATGACTCTCTCGTACAGCTTGCCGAGGCAGGAAGTCAGCGAGATGAGACGTTGGGCATCGATCGCGTGCTTCTTGTTGGGTTTTGGAATGGTCACGACTTTCGCCGGTTTCCACTCATTTGGTACGAGGTCCTTGCTCCAGAGTTCCTCGTGTAGGTATTCGACCAAGTCCAGGATGTGCATCGGGCTCGGGTCTCATGGCACTGGTGATTCTGTCAGCCCTGGGAGCAGTGTTGTGCTGTGAAGCTCGTGCCGCGGCATACACCTCTTCCTTCGTGATCAGAGCGTCCACTTCTATTCTGGGTTCCCCTTCGTGTTTGAGGAGGCAGGGTAGAATGGGGTCGGTACCAAAGTGTCTGGTTTTTAGGGTGTCAATGAAATCCTGGTCATTCCCGGGGAATTGGCGAGCGATTTACAGAAGCGTCCGACTGGTTGTCGAGTTGGCCTTGCCGGGCTCGGTCAGGCAACGCAGGATGGCGCACATCTTCGCCGTACTCAGGGTACCCTTGAGCGAAGTGCAAAACTCTATCCAATTTTGCTGCGTCAGCTCGGTCGCGGTATTCTCTGGCTTCTTCTGTTACATGCGCGATTCGTAGACGGAGAAGAATTATGCAAATTAAAACACACGATTTTAAAAGAAAGAAATGCTCATACGCAATGCAACGAAGGAACAGTGAACTAAACATGTCCATAGCAGCGCTTAAGAACGAGTAGACAAACCGACAAAGAACTTTATTATTACCCATCATGTACTCGTTCTTACACTAAAGGAAGTCAGAAATGTGACATTTGGCGCAAAGGAGAATGTTGGTCTCCAATGATGGGCAATTATTTATTCATTTCGCACTATTGTTTTCTTCATTATTTTATTAAATATGGAGCAGGCGTCGTCAATGCAAATCGGATCTGTCACAGTGTATTGTGAAGACTGATGTGTCACTTCTTGACATTTCCTTCATTTCGTCCAAAGAAATCATCGAGAGCATCCCTGAGTCCAGGAGACATGGCTCCAGCTTCGTTTGGGGCCATAATCAACGTAGCTGCAAAGGGTCAAATCAAAGTTGGGGCGCCGCTTTTATCATCCAATTAGTAAAGAGAAATCAAGATCAAGCACTCGAATAGGTAATTCTTTATACTTCTATCAACCATGTTTGGTGCCTAGAAAAGTGCCTCGAGCGGCCAGTCGCGCTGCATTGTTGCGTGTTTTCGCGGGCTTGTTTCACGCTTGGAAAAATGCCTTTATATCATCGTATTCCGCAACCAAAAGCTGTACGGGAGTTTTCTATGTTGCTCCACAAATTTATCAATGACACTTCAGACGTAATTATAATAATCTAGAAGTTCAATAAATAATTAAAAGAAAATATGTAATTAGGCGGAATCCAAAAAATAATCTCATTATCCCCAAGTGATGGCAAACAACATTACCTTGGCTCTGTCCAGCTACGTGGCATTTGCATATTTTTAAATTTGTTGCATGATAGTTTCGACACTCGGTATGATCAAGAGCTTCAAAGACCAGGTAGAACCGTTGAGTGGCATCAAACAAAAGATTAAAAAAATGCGCAGTTCACTCAGTACCGTATTATCCCGTAGGCATGGCATAGTGTGTAATGATAGTGATTGCATTGTATTCTAGGTTAAGCTGAATACTTTGGCAACACACGTACAAAAGAACTTTAGTGTATTGCAAAAACTAATGCGTAAAGAAACGCCACCTAGGTGTCGCAACTCCATTATTCTAGGCGCACTACTAAAAAGCTCCTGGGCACGTCAAATGACCTTCTTTCTTGCACCCCTCCTCGTTTATTGCCCAAAAACAAATATCTTAAAGGCATTCTGTTGGACTTCACCAAAAGCGCTTCAACTAATATTCACCGAGGTATTTTTTCAAGAACCTATGAGCAGTTCAAAATGCATTATAATACTACCAAACACAGAAAAACACAGCGACCATCGTGGCCCTGCATTGCAGTCGACGGAATGCAACATCTGGAACTCCTGTTCTACTCAAAAATCCGAGACAAAATTAGTTTTTTTTATTTCTTTGTTCGTATATAGCTTCGAACGCATACGAAATAAAGCTTTGCAACAACAAACTAAGAACACACTGTCGCGATCTCATTTCGAGTAGGTGCCCGCCCACTTCAAGTTTAGGCAACGCCTTCTTTAGCTGCGTAATCTTACCGATTGTGGCCACAACTGCCATGAGGAGGTACTTTCCAAGCAAGCCGTCCATGTCTTCCCCTACAGAGCTGGTGAAAAAACAATCTATCCTTTAAAATGGCTCTATATTTGGGTAATGTATTGTTCGTGCGAGAATAATAAACTCACGTCTTACCACTCAATTTGCTCCCTTGCTTTCGCACTTGAAGTTAAGCCGGGATATTTTGGTGCGAATTGCAATTTTTCTGAAGTTTCTAATAGGCATTCTCATATTAATTAGCATTTGTGAATTTGCAACAGAAAATCTAGACCTCTTCGCAATAGCTTGCGAAGAAACATATATGAATAAAACAAGGATATGTTTACAATAGGACGGGACTGTGACAATGATGAGACTGCTTATTCGAAGTATCTTGCAAGTGTTTGGCAACAACGCAAATTATAATTTAACACGTGAACAAGTTCCCAGAAGCAACTAAGGTCATTCTCTAAAATACAGCATAAATGTTGGGCATTTCGTCCTATAAGAATATATGCACTATTTGGGAGTTTCTGCCGGTGCTTCAAGCGCATTCAGCCCTAATCAGTATCGCGATAAAGAAACATTCGTTTCCGCTTAACTACTAGTTTGTAGATGGCTAAGTGCAACCTATCCTTATCGAAGACGAATTCGAACTATCCCGTGCCAATATCTCTTAAAGACTACGTTATGCATGCTTGCGTGCAGCACATTTCTATTTCCTTATAGTAATACGAGAAAAAAGAAGATTCACCACAGAATTTCGAACAAGAGTTAACGCTGAAACATTGCGACATTTCGTTTCAGATACGCACCCCCGTGTGATCCTGAGCATATTTCAACGTTAAGCCAGCGTGAACCCGTAGACTGCGTAAATGGCTAGCGCAGCTCAACAAAGAAATAGAAAAGCACGCGCTTACCCTGCAACAACAACAATGGGAAGAGAAATGCGCGGAGATGGACGGTCAACTCACCACGCGTGGCACGTGGCAGGAACTGCGGTACCTGATAGATCCCACCAGCACCAAGACCACACACATGCAAGGTATATTCAAAATCATACAAGCTTACGAGGGAGCGGAACAACAATTCCAATGCGATGCGGAATTACTTTAGATACCCAAACGCCACCGCTAACACATCCGGACTACACGGGAGAAAGCAACGCCACACTGGACACGGAATTCTCCGTTGCCGAAATCGAGGTGGCCCTCGTCAAACTCAACACCAAATCGATCGAGTATCCAATAGGGCACTACGTAATCTCGATTAAGGATCGATCCAGAAACTCACAAAATACATTAAGGGGTGTTCGGCGCATGGCCAGCTACCCCAGCAATGGAAAGAAACAAAAATCATGCTGATACAGAAACCGGGCAAGACATTACAGCTGGAGAGCCTGCGCCCTATCTCCCTCACGTCCTGCCACGTTGCCATATTACGACAAATAGACAAGCTAAATCTCAGACTGCGAACGTACAACTACGTCCGAGACTTCCTCATGGGAAGAACAGCTCGCGTGCGAGTGGGACATCTCGACTCAGATCAAATCAACATCGGGAGCTTGGGCACCCCTTAGGGTCCGGTGACCTCGCCGATGCTCTTCAACATCGTCCTGCTGGGGTTACCCGGCCGATTGCCCCAAATCGAAGGACCGCACCACACGCCATACGCGGATGATATTAGGATCTGGACGACAACGATCGAGCAACGCTTACAGCAGGCCATCCAGTGCGTGGAAAACAACGTGGTGGGCAAGGGACGCACCTGCTCGGTCGAAGAATACAAACTGATGCTATATAGACCGGTCAGAATGGGGCGCCCACCTAAAGGCTAAAACCCCCCCCCCTCCCCCCACGCCCGCACCCCCCCCCTCCCCTTGAAAAGCAAGAGATCCACAGAACGGCATCAAACGGCCTACCCATACCGATGGTAGACAAGTTCCGGGTACTAGGCATGATGATTGAACACAATTGTGGCAATGGTGAAGCCCTTCTCAAGATAACCGCAAAGGCCGCCAGCACAATGCAGCTCATCCGACGCATCACTAACAAACACTCGGGCATGCGCGAAGGCAGCGTCATACGACTCACACAAGCCTTCGTTATTTCGCAAATAACGTACACGGCAGCGTTTAAAACTCGACGGTTGCGGGAAGAAACAAGCTGAACGCCTTCATACGCAAGGCGTACAAATGTGCGTTGGGACTTGCGCCCAGAGTGAGCACCACCAAGCTCCTAGAACTAGGTTTGCACAACACGCTCGAGGAATTCGTGGAGGCGCAACAAGTGTCCCAAGTCAAGCACCTATACAAGAACCGCTCTGCCAGGCACGTGCTCAAAAAGCTCGGCATCACATACCACACAGCAAGGCTTCAAAGTGGAAATTCCAAGAACCATACGCGAGCAACTATACGTACCCCCATGGCCCCGCAACATTCACCCGCAACACCACACGGGGAGACCTAAAGCCAGGGCACAAAAAATGAACCAAAGTCACTCCAACGACAAGGAGGCAGTCTTATCCGACCCAGCCCTTTATCGAGACAGGAAGAGTTTCGTGGCGACAGTTACTAGCCACCGAGGCAACCACCTCACGAGCGTCACAGTGAACACCGCACATGCCGAAGCGGCAGAGGAAGCGGCCATAACACTTGCCCTCACACAAAGCAAGGCTACATACGTGATCTGCGATTCGCAAACGGCAATTCGCAATTTACCAAGTGGGCGCATATCGCAAGTGGCGTGCCACATACCCCAGCGACATCCCATACACCTGGGAGAGGCCGACATCAATAACCAAAGGCACTTGCTATGGATCCCGGCATACATTGGACTGAGCACCCCCAACGAAGCGGCTCGCCGCGTTGCTCGAGGCCTGACTCACCGAGCATCATCGGAGGAAGAGCCCCCGCAGGGTAGTGCAAACGTCTGGACGTGGGGGGATTGTTTGACCAGGTTCCGTGACATCAGGACACACTACCAGCTACAGAGACGCGTATACCCATTCCCTCACGCTAGGTTAGACAGGACGAAAGCAGTACACTACAGACAATTACAAACTGATTCTTACAGAACCCCAGACTCATGCACGCCATGTATCCAGACCTGTACACTACAAGCAGATGCACATCGTGTGGCGAGGTTGCCAATCTTAATCACATGATATGGGCATGTCAGGACATAAAAACAATTCGGGCAGTGCTGACCCCTCCATCTCTTACACCGCCAGCCTCCGCTCGCGCTGGAATACCGCACTGTCCAGCTTGAACCTGACAGTACAACTCTGAGCCGTCCAGCGAGCCGAGGAAGCTGTTTCGAGAGAAGGACTCGGAACCGCTTCCGCGGTGGGTGCCCAGACCCAATAAAAAGACACCTTACTCAAATCTGATTGATTTGATAAAAAAGTATACTATCTTCTTCGTTTGATATAAGCTGTTCATGATGTATCCTGACCGTATTCTATGGCATCGCCGATTCTGTTGTACAAGAGTCGTATCCAATCACACGGTACTTGCGACGCCAGTACACTTCAACAACACAAGTGATTACTGATATATGTATAGTTATAGCATAATAGGCATATATGGAAAGTGTTGGGTAAATGCTACTTGTTATTTATCTATTCAAGGAACTTTTTTGCCGAGTTCTCACGCTGAGATAGACTGGGAAACCAATTGGCTCTTAGGTGCGCAGCGAATAAACACCCGGAGGTTCGTAGGCTACCCGTACGCTCTACGCTGGGCATTTTCAGAAAAAGCTGATGGATAAACATTCCGCGGTGATTGCACACACCGTACGCTCTTTTCTGAACGTTGTTAGGCTGATAACGTGTAAGTGTGCCACTCTGGCGCCGTGGATAGAGGGTTCTGCTGCTCTGTCCTCGGTCGTGCATTGGATTTGCAGCAGCGGTGGTCCGGTTAGATGGTAGCGAAATGCGAACACGCTCGTATTATTATATATACGTGCGCAATTAGGAATCCAGGGTGTTGGAGTTACTCTGGATCCATCCATTACGATGAACATTATAACGCCAATTGTAAACTGGGGACATTCAACAGCACCTTATTACTTATTGGAGTCTATTGACGGCCACAAAAAGGGATACGACCATAGGTTCTTGCCGCGATTTATATCCGCAGCCAGCGAGTATCGGAAGAGGTACTGTTGCAAAAGTGGCAGAAGTGTTAGGATAATGTAGCGGCATAAAGGAGGCACAGAGGAAGCACCGCTTCCTGGGCCGGCTGTCTATTATTTTCCACGTCGCCTTCTCTTCCAGCGCCCGCCTGGCAAGCGCCCGCGGCCATGTTCACTTCCTCGTTACAGTCCGCCACGCTGAAAGTTAGTGAGCCGTCCAGCGCGTCTACCAGCTTCTCTGGCCGTCGGCATTGACTACAGCGCGCTGGTCGCAGGTCTCTCGTGAGAGGTATTTTCAATACGCGGCGCTCCTGGCAACTGTCGCCGGAACAACTGTGATTCATCATTTCGATAAATGTGATGTTCCACTACTAAGTTCATCAACCTGATGGCATAAAAAGCAAGGCCGGATTAGCAGCGTACTTAAATTTGTTTTGTATAACATACACAAGAATGTCAGGAAATGCAAAACTAAAATTCCACTGGTGCCGCTTCCCTTGTCCGCTCGTTTGCATACATGGTATTATTTTGAATAAATTAGGCAGGTTCCCTAAAGCTATGTTGTGAAAAATCTTACCGCTGAAGTGCAATACAGCCACACTTTCACCCGGAAGGCAAAGTACCGATTGCGATAGCGAATTATTAGACCGCGATAGGAAGGATAGTAGTCTTATCGGCCATATAAACTTGTAAACATTCGCATACGAAGAAAATAACAAGCGATGTGTCACGTGCGCACAGGTAAACATGACCATGTCTCGCTCGATGACTGCGGAAACTCACTGTCAAAACGCTGGAATGAGGAAGCGTATTAGCAGCAGCGAGTAAATTGCCCTTCGTGCCGTATCGCGATTCAACGCGAACAAAACACATACGAAGCAACCGGCACTCGGTACATGCAATTTCTACCGATCACAGGTCGCTCTAAGATGAGCCCCACGCGGGCGCGCACTTTGTCCACATCGCCGGTCGCTTTCAAGATACAGCACCCGCGCAGCCGCGCAGTAAGCAGTAGCCGCCGCAGTAGGACGTCCTCCTCTCTTCCCTCCCTTCCGTGCCTCGCGCGTGATAGAAGACGGCGCCATTCCGCCCCGCTTTCCTTCCTTGCGTGCGCGATATTACGCCGCGATCGTCGGCAGACCCTCGCAAGCACATACAGCGGACGGCACAGGGCGGCGATGTTATCGTGTTTTTACTTTATACCGAACATGACGGCGACGGCAGAAATGCGCTTCGTGTACCCAAATAATTGCTAACGCAAGAAAACACTTCGCACTTGTTATTGCCTCTTAGCACAAATTTAGTGCTCTTAATAAACGAAAATCGCAACCAACAATCGCCTCGATATTCCCGCCGCTGGAGATGTGTTTCGTGTCGAGCAATTTCTACAATCCGTACACCTTTTTCATGAAGGCGACACTCTGAGCTAGGCGCAGTGGCACCGCATGGCGCGTATGTGTGTTCGCAAGAATATATCACTTTGTGATAAGCATAATTTCCAATGAACGACCGTCTCACTATAAGCGCAATTTATTTGGGCGCTAGATTACCAGTTCAACTAATACAGCGAACATAACTTCTTTCTGGGGTTTTACGTGCCAAAACAAATTCTGATTATGAGGCACGCCGTAGTGTAGGGTCCGGATTAATTTTGACCACCTGGGGTTCTTTAACCTGTACTACAACGCAAGCACACGGGCGTTTTTGCATTTCGCCTCCAGCGAAATGCGGCAGCCGCGGCCGGGATTCGATCCCGCGATCTCGTGCTCAGCAACGCAACGCCTTAGCTGACTGAACCACCGCGGCGGGTAGCAACCGAAAATGTAGTCGCCCTTATTAGAATGCATATTCTTGACCTCCGACACAAAATGCAGGTATTCTAAAGCTCTACATGCACATTGTCCTGTTTCAATCAGTTCAGGATATTGTGGACCCATTAAAAAAATTATATCTAAGAAAGGATGCTTAACCGTTTAAAAATGTGGAAACTGATCTTTGTTCAAAGATCTGAACAGCAATAATTATTATAAACTGTCTAGCAAAAAAGAAAATCGGATATATAAGATAATTTTTTACTAAAGAAAGTTGCAAAAATCACCCGTCGCCTGCAGTAACAATACACTTATGTAGCAGCATTGCTCTAAAAAGCGGTGATTATGTTTGCGAGAGACAAAATATGCAATGTTTCGTTTGTCATAGTATCGCACCAGTTCTTACTTAACAACCTTAAGGTTCATATTGCAAAGTACAAATTGAATCTGGTGACGCTGCAAGAAATGTATTCCTATATTTTATTGTGAGAGTGACAGTGGTTTTAAGATATGCATTCACAAAGTGTACGACAAAATCAAATAGTTTTTTTTCTGTCATTTTGAGCCGCAGTGCACAAAAAGGCAGTACGAGTAGCCGCACGTTTTTTCGCTAATTTTACAGGGCCAAAAGTCTGAATTGCAAAAGTAACTAAAAGTGGATCCTCCTTGTAAACTCAGTGGATGGAATTCATCAATTGCGGTATGCGGGTTAAACTTTTAGGTAAAATTGAATTGGATATATTTTGTTATTAGTGAAATCATGTGCAAGAAATGGCGACCTCTTTCATAAACGCAGCTAAGTAAGTCGATCTGTGATAAATACCTATGATGGTTTTGAAATTCTTAGTTGATGTTAACAAAACACCTGCGTAGGTTCGTATTCCAGGCAACTGCTAAACGTTGCTAAGGATGTCTTTCTAGAACTTGTTTAACGGTTTAATATACATTGTTCTTGTGCAAGCAGGGTGATAGGCCACAAATGATACACTATATTAAGTTCGATATGAAACTCTGATGCTGTTCACAGCTACTTGACTTACCGGTGAAGCAGTCTATGAAGGAACTAAGTGAAGTTGCCGACCCGGCTCTGTTACTAAAGAGGAGGATTCACGCTGCGCTTTTATACAAGCTGAAACAATGGCAATGCACGCAAAGAGACAATATGGAGGACGAAATAAATGAAGGCTGAAAACTTAATTTTTTGTGAACGAGGGAGACACCTGTCCTGGATTTTAGGGTCATAATTTCCAGAAAGGAGAAAATTAGTTTTTCGACCAAGCCTACGGCATGAGTGACAAGCAAGGCCAAACTTACGAGGCTACAATTGCACACCTAGCTCAAAAAACGAATTGACTGACAGTTCATTACCGGTACCAATTTTGTTGTCAAAAATATGCTCTGTTTCCTTGTACACTCAATTCCCATCATGCCAGCCCCACATGAGAAAAAAACACTGGGGCACAAAGTTCAAGCGAAAATGTTAGAAATATAACGCTGCAACTAAGGGGGCAAATGTAAAGGCTCATGTGCAATAATTCGAATAGCAATTCATACGCCCAACACCAAAGACATGCTTGCAGTCACTTGTTAAATGCATCCTAATTGCAGAAAATACTTCTGCCTACAAAAATGACGCACAAACCTTTGAAGAATGGTTCTACGCGGAACGAAGAGTACATATTGGACAAACTTTTCTTTTTTTTTGGGTGGGGGGACATGCCGATTCGAAAACTATTTTCAAAATTGGTAACTGTATAGTTTTACTAGGCGGTACAAGTTGCGCAAGTCAGGAAGATGGGAGGCTGGATCGCAACGGCGAGTTTTTCGGTGACTATATGTACGCTCGTAATTTGACGCAACTATCTTCACGAAACAACCCTACTTATTATAAGGGGTCATGACTAAGATAGAATAGATCAAATAATTATTTATTTGCATACCAGAGCGACGTCCTAAAAAAACTGGATAAGTGACATCAAAAATAAATACATGGCAAACGCATGTAATCGCACCGCGGTAGGACTATTTCTCGCATATTGTTTTCGCTGAGATTGCAAGTAAAATGGGAATGTAAAGGAAACTTATCATCCAAAATAGACGCATATGAGTGATTTGCCCACGTGCATAATATTGAGCTTAAGACCTATTTTGATTTTTATCAACATAGCCAACATGTATTTATTCACAGGATGCTATAACACACGGAAACTCTTGCCTTGTGTTATGTAACGATCATAAAAGGAGAAAGACCAACTTCGTGAACGAGAAGAAAAAAGAACAGGGCAGAGAACAGGACGAAGTATAATTCTCTATGACTACGGCAGAATAAACTGAACATTACAATTTGGCGCAGTCACATATTTTTGGACTATGTGGGTGTTGTTCACGATCGCCCAACGCGAAGATGGCCATCTACTCGCCAAGACATGCCTGGAAGATGGAGACGTTGCCATCAACCTTCCAGAACAGGTCAGCACACCGGACTTGACGTTCTTAGCTCACAAGGCTAACATAACTCTTGAAGTAATGGGCTCCAAGGGTTCAGTGAGAGTTGATCTGCAGACGACCGAGTTTGAGCAGTGGGTCCACAGATCAAGTAGCCACGACGCAGAGATAAGCAAGGAGCAAGGAGTTAGCCTAGTTGTGCAACACCTTTTGCTCATGCAGGAGCCGCAATGCAACAAAGTGAACAGCTGTTGATGGTTTTAACGTCAGCGTGCAACTCCCCAAGGCATGCAATGCAAGAAGTGGTTGTTCCTGATTTTTTTACGATACGCAATCGAGACCCTCGATCTGGCTTCCGTTTTTTGAATATGCATGGTCGCAGAATGAGTGGAATGATGACTGCGAGCGCATCAACAATATGCGTCGTTTTCTTACGGGAAACGCTAGGAAGTGGTTCGGTTTGAGGATACCAAGCCATGCACCGGAGCCATGGGTCGAATGGAAAAACTGTTTTGTTTGTCCATTTGACCAGAATTCTGTTGAATGTTGGGACAGGGTTATTTTTTTCTAGCATCGAGAAGGAACAGCTATCGACTACTACTTTGAAAAACGACGACTCTTGCAACTTGCTGACCCGAACCTATCTGAATCATGTGTAGTCGCGCTAATAATTCATGGGATGACGAACACGTCTCAGCGCTAAGTTGTTCCTAGACCACACGTGACGCTAGAGCAACTGTTGCATTCTCTGAGGAATATTTCCAGCAATGTGTTATCACCCTACCACCTGACAAGTAACACCAATGGCCAATCCTCCGCTACAAGCTTAACGTGTTACCAGAGCTGCTTTTGCGGCGACGGTTCTTGTGGCCACGCCCCAGTACAAGAGTCAGGCTATAGCCTGACTGTTTCACCCCTACAGGCAACGCCGTTAAAACGGCGTTGCATGTAGGCACCCTACTGCACTGGATCCACTCGAGTGCGATTGTTGCTGTGGTGGAGACATGATGTCGTGCTCACCTGGCCGGCCTCGCCGAGGCCGCACTAGGGCTAGGCCCAGGCCCAGGCGTGGTTAGGCTTAGGTCAGCGGTTTGCCCGAAAATATCCTCGTAACCAGAAAAATAAAGTCAATTGGAGGCGTGAACAAGCACACTACACCCAGACAAGGTAGTCTCAGTGTTTTGCCACGTTGCATGATCGTTCCACACAAGCCGAAAGAAAACATCAAAGAGCCAAATTGGGACGCGTCTTCACACTCTGACGATCGCAGCGCCATCCTCCCCCCCCCCCCCCGCTATGAAATAAACAATGTTTGTCGTTAGGATAAGACACAAGAATGGAGCGGTGTGGATAAGAGAATAAACGGCGATCGCCCATATTCTATACTGCGTTGAGGGTTAAAGAAAGCAATGGAGCTGGGGTGCTATGCAGGATGCGCCGAGTATGGCGAAACTCGGGATCTTCAAGAGCTCTGGCGACGCCCCAACATGAAAGAACTAATGGTAACAAGACAAAGTTTGTCCGTCGGCACGCCTCCAGTTTCATTGGTTTATCTAGATTCACTCTGGGTGGCTATCAACCCTTGGGCATTGCCATATGGGCGGTCGACAAACTGGGGCTCACGTGATCATACGGTCGGTGCATGGTTGTGCCTTCTTTCACTTGTTTGTCGTTCCACTGAGTGCATTACATGCACAAGCAAGTTATAAAATAAATGCATTTAGTACAATAATATTAGTGACAATAATGTGGGTTAAAAGCATTTTAAAGTTTACAAGATGTACACTGAATGTGTATTAGACTAATTTGTAGTATATTACGTTTCGCGTTATACCACGAGGGGACGCTTATCCTCCTCTTTTTTTCTTTGGATTGGATTGGCACGGCTCGCTACGTACTTGCGCTAGCATTTCCGAGAACCGATTGGTGTGAGCTAGGTTTTCTCACTGGGGTTCCCACAGATCGCTCGTTGCTCTTCTCTTTCCTGTGGATTGGTTTGGTGCGGCTCGCTACGTGCTTGCGCTCCCATTTCCGAGCACTAATTGGTGTGCGCCTGGTTTTCACACTGGGCTTTTAACAAATTGCTCGTTGCTCGCGCTAAAGTAAGGCTGCGAGACGAAGTGAGCGTCGGCTAGCGCAGAAGTGGTTTGCCGCACACTTACAGTGTAAGCACTCAGGTACGCCGGAAAGCACTCATACAAGGGTCAGAAAACTACGCTTTATTTTCTTTTACTTTGCGATGCACCTTCATACTGGCGAGCGTCGAGCGATGGCTTCTATCAACCGCAAGAAGGAGTCTTCATAGTGGGTAGCCCGAGCGGTCTGTGGCTTCTAACAAACGCAAAAGAGGGTCTTTGCAGCGCACGTGGCCGTTTAGTGCCACCACATCCATCCCAAGTGGGACTACAGCATCGGTGCAGTTACCCTGTACCCATCGCTGACGAGGTGGCGCTTCACTTTTTGACAAGAACTTTCAATTTTTTTTTTTTTGCGCGTGAACGCCCGTGATGGGGTCCGCAAAATTCACGCTGTGGTTGACTATTTCCCAATGCAGATTGATGCATAGCCCCGTCACCATCCACTAAATTTGTGATATATTTCTATGCGGCCAATTCGTCACTATGAATAATGGTCCCCGGTTAAACATTGGCTGCAATAATGGCGCCTAGCATCGCTGCCTTTCGTCGGTCGACCTTGATATTCGCAGCACCCCTCTGGTCGCGCAGAACATGCCGAAGACCCATGGGCCACCATCTTTAACACAGCCGTAATTTTGGCGGCTCAGCGGAAAGTTGTCGGCCGACATTAGGCGGCCTCGATTGTACTTCTGATCGCCACGAAGAAGGCACTCGTAAATATACGCTATCTCCCCGGGGACACCGAGTGGAGGTTGCGCCAGCAGCTTGGCCCTCGCGAACTTACGGGGGTAGTTCCTCTAGTCGGCGATGGCGTGCTCCGATAGAGGAAACAAGTCACCGGTCATCTCCTTCAACAGCCATGTCTACGCTTTGGCTCAGGCAGCCAAATCATTTGCCGCCTCGAGAGGTGGTCGTTCGGACGGCCGAGACGGTCCGTGTTGGCGAAGTAACTTCCTTCGCCTCTCTACCCGTGCAGTGTAGCGGTACCGTGTAACTGCGAAAACTGATTTCGGGAGCTGTGGCACCGGAAGGCAGACCGGCGTCCATTCTGAGCCTTCCAATATAATGTGGCCGCTTCGCCTGCGCAGGTTGGTTAGTCCGGATTGAATCCCAGGTGCCCGCAGGTGCCCCAGTACTCCGTTGACGACGCCGGACTTGGCCTGGGGCTGGGGCGCGGTGGACGAGCAGTGCTTGAAACAGGAGAGAGCTGAAGCGATCGGACGAACTTTTTCTCCGCAGCCTAGTCGCACCACTCTGCGCTCGGAAAGCACAATTTGCCCGCCATGCTGTCTCCGCAGACGACGGCCTTCGCCTAACACGTCACACAGCCAGCGCACTGACGTTTTGGAAAGGCAAAAATGACGTGAAACTCAACGTCGGTCATGTAGGTGAACAGGTCCAGACGGTCATATTGACGCTTACTACCGCTGGATTCGATGACACAGGCTGCTGCTGCCACCGCTATGTTCACGAGTTCAACTCGAGGGGGGTTTCGCGATGTACGAGTTTGGCACGAGTTCGCCTGTCAATCAAAATCATAGGTCACGCCCCGCGCGAGGCATGTAACTCTTGTGCGCGCCCACCACGGTTGGGCCACCCCCAACTTATTTTTCAGCAACAGCGACGTCGTGCGGAACTGAGAGGCGTTAACAATCTTGACCAGCGAAATAAAACACGCATAAAACACTGTCGTCGGCGATGTACTGAGCACCGCTATCAAAAGAAAAAAGAAAGCGTCGACTTTCGCGGGCTTATGCATATATCTTCTTGGGCTGTGATGGCCCCACAACACGGTTCATTGCCTGCATTGTGGCGATGTAGCGCACAGCAAATAATTATCGGCAGGTCACTGTAGCTACTTGCAAGGCATCGATGCGCCGCGGTGGACGACGATCCTGAGCCCTGCGTAGTGTTTTCCAACGACAACGTATCGCAGCTGTCATTTGAGATGGCTGCTCTGTCATCAGTGATGTATCGGACCCGCAGTGTCGCAAACACGGTCAGCGGTCAGCGCAAATGCACCCAGTGCGATGGCATTTTTTCATCACAAGCACAACACACTAAACAATTGCAACACCTTCCTGCGTTCGAAGTCTAATTTTCTAACTGCACACAAGAGCCCTCACCCGCCAAAATGCGATAACTGCGCTGTCGTTACGATATCCATCTGCGATCGCTGTTAGCTCAGCAGCAGAGGCAATCGGCAAGCACATTGGAGTGAACAACACACTCAAATTCTGCGTACATGCGCACGGAGGCACCTTCACTGGGCAAGCGGTGACAAGCGATGCATCGCTTTGCAATGCATCGCGGAGACTTCGCGCACGCAGATATACTGGTGCATTTTCACTGTGCTGCGTCACTACGGACCCTACAATACCGCACAGCAATTTTGCAGCGACAGCCATTTCCCCCGTCTCTATGGCTAGAGTGTCGTTTCAGTTGGTAAAGCGGCGGCCTTAATAGCCGCCCCAGTGAAAGCACCTGCGGTGAACAGCCATGCCGCAGCGCTGCGTTGCCATTCCCCTTTAATAGACAGGGAATGAACCGATCATGACTGACTTTATGCGTCATTATCGCATCAATTTTATCGAGAATAGCACTGCAGCGCCCCTGGCGACTGCTCCTCGTATATCAACTCCCTCGTGCGTGCTAGTGCGACCCTCTAGAATGTATCCGCTTGTAAGCTTTCGCCTCACTGTCGCCAGTCGCGGCAAAAATATGCAAAATTTATTCATTCACTCGATGTCCGTTCGTCATAACAAATTTATAGGATTCAAAACGAAAAACCGATACTTTAAGAAATAAAATGTTTGTTATTTTATTTGCTGTATTTCAATGTATTCGATTGAGGGAAAGTGTAGGTGCAAGAATGCACCGCATGTGCCCTGTTCGCATTCGACGGAGGATAGAAAGATAATGCTCGAAAGAGGAGGCACGCCCTTGACGCGCCCGAGAAAGGCGTGGCAAGCGGCTCACGGCAAGTGTGCAGATAGACAGCGGGACAGTCACGGTATTGCTAGATTGCGATAATACGTTGGTAACAATAAGCGGCGCTGGCGCGTTTTGTTGCGCAGTCCTCTGTGCTTGAAGCGCGGAAGCACTGCGCGGCGCAGGGTGTGCTCATGTTGTCATACGCGGCTTTATCTCGACATTTCTTTTTGCCTGCTGTTATTGCACCTTCCTTACTATCTCCGTTCACTGACTGCCATCGAGCAAACTCGGGTAAAACTCGGGCGAACGAGAAACTCGGCGCATCCTGCATAGCACCCCTGGGCAGGTTTTGTGATTTGTTGAGTAGATAACCGGTGGGCCACAACAGTTACAGAATGAGTGCCAAGGAAAGAGAAGCGCCATCGAGAACAGCATAAAATTTGGTAGGTTGTTGAAATTATGAAATTTAGGGGCATGGGCTGGAATCAGCTAACGCAAGACGCGGACAATTAGAGATGGTTGGGAGATGCCTTCGTCCTGCAGTGGCCATAAGATAGGCTGATGATGAAGTGTAGGTGAGTGTGTGAACGTGAGTATAAACGCGAGTGAGCACTAATATTTACGTTTGAGTGTGCACGCAAATGCGCTTACATGCCTAGTTTCCTTCCGCTCTTCGCAGAGGTGGTCCCGTCCAGTATCCTCTGGTTCCCCGAGGTGGCGGTATTCTTACGCCCGAAAGGATGCCGCCCATCAATACCGCCGATCAAAATAAAAGTGTGTGTGCTTGTGTGTTTCTTGAGCATGACGGGTGTCGCCGCTCATGAGAGATAAAATTTGCTCATACCTTTGACCTAAATTCTTTTTGACCGCTAGGTCGCGTGCTAAACTGCTTCGCTCGTAATCCACCTTCACAGCCGTGGAATGGCGCATGACTTTTCTTTTTCTTTGGCGGCAGGGCTTACAGGCACCTATAATGTTTGCTTATGAGTGACCAATTCCTGTTCTGCACGGTTCCTCAGATACTTTTGTTATTGTGCAGCCGGACTATGTAGAGACGCCCATCACCGCCTGCATCACCGCAGTGAGAGTTTAACCATCGCTTGAATCCTCAAGAGCGTCCGCATCGGCTAGATTACATGCTTGCGGTCCAGCCGAGTGGTTCTATAGCAACCGCATCTGCTCGGATTCTAGGGAGCGGTCACAGCAAACCAGAAACGTAAGGATACGCAGCGGGCATGTGCTCGGCTATCAGTTCTGCCGCCTACATGTCGGTCCGTTATAGTTTCGTGCTCTGCAAAGCGTTATGTGAAAATTTGTAAGCAAGCTACTTGACACACCAGGCTTACTTAACCTAATGACGATGGCACCTAACCACGATGGCAGACCTCTACTTAGAATGGTAATTATGCGTCAACGGGGGGGGGGGGGGGGAGGATGGCGTCATTCCTGCTCCTCTATTTCACCATTCAACCGTTGAAAACACGTGTCTGCGGTTTCATAGCGTTACGAGCGGGAATAGGGCAATCATGGTTGGAGAAAATTACCGCTTTTAAAGCCAGCCTGTGGAACTTTTTATATCACTTATTTTCCCCAAATGAGAAGATCGCGCTTTTCGGTCGCCTAAAGCAAGAAGGCTAGGCAGTCAGTCGAAAGGAACTGGTGTTGCTTTGAAAGCGCTTTCAGCTACAATATATGTGGCTTAAGAAGCAAGAACTGTGCAAAATGTATCACGGACATTTACTGAAGCCCTATTGAGATCCAAAAGAAACAGTAAACACGATATTTAAGATGTCCGAACATGCGCCAGAGGGTGTTTAAGGTGATTTCGGAAGGTCAGGACAGATTTAAACTAAAGGAGGTAAAGGCAGTCGCTGCGAAAACAAACTCCTGCACTGAGATCACCTATGATGTATTCACAAAGTGAGGGCTGATTTTGAAGCTGTATTCTTAGTGGTGTGACACACAACTTGTAAATATTGACAACCATGCCACATGTCGGCTACGCAACTAGCAAACTTCGAGTTTAAAGGCAAGAAAATGATCACGCTGGGTCTCATAAAACAGATATAACGCTTTTATATCTAATTTGATCATTGTTGATGCACACTCAAAAGATGCCTGGCCGTGCATATAAAACTGAAGTTGAATTACATTGGCAGACATCAAGTAATTTCCACACTCAAAATTCAAGAGTGCATTGAAAAGGATAGGTAATAAAAAGACATGTTTACTCTAGATATTTATCGAGGCTATTGGCAGGTGCCCTTGACCAGACATCTAGGGTACGCCAGAATTCATTACTCAGTTTGGCATGTTTTCACCTACCTTCGCAAGCTTCAGTCAAAAGAATGCTTTGTGAAATTGCTGCGGCAAAATTAAATGCTTCGCGATGCAATACATTGAACGTTTTGGCTTTTTGTTGCAGCAGCTGTTTTGAGCACATAGGTTATTTGGGACACGTGCTTTCTGGGAATAGAGATGGTGAACTCAAAGCAACGGCTTTGAAGTGTCAGATGGGTCGCATAGCCGTCGAGTATTTAGGGCATGTTGTCGGCAAATGCATTCGCAAACCTTAACAGTTCAATGTTTCCGAGTGAGCTGGGTTTGATCTGGCGACGTAAGCCTTCTATAAGAGCACTCATTTTCATGGCAGTCTAGGCTTAATGTCAAAATAACTGATTCGCTGCCCAGAGGAGAATTTGGCTAAGCCGATGCGAAAGTTTAAAGCATTGCATTTTTTTGCTTGCATGCTATCGCGTTCCAGTGAATCAATATCGGCCAATGAATAGTTGAAAAAATGGTGACAGGGTCATAGACAACTTCAGCAGGAGGTTAGGTAGAGGAGGGCAAAGAGGACATCACCCCTGTAGTCAAAATTGATGGGGAGAGGTGTGCAGCATGCTGCTCAGAAAGGGACACTCGTGTTAAAATTGAAATGACCTCGAACAGTTCTGGTAAGACACATTATGACTGAAGATTCGGAAATTTCCATGCATCAGGTCATGTAAAAAGAGGGATCTGGCCTTGTCTGATGGGGGAAATTTCCCATGTGGCTGCCCGAGACATCTTTTGTGGTGGTGATGCTCTCGAATTGAGGACAATCACCCCTTATCAAGCGTAGACATCTCCTAATGGCCTAGTACCATGCCGAAGCGCTTTTCTACCTACTTTACCTGTAGGTACCCAGTGACCACCCTTGCCTGCCTTCCACGCCATGGTGGTTGCCATGGTGGTCGCCATGGTGGTCGCCAAACAGGGGTCGCCAAATAAAGGCCCGTGAGTTGGAGTCGGGCAGCGGAGGTCTGTCGTCTAGCCCACGACTGGCGGCAGTTGTTCGAGTGATGGTTTTCCCGCAGTCACGCCGTTTTTTTTTCCGTAGTTTTGTCAACCGCAGCGACACAGCCCACCTTCCTGGCTTGATTCGTCTGTTTGGTGCTGAGTTCGACATCACGCTGCAACAAGCTTCAGTACATAGCATGCATCGTATGGCAGGAGGGGGCATCTGTAAAATTAGAGAATACCTTGTCTACGTACAGCGTGGAGTGGGGAAGAATAAAATATGTGACAATTGATGAAGTAGTAATATATGTCCGGATTTAAAACAATTTTTCGCAACGCATATTACAGTAGAGCCTCAAGTTGGCGGATAGCCAAAGCCAAACTTATTGCACTTCATTATTCACCAACAATGGCTCTGTCGAAAAAACGTGGACAAGACCTGGGGTGCTATAACGTAAAATGATTCCAAACTGTTTTGATTCCAATTTCTGCAATCAGCCTCCACGATTCGTCAAAACATTTTCGGGCCACTCCCAACTTCGCTTGTCTTTCACACGAAGTCACGAAAACCGCGATAGCTAACCATCTGATATAACGTGTACAAACTGATTATGCATGAGTAAACCACACAAAAGAAAAACAATCATTCCTGATTCGGCGCCTTTTCATCATTAGCCCTCTGCTATTTGTCCAATGTTTTCTGGCTACGCCCACTTTTCCTATCTCTCTCGCGAACCTCACAAAACCGCGAAAACTCACCACGCCAAAGTGACGTGTACGCGAAAAAAAATGCATTAATATGCCGAACAAAACTAAAAATTTTTCTGAATAGCCACAGACTGCCCGGTTCCAAAAGGAATAGAAAATGGCTGCCCACCGTTCATTCAGGCCCTCGCTACTCGCACCTGCCGGTGAGTATGTTTATTTGCGAATGATAAACCTTTTTGCGTGGCAGTAAAATGTTATCGAGCCCTTTCGGCATGCATACGACATCGCTCTGCCAACTGTTCCTTGCTGAGGATCCCTTTTAGCGGCATTCTCATCCTTCCGCTGCACTGCGTCGCGATTTTCGACCAGCCACCGCAAGCTAAGTAAGGCGAAGCGGACCAATTGGAGAAGCCGGAACCACCATCTTCATGCGGTTATCTGTTTTCACTGTGGTGGCTCGGCCCCATCGAAATCCTCTCCATAGAGCGTGCTCCTCGCCTCTTGTCAGCCAGTTAGTTAAGAAAAACCGCCCAGTGTAGACAGTGGTATTGGTTTTGAAAGCGAACAAAGGTGACCTCTATTAACGAGGAGAGTGTTTGATTGGGTTGTTCAGACAACGCCGCGAGTCACCGCCCGATGCTTGCGTCGGTGGTTACGTAAATTGACGTCAGGAGCTTGGAATCAAAAGAGTTTGGAATCATTTTACGTTATAGTGCCCCTGTGCCCCGAATCTTGTGTTTATACCTTTATTACCGAAATTCAAGAATATGTGCTATAAATTTGAAACAAAGTGTCGCTACACGTAAGGGTGACTTATTCTATAAAGTTTCACAACCACAACGCAAAAACAACATAAATGAACTTAGTCCTAATAACCATAGAACTCGCAAACACACACACAAAAGTAATTCATGTTACGAAAAGTGGTTTCCTTATAATACAAAGTTAACTATGACTTTCATGAATAGATTTTGGTTTTAATAGGCACTATTGATGCGGAAAGGCGATTCCACTCTTCAGATTTATGTGGCAGATGTGAATTTGAAAATGAGGTTGCCCAAGAATGTGTAAAACAAGCGTGGTGAACTTGATTTAGTACTTGCGATATCTGTTTTGCGGGAAGAGTTAGTTTCCGCAGATGACGGTGATGATACATTGTGTGAAACGTCCTAATTTAGATAATGTACTGCTAGGTTGGTTGGGTTAAGCAATAATTTATTTTTGTGCTATATTAGCCATACGGTCGAAAGTAGATTGTATGAATTGAACAGAATTATTCTCAATGACTCCAAGCGAATAGAATAATTTTTCAAGGCGAGGGTGCCATATTGATTTAGCGTACTGAATTATAATCGTTTTAGATTGGGTAAGCTTAATTGTATCAGGTCATCTGAAAAAAGTTATGATGTATTCCAGCATGATATTTGCGTTGGTAATGACATATTGATTGTGAGTATTTATGGGAAAGTTGGGTGCAATGTGAACACCAATTTACTTAAATAAGGACACATTTTCTAACGGGACACTGTTCATACCATATAGGAAAATAGGCTCCTTAGTTTCTCTAGCGACACCCATATATTCTCAGTAAATAACATTAAATTATATAGCCATGGCTCACACGAAGATGAAACAGTGCTTCAATAAAAGTATCAGAACGTCGTTGGCAGAAGTTATATCACGGAATGTTTTAGTAATAAAGATTCAAAAAATCGCACAGGAAACACGCTTTACCAAGTCGTTTATAAAAAAAAGTAGCAGTTTCGCCCGAAAGGCGAAGCATCAATTGCGATAGCAAATGTACTAGTAAAGTATACGGAGTAACGATAGTAGTTTTATGGCCTGAATAAACTTGGAAATATTCGCATACTAACAGAATGAATAAGCATGGTGTCAGCGCGCTCAAGCAAACATGAATAGATCACACTCGATGACCGCAGCCAAGCACTGTCAGAACGCTGCCGTGAGCAAGCGCGGTGGGAGCAGAGAACGAAGGTTCGTGTGGTCCATCGCGTCAACAGAAACTGACCAGCGAAAGCGCAGCGCATACAAAGCTAGAGCCGTGTGGAGATGGCTGTCAAGATACGGTGCGCGCTACAGCCCTCATCCGCGCAAAGTACAAGTACGCACTTCCTGGCAGAGAAGAAGCTGCGCCCCTTCCCTCCCGCGTTGCCTTCCCGCTTTCCTCCTGTCACGTGGGAGATGCAGTAACCAGTTCCCGTTACTCCCGTCGCAAGATCCGCATTTAGTGGCGCAGCTAAACATCGCCTCCCCTCCCTCCTTCCCTCCATCCCTCCCTCCCATCCCCCCACGGCCTTTCGCACGACCGGAAACGTCGTGTTTCCTTTTCGCCGCGCGTTCGCTCTCCATGAAAGCGCGCGTCGAGTTTATCGCCGTTGGAATTCATAGGGAACCTCGCGGTGACGATGACGGCGACAGCAGGAATGCGCTTGGAGTGTCCATATAATTGCTATCGCAATCAAATAAAAAAAGCTTACCAAGGACTGAGCCCTGCGGTACGTCAATTTAATTAAGTTTATATAGATGAAGGTGGTAACACTCTTTGTCGAAAAGCTTCAGAAAAGTCTAAAAAGTTGCAGTCAGCTAAGGAGAATTTCTTCAGAATGCCTTTTAGTAAGTAAGTTGAGGATGTCAGTTGTGTTTCGCACGAGTGTGATGTCCGAAAGCCATGTTGAGATGAAGTGAAGAAGGAGTTGGGTTGCAAAAAACGCGGTGAGGTGAGAAAACGAAATGTGTGCGACGATTTTACATAAAATGCTAGTAATAGGGACCTGTAATTAGGAACAGCATGTTTACCACCTAATTTAAATAGTGGGATAACGTTCCCGTTTTTACTGTCGCACGGCAGCGAACATTTATTAGGTGTTTCTTCAAAAATCTTGGGTAAGCATAATAAAAGTAGCTTTTAAAATTTCTTCGATAATTACGGGTAGCGTTGTAAAAGTAGATTTAAAAATTTGGCATTCATTTGATTTTTAAGAGGTGCCGGCATTTTTAACGACTTCATAATATTTATCTACGCCATTGGCCGTAATGGTTAACGCATACATTGCAGGGTAGTGGTAGTGATATCGTGGAGGCAGCGCTACGTTTTCAGTAACGCCAAAATTGTGCGCAAGAACCTCATTAGGAATAGAACAGCGTTCTTTAGGTGGCATCAATATCCGAGTAGAATAAGAAATTATTGTTTTGTCATTATCATTAAAAATAACAACACCCCAGAACTTTATTGCGCTTGTAGTGAGCATGCTCAGATGATTGGTAATTTGGAATTTCTCTTTATATCATTTGAAAGCGTTGTCATATTCATCAGTGACACATTGGTAGGCTAGCCATTGCTGGTTGTCAGAAAAATGATCAACTAAAATTGTTTTAAATTCTTTATTAGAAAAATGATATTTATGTACTATATACCAGAGTTTCTTCGGGTTAGAATTAATTGTATGAGCATTGACATAACTCATACATGTACATAACCAATATTACAAACAACCATGTTTCCATTTGTTTTTATGCTAGGATCGTGGAAACCGGAAAGAAGGTCGAAAAGGAAAGCACGAGGCTAATAATGCATTCATTAAAAGCCTGTTTCATTGGAGCTTGTAATGCTTTTGATTGCCTTAAATTATTTTTACGCAACATGTAATGCGAAATGTGGTCAAGGAGTGATATGTAAGGACTGATAGATACGTTATGTCTGAAACAAGGTGGGGGGGGGGGGGTGGAGCCGTTAGGATGAGGTCCAAGGTGTTTCATACCGTGTCCGTGAGCATAGTCGGCTCCTGTGAGAAACTATGCGAGCGAGAAAAGATTGCACGTGCCTCTTGAGGAAACTCGTCTTCTCAAGAAGTGTGGTATCCAGTGCGACAATAAATATTTTTCACTCATGGAACAGCGCAGAATGTCACTGAGAATATACCAAGAAGAAATGGGGCGGCGTTTCAAACGCATAATCACGTAACATTTCTAATTCTAACTTTAATAAGTGCTATTGTCCAACGTACGCGAGATGTCTTTTCTAGAAACTCTGATAACGTAAACCTAATCAAAGATAAAATACCAAGAGACACAGGACAGAAACTAAGACGAAGCCACCCGAGCACTCTGCTCTCTGCGTATTGCGCTATTTTATACTTGGTTGTCCTACATCAACCAACCTATACTGCCGCACTGGTGAAACACAAACAATGTATACACATAAAACTAAACAAACATTCGTAGGACTACCGGATTTTGGGAATAACGATACACGAGGAAAACAAAAGGGCCTGTGTATATATGGTGACGCTTCGCAGACCTCCTCAACGTCCTGTAGGTATACGTTTGGTGCAAGTAGAGTGACTGCGAACAAGCAAGAATACTGTGCTACCCTCAAATATGATGGAGGTTGTTTACACCCATCAATACTTATTATTATTTCAAGTACGCATGCCCAAAGAGTCTTCGCAGTAAAAGCAATATTTTTATCAATATTATTCTGTTGCTTCTTTTCGGGGCGTTATGCTAGAAGGTCCAGGTAAGTGAATAAACTAATAAATTATTTAAATAAATCACGTGGAATGAGTGGAATGAATGAGTTGACGTCCAGTGCCCTTCTTTACGCTTGGTATTTTATTTTCAGTAATTATTTATCCCCTACTGTCCGGCCCTCGACACTACTACTGGTCGTAAATCAGGCCCTATAGCAACAGAGTTTGGAGACCCCTGCTACAAAACCGTGCATTCTGTGGTGTACCCAGAGACCACGCCTAGAAATCTTTAGAGAGCTCCTTTGCAGATGCAAACCCCCATGTGTAGCGGAAAACGAAGCCGTAGGAATACGGGTGGGTTTCGGTGACAGTGGGAACGGAACTCAGTACGCCCGCATATGACAAGATACTCGGCAGGTAGGCCAGCGTAGGCGTTTTTTTAAACAGGAGGCTGGCAGTCCCGTGCGGCAAACTTTCCATCACATGGGTGCCCTTTCAAGCGTCTGGAAATCCCGTAGTTGCAGAGAACCGGGCATAAAATGCGTTTGCACCTTTTTTCCCGGTATATGTACCCGGCCGCAGCAGTCGCCTGCCTCCAACAGCAGCGGCAGATGCTCAACTATTTTACTAAAGCTATGGTGTGAAAAACGCGTGACCGGATACCTTCACAAATCTGTACAGAGCCCGCTTTTGAGATGAGAATCCGGACAAACAACCCAGCTCTGCTTCGTGGTACAACTCTCCCCATTAGAAAAACCGGTTGGTTTGCGGTGACGACAACAATGTTACTTCAGAGGGCTTGCGGCCTGCCGTCCCCCGATCCCCCCTCCCCTCCTCTGTGGAACTATTTGGTACGCCACTGGATAGCGTGCAGAAAAAAAAAATCGTCAAACCAGTTCAGCATCAAAATCAATTTTGCATTAGAGCATAATTTTATCGCACATAAGCTAGAAGAAGTAAGAGCTGTGAGCTGTACTGCTACCGAATCAGGCAGATACATTCAAGGAGTGGAATAACAGAGAGATAGGCAAGGAGTTTAACCTATATACCTCCAGGCTATTCTATGCTGAGAAAAAGGTAACGGAAATGAAAGTTGATAGCAAGAGAGACAAAAAAATTAGCATTCGTGGTCGGAATTAGGTAGTCCTCAGTTTACGGTTCCCGTGGCAGTTGCGACGACTTCAATAAAAGGGTGATCAACATTGTCTGTACTAACCAACAGATAGAGGGGTGAGCCAGTGTACACCTTGGCCATGCGGCATCTTTAGCGCTTCCGTGCAGGCGGCGTCGCTGGCTGCTTTCAAATGGGAAATTGACCTTTGTATCATGTGTACAGCCTACAAACTTAATTTTTCCGACGTTTCAACAATGTTTCTATTTCATCGGCATTGGTACACCCCAAATATGACGTTAAAAAATCGTGCTTTCGCCCGAAAGGCGAAGCATCGAGTGCGATACCAAGTTAATTGGCAGGTATACGAAGTAAGGCTTCTAGCTTTCTCGGCTATGGGAACTTGTAAACATTCTCTTAGTAACTAAATTAACAAGTATGGTGTCACGCGTGAGCAACCAAACATGTACACACCTCACTCGATGACCGCGGAAACTCGCTGTCAGAACGCAGGAGTGAGGAAGCGCGCGCGGCTGCAGCAGTGAACGAATTGACCTGCCTCTTGCTTCAACTTGAATTAAGCGTCGAACGCACAGCACATACAATGCTAGCAGCACTCGGCGCTCTTTGTCCACCTACCAGATCGCTTTTAAGATGGGTCCCGCACGGCTGCGCACATTGTCTGAATCGCAGATCGCTTAAAAGGTACTGCGCCCCCGAGGCCGCTCCGTGCGCAGCAGCCGTCCTAGTAGAACGCCCCCACCCTCCTCTCTCCCCGGTGCCCCGCGCGCGAAGGTAGACGGCGCATTTCCCCCCTGCAACCATCTATTGCGCGCTCAATATTGAGGCCGCGATTGCCGGTTCCCGTCGCACGCTGTCATTCGCACATACAGCATACAGCACGCGGCGACAGTATTACCACCTTTCGACTTTATACAGAACATCACCTCGACACCGCCAATGACGGCGAAAATGCGCCTGGAGTGGCCTTGTAATTGCTATCACAATAAAACAGAAATTACGAATTACTGCCTTAAAGAAAGAGCAAGAAGTTGTTGTCTGTTGCAGTTATTTATGCATAAGTAACATTTATATAGGTTGCGAAATAATTCTAAACAGCTTCGCTGTAGGAAATGACTATTCGCTGTAGCGAATAATCATTTAGTCGCAGTGGGAAATGACTGATAGTCGCTGTAGTCGCAGTAGTCGCTGTCGGAAATGACTGATGCGTACCTAATTTATTTGAGCTATCTGGCACCTAACACGAATCCCTTTCAGTGATTACCTGCATTGTGTCAACGCATGTAATTCTGGTTCCTGTATAACTGTATTGCATGCTTTTCCTTTCACAGCAATATCAAGAAGATATTCTGAAGAACTTGCAGTTTGTTTTAAGTAAGGACGAAATTATATAGGCTATGCGCAAATGCAAGTCGTAACAATGCGGTTCCTCTTACAGTACGCTAAAATAAATAGCTTTAGTACTCGTCTACCAGCGTACCTCTTGGGTAAATATAAATGGAACAGTCAATGTGATTTTCAGAGGTCGTTGTAGCAAAAAGCAGTCGGCTCACATGAGTCTTTTCATTGAAAGTGAATTTTTCGTGCTAGAGCTTCTAGGTTTTTATAAACATGTCAGCTTCGAAACCACATGATGACTAAGCGTTGTTTAAAATCAAATTGATTTTTCTCACTCGTATTCCGCCCAATTTTACATTCATCAGCGGTCGCGTTTGCCTCCACCCACAAAGACAGAGAACTACCTAAGACGCATGTCTAGTCATACGCCGAGGTGTTTAGACGCTTTCGAAGGGTCATACTGACTCTGTGCTTTCCAGCGCCCGCTCAGGGAAACTCACACTGAAAATGAAAGATAGTCATTTAGGTACATGTCCAAAGACACTGGCGAGCACAAAACATTTTCTACTCCCACTAAAAGGCTCTCACTAACTCCCACCACCATACTCGCTCTCGAAAAACTATCGCTCACTCTCGCATTTTGTTGTGCTGACGTGCACTCACTTCCGTCCAGTCAGAGACGTCGGAAATCACGTTCACCCCTCTACTCAAACTAATTGGCCCCCAGGTTAACATTGATTTGCCCTGACACTCATCGGCACTCTCTCAACTTCACACTCACGTCAATTATCTCTCGCCAGCCACCACTCCCATTAGCACTTACATAAAATCAATTTCCTGTGCACTCTTACTTTCTTTCATAAAGACTGTCACTCACTGACGTGCACATCTATGGCTATTCACATGAACTCACACACGGTCATACTCGTGCATACTCAAACCTATATATTAGTACTCATTTGCATTCATACTCGGGTCCACACAAATTCACCTAACAATTCGTCATCATCAGCCTATTTGATGGCCACTGCAGGACGAAGGTTTCTCCCGGCGATCTGCGATTGTCCCTGTCTTGCGCTGGATCATTGCAGCTCACGCCAGGTAATTACCTAATTTGAAGAACACCCCAATTTCAAGCTGTTCTCGACGGCCCTTCCCTTCCCATGGCACTCATTCAGTAAGGTTAACCGTTTATCTACCCAACGCGTTACATGGCCTGACCAGCTCCATTTCTTTCTTTTAACGTCAACTAGAATATGGGCTATACACGTTGTTCTCTGATCCACACCGCTCCCTTCCTGTCTCTTTACCTTACGCCAAACATTTTTTTGTTCCATCGCTCTTCGCGCGGTCCTCGCGCTTCTTTGTTCAGCGCCAAGTTAGTGCCCTATATGTTACCACCAGTTGAATAAATTGGTTGTACATTTTTCTTGTGAACGACAGTGGTAAGCTTGCAGTCAGGATTTGGTAATGCCTGCTGTATTTACTCCAGCGAGCGGAAAATCTGAGAACCGTTCGGACCGATGGCAGGAGCAGAAGAAGCTTTTATTTAACCCTTCCCTTTTTTTATAACCTCGCAGCTAGCAGCGCGAAGCACGAAACACACGCGGAGGAGCGCACCATATACAAAAGGCGGCCGAGGAAGATGACGATGGATGATAGAATCCGGACTTTCACATCCAAAAGTTTTTGGCACACCGTCCAGGCAGAATTCTATTGATGAACAGCTTGGGAGCGCACCACATAGCATGCCAGTGCCTCTTGCAATGTAACTGTCGTACATGCTCGTACTTGAAATGTTTTAATGTAGACACACTTGATGGCCTGGACAGGTACAACCAGATATTTGCACTAGTGCTCCATTTTGTCGAAGTGGACACGTATCCTGCAGTACGCTGGTAGTTGAAATCTTTTGAATTCAAATGCAGGTGGCTTCAGCAGAAAGGCTTGCCCACATACTATCGCTGTCATATACAGGGTGTCCCAGCTAACTTTAGCTAGATTTAAAAATATGCCGCTGCACACTAAGACGACGCGACCAAATGCATGTTGCGGACTATTGTTGGCAGTTAATCACACTGTCTTTTGTATTCGAATCAATTTCATAATTACCTTATATTAAATAACCAACGAAGCAAAGAAAAATTATATTATTAAGTTGTAGAGCGGTCTACAAACCGTCCGATTAAACAGTTTCTTACTTTCTATCTATTAGGTATTCGTTTTTTTTCCTTCTTCATGCAGATGCCTGCGAAATAATATAAAAAATACCACGTGACGTGATCGCTTGCGCGCCGTGATTGCAGTGTTACAAAACGTTACGCGTACAAACGAAAATAACATTTAGCAGGGTGCGCTGCCGCTTAAACGCGACAGGGCAAGCGTTATCGCAGCGCGAGCGATAACGGTTGCTGGCGTAAATCGCGCAACCAACGCCTGCGTCGATGCCCTGTCGCCTTTTAAGCGGCAGCGTACCCTGCTAAATGCTATGTTCGTTTGTACGCGGAGCATTTGGGGGCACTGCAATCACGGCGCACAAAGAGGCATGTCACATGGTATTTTTATTTTTATTGCGATAGCAATTATATGGACACTTCCGCCGTATTTCTGCCGTCGGCGTCGCCGTCGCCGTGAGGTTCCGTATAGATAAAATCTTCGCCGCGCGCCGTATCACCGAGCGGAAGCGTGCGGGGACGCACGCTGTCACGGAGAGCGAACGCACTCTATCTTCCACGCGCAAGCAAGGAAGCGGGAAGCGAGCGCCGGAGGGAGCGGGGGGGGGGGGGGGAGAGGGGGGCGCATTTCTACTCTGCCAACAACCGCGCTCGCACCGTCTCTTATCTCCACACGGCTCTGACCTTTATGCGCTGTGCATTCACCGCTCAGTTTCCGTTGAAGCGATAGACCGCACGTACCTTCGCCCGCTGCGGCGTATATGCGCTTGCTGCCAGCGTTTTGACAGTCGTTGTCTGCAGTCATTCAGTGTGATCTATTCATGTTTGTTGTGCGCGCTCACACCACAGTTAGTAATAGTCGGGCCACATTTTCCAACGCACGCTACACATGCAATGCTGCCCGGATCGGCAGTGCAGCGCTACAGTTGTGTCCCTTCGCACGCGCTGCCCACGGGCAGCGCTTCTCATCAACACCACCGTTTCACACGCGCCTTCTCGTGGTCATCGAGTCTCTCTTCATGTCGGTCTACTTACGCCGCAGCACACCTGCTTACTTACTCAGCTCATGTTTACTACAATTCATATTTCTACCAAAGCCGCTCACCTTACTTCGTATGACATTGCTGTGTTGCTATCGCATTCATTGCTTCGCCCTTAGGGCGAAACTGTGACATTTTTAATTTTGAGGGCATCGGGAGTAAGCGGGACAATACTAATACTTAATACAAAGTTAGAAACTGTTTAATTGGACGTTTTGCAAAGCACTCTTCTTTCCTAACTTCGTTGCTTCAGAGGTTCGTTAATTAATCTTAACTAATTATGCAATTAAGCAGAATACAAAAAATAGTTACTTACGCCATACAATGATAAGGAGCATGAGTTTGGTCGCGTTAGAATGCATCGATATATTTAAAAATTCTGGCTAAAGTTATAGCTGGGACACCATGTACATGCATTTGCTCTTCACTTGGTAGCATCGGAGGTAGCACTGAGGTATAGCACTGAAGACTTCCCTCTAGGTGTGCTTGCTAGATAAGTGGGAAGGCCTACACATTGTTTCAAACTTTTGCAGTCTGTAATGAAACATAACAGCACAAGTAAGCTACAATGTTAAAGACATACTAAATTTTATTCTCACTTATGAAAGTGATATGTACATAAATATGCAACTACAACACTGTATCCGGATCATAAAAACAAACATAATGAGCGAACTGTAAAAATTATTGCAGAAATTGTTTTGAAGAGGCTGCTCATTGAAATCACATATGTAGATTTTACATTAAATTTACCAAGCATTTCAAGTGAAATTAGTGACAGCTTAAGTAATACCATATTAAATTGCGTTGACTCGCCCTTCCCGTGTTAGCAGTGCGATTGCTTGCATTTCTTAAGCGATTTCGAGAATGCCGTTAAAGCAGATGAGGGAAGATGTAACAATGTATGTTCATGTGGTCTCCCGCACTTTCACCAGTGGCCGCTGTGTTGATGCCAGTGGACTGAATGAGAACGATCAGTTGGCACATTGCAAGGGAGCAAGTATATTTAAAGCCGCTATGCGCTTAAAGCATTATCACGTTTTAATTCACCTGTCAACTGCTCACTACTATTGAAGACACAACATTCAGTCACAATGCATTCGTCCGATACTTCTGCGGTTATTGGTACACTGTTGCCCTGTAACCGTGTTTTGTACTTAGACCTCCCCGCAGGGACAAATTTACGCAACTAATCATATAGAATCCATTCCGCACTGCCATGGTTAAAATGGCTGTGTAAATAACCCATCACATGGATTCTAAGCAGCAAATGCTATGTACTTTTACCCTTCAACTTACTTAGTGCGCTGACATGCCTAAATAGAGGGTCTTCTGCTCTGTCTGATGTACGATAGGAAAGTTTGTTGCACAAGGACCAAGAACCGCGGCATGCCCTGTTGCGCGAAGTGCACGAAGAGCGCACAAATCGAAAGAACCGCGCGAGCACTTCTCAAGCACCGTGCGTACACTGGCACATGCACGAACTCGGCAGACGGCTGACTAAATATCACGAAGGCAGCGCAGCGTAGAGTCCGACACCAGTCACAAACTGCAAATAATCGTGACTACATGGAGTAAGAGGATATTTTACGACAAGAGGATTCACGATTCACATATGCAGTAGCCACTAGCGAGTTATGCAGCGTATGTGCGGTATCTATTCGCGAAATAGAAAAAACTATAAGCAGAAAGCTCCAATAAGCAGGGCAATATATCGCAACCATGCCGAGGTGCCAAAGAAAATCGAATTTGCCTGTGTCACATTCGAGACGAAGTTCCTCTAAAGACCATGAAATACCAATAACGCAAATAAAACGGGCCAAAACACAATCGAGAGAACCTGAATCGCAAGCGATAACCGCACGGTGTGGTACGCAATATATTATGGGTGCGCTGTAGTACAAGGCAAGGGAATAGGATGGGCACTTGACCGCATTTCATGCGCTACCATACCCGTAATGAATCATTAACAAAGAGCCTGTATGTCAGTTCTCTTGTCTGCAACATTCTTGCGAAACGGGAAACTGAAATACCGCGATCACAGCTGTCTAGAGGATATAGGCAAAGTGCACAGAGGCAGCAATTCCCGCCTTTCTTCGCATCCTGCCAAACTTGATAGTTTCACTGCTGACGGCGGATCCCGATGCCGAGACACACAAAAGCAACATTTCTTCTGACCTTCATCCTCATACTGAGCTTAACGCCTTAAATGCAACATCACTGAAAAGGCTCCTGATATAGAGACATGACAATCAGATTGAAGAGCAAATTAGTTCCCTCCACTCAGCGCTCTTTAATGCAAAACTAAGCTGCTCAACAAATTAAAACCATAAAAACAAAACACTGCACACGCAGTGTCGAATAAGATAGCACAAAACTGCCATACTTGCATAAGTGTAAAGGAAATCACGAGGACATTCGTCACACTTGTTTGTCGTGCCGCGCGATGAGGAAAAAGACTAAAGAAAAGCAGTCGAACTCGTGATGGCAAAATCCAAGCTACCTTTATGAAAACTAAAACCAAACTACATTTACGAAAACTATAAAATCAAACTAAAATCACACAGAACCTTACGCCACAAGACACGACATACATACAAGGCTAGAACAACTGAGGTTGATAGGAGGCCGAGAAACAAACAATCAAGAGAGCTCACGGTACGGTGTACATGAGACGAGGGCTTGCCGAAGTGAGGGGCGATGATGTGACGATGTCGGACACCTCTCGATGTTGGAGACGATGCGGAGCGACCGAACCGGAGACGACCGATTTATCATTTGCTCGAAATATTTATGGTAAGTGACCGTGACTAGCGCTGGCAAAGGGCGGCGCTTTCGTCTGATGCAACCGTGATGATATCGACGGCTCGATTGATAAATAGATACGAACATACTTAAACCATGACACTCCCACGAATTCCACCCTATTCTCCAAAAATTTAATTATGGGGTTTTACTTGCCAAAACCATCATCTGATTATGAGGCACGCCGTAGTTGGGGGACTTCGGAAATTTGAACCACCTGGGGTTCTTTAACGTGCACTACACGGGTGTTTTCGCACTTCGCCCCGATCGAAATGCGACCGCCGTGGCCGGGATTCGATGCCGCCACCTCGTGCTCAGCAGCCCAAACCGCCCTATTCTAATCGAGGCGGCATGCCGAACATAGTGCCGATGGATGTACGGAGAAATATAATTGAGCTCTGGTCACAATGTATACTTTAACGCGAGATATGCCGCCTCACAGAATCGTCTATAAGCGCGGTCAACCGAATAATCCAAGCATACAGGGATGAAGACGGCCGACTTAAAGATGCAGTAGGATCCGGACGACACCGATTCACGTCGGAAAAGTCCAACCTTCTCATTGTTGCTGCAGCCATTGCTGATCCTTTTCAGAGCGCCCGCCAGATCAAGACAGTCCTCAATCCGCAAGCCAATGAGGAAACAATTAGAAGGCGCATGCGAGAGGCTGGTCTTCGTGGATTGGTCGCGGCACAAAAGCCACACCTTACGGAGCGCCAAAAACGCCGGCGCCGCGATTTTTCCAGGGAATATGAGCGCTGGACGACTGAAGAATGGAAGGAAGTTATATTCCCAGATGAATCAACATATTCATTTAGATGGAATCGAGAGCGCCGCGTATGGAGTCCATACAATTGCAGGTATTTTCCTTTTTTCTGATCTTTTAAGCACAAATTCTTCGGACGCGCAAGCGGTATTTCATCTGCAAAGACCATTATCTATTCCCTTCTTTTCGTGTAGATACGAGCCTGCATATGTTTCCGAGATCTAGAGCAGCTGCCGCTGTGCTTTCAACGTTTGGGGAGCAATTAGCAAAGAGTGCCTCGGTCCGCTAATCCGACTATCCCCATCGTTCACAGCTGAAGCTTACTGCGAAATTCTGGATTACCACCTATTGCCATACGCTCTGGACGGGCCATTTAAAGATGGCTGCTATTTGTTCCAGCAGGACTTGAGCCGGGTGCACGCCGCCTTGAGCTGTGAAAAAAACGTCTTCAAGAACGTGGTGCTCGCGTACGTTCTTGACTGGCCTCCGAAAGGTGCAGACTTCAATGTTATGGAGAACGTGTGGTACACAATGAAGAAAAGTTTGTCCAAGCTGAATCTGGGAGGTGCCACAGTGCCGACGAGCTCTGGTTCGCATAACGCGCGAGTGGAAGCGCCCAATTGGCGAGAGGAGGGACTTCATAGATTCGCTCTACGAGTCAATTCCACGCCGGCTACAAGCTGCGCTTCGCGTGGAATTGACTCGCGAGAACGGGGCTGCGCGATCGTGCACAGTTCGAGCACTGAACACTTTTCCCCTGGCCGCCAGAAGCCGCACGGCGATTTCAGTCCATCTCATTGGATGCGCCATCATGTCTTCGAATGGGTTGCACTCTCGAACATCACGAAGTAGATCTAAGTCGTCACTTTTGAAAATTTAGGCGCGGAGCACTGCTCGGAGCGTTCGCTTGGTTGCCGCCATCTTGAAACCTGCTGTCTCTCGATAGTTTCGTAACTCGCGAGAGCGCCCCGTCGGACCGCCACGTACGTAGAGCTTGCGAAGTTTTCACGCGCGTCCGCAAGACGCGCGGGCGGCCTCCACGTTCTGCGCATGCGCATTTCAGTCACGTAGAAGCTCCACGTACGCGAACTCTTCCACGTACGTGAAACTAAAACTCTCTAATAACGGAGTATGCCAACCGCTTTACACGAAACACAGTTACGTTTCCATTGTGACGGTGGTGCGACAGGTGCATATTCCGCTGGGGGGCGCCACGGTAGTTCCGCGGTATGAAAATTACCGAGCGCGGTCGCCTCATTCTCTCTCCTGTGCAGCGCCGCGATGAGCGCGCGCGCCGCTGCCGCAAAACCATCTCCGGCTCAAGTTATCCATCTCCCCGCTGCTTCGCATCCACACACATTTCCATTTAGCGGGAGATGGAGTAGTTTTTTCATACCTAATGCGTGTGCTTATTGCCAGTGTTTCCAGCGTTTTCACTGATGTTAGCGATGCTGTCGGCGCGGCATTGTACAATTCATGTCTACAGAAAATACTTCTCCGGGCAGCTTATGCAGTTTCTTGCATCAGGCAGATAGCTTAGATGAAAAACAAAAGATGCCGAACACGAAAGGCCAACTTCCATGCCAAGGCTGCTTTATCTCAAGTGTATCAGTCAAGGGCGCTGTACGCTTTATACAGCCCTCTAAGTGCAACATTAGTGATTTTCAACCGCGACAGTGGGGCCGATTGCGTCCCATGCGGGCAGATTTCGATACAGAATTTAGTACCCCATTAAGCCAGAGTGGCTGTGCGCCGATATGTGTTGTTGTGCCTGCTGCCGGTAGCTACGTTTTAAGGGAAGAAAACTTGCTTCCTTTTCATGACGCAAGGCAAGTATACAAATGATTTCTTTGTCAACTGCCTCAACAGCTCGGAAACACGAAACACCAAGACCTGAAGCAGAAACTGTACATTTTGGAGTAGTTTTAAACCAATAAGGAAGGTCAGCACTGTCTGCCGAGTCGCATAGGGTGTGACCGGACCGCTCGACCTCGTTCAGGGTTTAGCAGGATTATCGCCGCCAACCATGGAACTATACCGTCGAACTTCACGCCTGCACCACGACCATCTCTACCACTGTGGTGCCTGAATCTAATCCAAGCCCTTCTTGTAATTCGCGGCATGAAAACTAAAGCGGAGATGTCATTCGCCCTCAAACAAACCGTGCTTTCATTCATGCATGAAAAGCACAGAGAACGCACCCACGTTTACACGGACGGTTCTGTCTCCTCCAAATGTTCAGCTGGAGCAGCGGTAATTCCCGTGAAATCGGTCACCATCCATTCAAGACGTCTCACATTACATCATTGACGGCTACAGAACTCGCAGTTATCCTTGCTGCTCTTTAATTTATTGGTCCCAAATCATCACACTCATGGTCCATATTGTGTGACGCGAAGGCCGCTCTCCAGTGCCTGCGGTCCCATTTCAACCACGGACCTAACGCACAATTGGTCGTAGACATCCGACTAGTTCACCATCACGCAACCAACAAGGGGCACAATATTATCTACCAGTGGATACCGGGTCACTGTGGAATTTCGGGAAATCACAGTGCACATGACGCGTCCCGATCGGCCCAGGATGGTTCCCCTATTAAACCATTACCACTGTGGAGAACAGACGCAGCCACAAAGCATCGTTCCCTCGCGCGCGAGCTTACGCAGACTCTGTGGAACACCAGTGATTTCAGCAACGCACGCCTCCACAGATTACACCAGGGTTACCACGAGCGGAAGCAACACTTCTGTGACAACTATGGCTCGGCGTGGCATTCACGAACGCCGATTCTCCCACATTGGAATGGCCGACAGCCCTCCTTGCGGCAACTGTGGCTGCGAAGAGACAAACAAGCACCTCCTCTGTGACTGTCCCCGCCACAATGTGGCTTAGTTTGTCCCCCTCAGAGAAAAAGAACCGAAAAAGAAAGTGGGGGAAAGCCCGCACCACCCGAAGGTATAACGGGCATAAAACGAAAAAAAAAATAAATAAAGTGGGGTTGGCGTTACCGGCAACCCAAAATAAATTTGTAGAAAGCCAATTAGGAAAAATAAAATTGGAAGTTAAGCCTACAAGGTAAAATAGTAATAATGGTGCCCAAAAGAAAAAGAGGCCTGACAATAAAAGCAAGCCGTCTGCGCGAAGTTAGCGAAACAAAGGCTCCAATAAAAAGTTAGATGTTTACGGCAGTGATCCGAGGTATCGCAAACTTTATTAAAAACAAGAAAAACGAAAGAAAGAATGTTAATTCGAAGCTGAATAAATGTGTGGTGGCCGGCGCGCTCCAGGACTCCAAGGCAGTATGAAGACGCTGAGCCCGGAGACAAGCGCCTGACAAGCACGGGTCTCGTCAGCCTGTAGGAAAAATCTGAACGCAGGCGATACAATTATGCAGGGCGAACAAGACATCGAAAAGTAAAGACAATGGAAGGATGAGAGAGAGAGGGAAAATGATTTAATGAAAGACAGGGAGGTTAACCAGGACTGAGCCCGGTTGGCTACCCTACACTGGGGGAAGGAAAAAGGGGAGAGAGAGATAAAGAGAAGAATACAAAGTCCACTGTTGATATTGCCGACGTAGCAACAGTTCTCTGTTCTATCACTGATGATCAATCAGTCCGGGTCATACACGGTCACTCAGTCCTGTAGTTTTTAAGAATCGCAGCACCGTTTTGTGGCCTTTTGCAGCTGTGACATTCGAGGCCATGGTCCCAAGATCTTGCCCAAAGTGCACGGTCTTCTATCTAGCCTATTGAGAACGTTGCAGAGGTCATGTCTTTCGTTTTGAAAAGATGGACAGTAGCATAGTAGGTGTTCTATAGTCTCATCGACACCGCAGGCATTACACTCGGCGCTATCAGCCATTCCGATTAAACACGTGTAAGCATTGGTGAATGCAACACCCAAGCGTAAGCGGCACAGCATTGTTTCCTCATTTCGCGCAAATCCAGGCAACAGCCGCAGCTGCATAGATGGGTCGAGAGAATGCAACCAATGTTGGGCGAATTCAGTTGTATGCCACTTCTCCAATGTCATAGTTTGCGCTAGCTTGCTTAGGTGTTGGGCTGCGTCAGTCCTCGCTAAAGGTACAGAAACAAGCTTTTCTCCTTCGTGTGCTTTCCTAGCAGCTTCGTCGGCGATGTCCTTGCCGGTGATACCGCAATGACTCGGCAGCCACTGAAACATGACCTCGTGTCCTTTTGCGATAGTATGGTGGTGCATTTCTCGTATCTCCGAGACGAGTTGTTCGCAGGACCCACGACGGAGAGCTGACAAAAGACATTGTAGGGCCGCCTTCGAATCACATAATATTACCCAACGATTAGCCGGTTGGTTGTTAATATAAGCAATGACACCTCGGAGGGCCACAAGCTCCGAAGCGGTCGATGATGTCACGTAAGAAGTCCTGTATTGGATGCTCATTGATTGTGATGGTATAACCACTGTGCCGGTGGAGCTGGTCTGAGTGGAAGAGCCATCCGTATATATGTGGATTCGGTCAGAGTAGAAAGAGTGCAAGCAATCGAGAGCTGCTTGCTTCAAGGCCAAAGTAGGCAGGTCCGTCTTTTTTCTTATTCCTGGAACGTAAAGGCGCACTTCAGGTTGTTTTAAACACCACAACGCTGACGGTGAACGTGTCGAGGGTGTGAACCCCGATGGTAGGGAAGCACTATGAATGCTGACCACGTTGGAGAATGACGCCTGTGGTCGTCGTTCTGGCAGGGAGGCAAGAGAGCTTGATTGCATCCGTGAAACGTGGCGAATATGGGCCCTAAGCGTGTCGATGGTCATGTAAGTCGTGATCGGATGGTCTTGAGCCGTGATAACTGTTCCTGCTGTTGAGGCGCTCCGCGGAAGGCCGAGGCAAACACGTAATGCCTGTGCTTGCACGCTCTGAAGGGCTCGAAGATTTGATTTGCATGTTTTAGCAAGCACGGGAGAGCTATAGCGTAGGACGCCGATAAAAAGTGCTCGGTACAACTGTAGCATAGAGCTCACTGATGATTCCCACGTTTTACCGGCGTTGAATTTGAGACCGTGAACCATAGATGTGAGCTTCTTCTTCAAGTGGGCAACCTGAAGGCTCCAGGAGAGGTCTCGGTCAACAAAGACACCCAAAAACCGATGATTTCTCTTGTAGGAGATACGCTGGTCATTGATGCACACTGAATAACCAGACATCGCTTTTCGCGTAAAAGCGACTAACGCACATTTTTCTGTCGAGATGGTTAGGCCTTGAATGCAAAGATAGCCAGTTGCCTGTGTTCCTGCCTTCTGTAACCTTGCACGAACCTGCGGGCGAGTCACCGCTGATGCCGAGATGCAGATGTCGTCGGCGTATATCGAAACACTCACTGTTTCCGGTAGGGAATCGGCCAGCCCAAGAAGTGTGAGGTTAAAAAGAATAGGGCTTAGAACACCGCCTTGAGGAACGGCACGGCATGTGTAGTTGTCAGTAGTCGGACCATCTTCTTTGCGTACAAACAAGGACCTTTGTGTGAAGTAGCTTTGGATCCATCGAAATATTCGCCCTCCTAGTTCCAATGTCACAAGTGCGTCTAGGATGGCTTGATGGGAAACGTTGTCGCAGGCGCCTGTCACGTCAAGAAAAAGTGCTACTGATAATCGTTTCCAAGACTTTTGCTGCTCCACAGATGACACTAGATCGATGACATTGTCAATCGATGAACGGCCTCGTCGAAATCCCGCCATAGAGTCAGGGTAAATATTGTGGTGTTCAAGATACCATTCGAGACGCATGAGGATCATGCGCTCCATGAGCTTTCCGACGCAGCTGGCGAGTGCTATATGCCGATACGATGACAGTTCTAGCGGTGACTTTCCTGCTTTTAGCAACGGTACCAAGCGGCTGCGTTTCCATTCCTGTGGAACGACGCCATCATGCCATGACCTATTAAAAATGTTGAGCAGTTCTCGTCGCGCTTCTCGACGTAGGTGGCGCAGAGCATTATATGTGATTCCGTCGGGCCCTGGCGAAGACGAGCACCTACATAGCGCCATAGAAGCCTCTAACTCTTCCATAGAAAAAGTAGCGTCCATACTTGTATCTCGTGGACCAGGAATGTCACCTCAAACCATGTCAGGGAGTAGAACTGTTCCGCCGGCGACTTTCGCACAAAACTCTTCTGCAACGTCTATCTCACGGCGGTTTTGATGGAGAGCAAGGGCGTTAAATGGGTGTCATTGCTTGGGACATGAGCGAAGACCCCTTAGGGTACGCCACACACGGGACAGTGGCTTTCGGGGGCCCAGTGACTCACGAAAGCATTTCCATCTTTGATCTTCTAGCTTATCCATCCGGCGCTGTATCTTCTTTTGCATTCGCCGAGCTACTCTGAGGTCAAGAATTGACTTCGTGCGCCTGTACCTCCTTTCAGATGAACGACGTAGTGCACGAAGTCTTTCCATTTCAATGTCATACTCTGTACGCTTTGATGAATGTGTGAAGCTACGCGTACAATCGTGCATTGCGTCTGCAATGATGTCTTCTAGCCTGCGTGCGATTGGTTTTTTGCATGCGTCTTCCACAAGATCTTCAAAGACTGACCAGTCAATTTGGCGAGGTATATTGGGTAATGTAGCTTCTAGTCCATCGATTCTCACATAGGTCGGAATATGATCACTTCCATGGGTTTCGATATCAGTGAACCACTGCACTCTCGAAGTTAGGCAACGTGACACTAGTGTTAAGTCTAGGCAGCTGCTGTACGTTGTTCCTCGCAGAAATGTCGGGCTTCCGTCATTTAGAAGACGCAGGTTGTGGCCTGATGCAAAGGATATGAGTGACCTGCCTCTTGAATTTATCCGGGAGCTTCCCCATATGTGGTGGTGAGCGTTGAAGTCCCCTGTTATTATCCAAGGACCGTGAGTCGCAGCCATAAGATCTTATAGTCTTTTGCTATCGAATTGACTTGTTGGTTAAAGGTAGACGCCAATAAGTGTAAAAGACAGCCTCTTCTTTTTCACAGTAACACAGACATATGGTTATCGTCGTGTGGAGGTACGGGCTGGGCGAAATACGTAAGGTCCTTGCGAATGCAAACCAGAACCTTACTACTTCGGGCACAAGTGGTTGAAACGAAAGGTTCATATCCTGATAGTCTCAAGGTAGTTGATAAATTCGGTTCACAGATGACCAGTACAGGAAAGCGGTTTTCAAACACGAACTGCCGGAAATCCGAAATACGTGACCTCAGGCCTCTCGCATTCCACTGGAATATGGAGGCGCTTCTGACGTCATCCCGGAACGATCGCTGCTGTTGTCGACGAGCCATGGTTCCGCTATATAAGTTTTCAAGCACTGGACTTCTGAAGGCTTGCGAGAACCGGATTGATGGCATCCAGCACTTGCAATGCACTTCTAGCTGTTGGTGTCTGCAGCTTGTCCAGAAGAACACGAATAGCACTCACCAGAGAACTGAGCATAACAACAAGGATGAGAAGGATGAGAAGGATAAGGCATGCAGTTAGGGTCATGTAGCACGGGGCACACCTCGCCTTTGACGGCAAACAGTGCAGATGACACATAACACCCATGCAAAAATATCATGAGAATTATGGCAGGCAAAATCAGATAAGCGAGGCTGTACTTAGAGGGAGAGCTTTAATGCGCATCCGGGAGGGGCTCAAGTCGGGGGGTCAGTGGTACAGACGCAACTATGGTGTGCGCCAGCTTGAGGAGCAGTGCTCTGGCGCGCCGCGACTCCAACAACTTGGGATAGATTGCGGGAGTCACGGCCGCAACCCCGCAAATCGCTCCCAACTGAGCCGCAATGTGCGCAGTGCGCGGGAACGAAGTAAGATAATGAGCCACCCCCTCGCACACCGAGCCACATGCGCATAGGTTAGACTTGATCAAGTAAAATCTGTGCAGGTAATATGGGAAATGGCCATGGCTGGTGAGCAGGCGCACGAGATGCCGGCCGGGAGGAAACCACGTCGGGACCGCGTGTAGACTATTCACCCAGAGAAATAGGTTAGTACCCTCCCTTCGCATTGCCAGTAGCCATGCCACAAGTTCTAGGATATGGCAGAGAGGCGCCCGCGAATTGTTTTTATAGACGCGGCACACGGCCGCAGCGTGCCATGGGCACGCGCCGACGAAGGAACCCCATCAGCCAGCTCATTCCCCATCACGCCCAGGTCTCCCGGAACGTGGTGAAGAAACACCCACCGCCCGCCAACCTCGAGGGCATGAAGAGCGTGTTTGATGATACGCATGCGTGCGTCTGTACCCCGCAGACTTGCCAGAGATGACAGAAGCGATACACAATCGCTGTACACATGCACGGGAGCGGCGCCACGAAGTGTCGCCGCATAAGTCAAGGCCTCCGAAACGGCGCACGCCTCTGCAGCAGATGCACCGGTGGCGTTCAAAAGGCAATATCGCCGAACTTCACGGAGACGACCGGACGGGTCAAACACGAGATATGCAGCTCCGGCCGCACCGTAAGCAAATGATCCGTCCGTATAAACATGATATGCCCACTCACGAGATAGTCACTCCGCCTGTGCTGGAGACAGGCGCGTGAAGGCATATCGGAAGCGGTCCCGTGGATGGTCCGACCAGGGCTCGCAAGGGTACTCGATCTGATGTGGAAAAAAGGTGGTGGGGCCAAAATAGGTCACCTGACGCAATGTACAAAGAGAAAATTGCCCTACGGTCAAGCTCCACCGTGAGAGGAGGGCAATTTGCGAGAATGTGGAGCGCTGATGTGTGGCTGGTGTGGTAAGCGCCCGAAATTGCAAAAAGAAATGATCTCTGTGCAGAGAGCACGCGGTTGGTGAGGTGGACGTTGGGAAAAGCAGGCGACCAGACGGGCGAAACATATGCAACCGCAGGCAGCGGAACCTGTCTGTACAGCCGTCGAATAATGACTGAATTTAACGTATGATGTAACCGAAGGAAATTTAGTAATCGGGCTGCCAACATGTCGGGTTTAGTTTTAATGTAGTCTACATAGGCAAAGAAATTAAGTTTTTCGTGAAAGACCACGCCGAGCAGTTTAATTTGGTCTTTGTGCTGTAGGAAGGCCCCGTTCAAGCGGATGGACGGACGCCTTTTTGATGGGCCAATATGCCCGTTATTAAAGAACACGGAGAAAGATATTGAAGAATAAATTTTGATCTTGTTCTGTGCTGCTCAATTACACACCAAGGTGAGGACAGATTCCGCCACAGCCTGCAGTTGCAGTCGCGACTCGCCGGTGACAAGTATGACGGTGTCGTTCGCATATGCCTGCGCATGAACCCCGTTAGGAAAGGGAAGCTCTAGTAAGGAATAAATTATGATATTTCAAAGGAGGGGGCTAATAGGCGAGCCCTGAGGGCTGCCTGTAGAATGTCGCGCCGACGCCTCCCCCGCACAGGAGCGAAAAACAACACTACGGCCCGAAAGGAAGAACCGGAGGAGAAAGTAGACGTTGGAGGGGGCACTGATGCTTCGCAAGAAAAAGAGAACGGCATCATGCCAGACGCCATCAAACGCCCTGGTAAAATCTAGAGAGATTAGTACTGCGGGGGTTTTGTTCCCCTTGAGTGCGAACAACCTTTGCCGCAAGGCGTACCGGGCCATAGGGGCACTCCATGCATGTGTGCAGCCGAATTGTCGGGGATGGATAAGTTTTCGAGAGGGTAAAAAGTAGTACAATCGGGAATTTAGAAGGCGCTCGAGAATTTGGCCGAATAAAGAATTCATAACAATCGGACGGTATGCGGAAGGTTGGTTAGGTGGACGACCGGGTTTTGAGATGAAAATAATTCTGCCCGCCTTCCATCGAGAGCTAAATGGCCTAATTTCAGCGCGGCATTGAAAATTGAAAAGAAGAAATGGGGATGAAGACGGAAAAGATTTCGTGCGAACATGGCTCGAGCTGCGCCGGGGCCCGTCCAGCCCCGGCGCAGCTCGAGGGTTGCCCAAGAACACCGCGTGCTTGATCTCAGACGGCTGAAACGCAGATCGTCAGGAACAAGGGGACGCGCACACCTAACCACGCGTCGGATACACCGGTGAAAATCGCTGTCACCAGCCGGATCATCCGTGGCCACGCGTGTCTGCAAAAGCAGTGCCGCAGAACCGAGCACAGACGATGTTACAGTGCCGTCCGCACCTTCCTGAGGCGGGAGATGCGTCGCCGGCCGCAGTTTACCGAAAGCTAGCTCGAAAGGTTGGCCAAAGAGGTGTTTTCGCGTGAGCTCGTGACAGAGTGTTTTGTCAAACGACTGTTTGGCACGTCGGATGTTGCGCTTACAGATAGCGGAAGCGCAGGCATATTGTTGCCGGAACACGCCGCGAAGTTCAGGGTCGCGCGTGCTCTGCAGCCGCCGTCGCATAGCACGCACCCTCGAACGTTCGATAGCCAGTTCTGGCGTCCACCAGGCATTCTCGCGGGGGCTACGCGCCTTCACCGTGCACAAGTTAGCCTTATGGAGAGCGTCGTACAAGCTGTAAAAATTGTTGATTATCATATCGAGCGCCGACAATTCAAGGATGACCCGTAAGTAACGTACGTGGACGTGGCGGCGTACCCTGCAGGGGGCCTCTTCGCGGTAGCCGCCGTAAACGGGAGAGACAACACCTTGACCCTCGCCACAATGTGGCTTAGTTAGTCCCCCTCAGAAAAAAGAACCGAAAAAGAAAGTGGGGGAAAGCCCGCACCACCCGAAGGTATAACGACCACAAAACCAATAGAAAATAAACGAAATGGGGTTCACGTTACCGGCAACCCAAAATAAATTTGTAGAAAGCCAATTAGGAAAAAAACAAGCCGGAAGCCAAGCCTACAAGATAAAATAGGAATAAAGGTGTCGAAAAGAAAAAAGAGATCTGACAATAAAAGCAAGTCGTCTGCGCGAAGTTAGTTATACAAAGGCTCCACTAAATGGTTAGATGTTTAAGGCGTCGCAGACTTTATTAAAAACAAGAAAAACGAAATAAAGAATGTTTGCGAAGTTTTATCAAAGAATGGTGGCCGGCGCACTCCAGGACTCCAAGGCAGCACGAAGAACCTGAGCTCGGAGACAAGCGCCTGCTACACACGTGTCTAGCCAGCCTGCAGAGAAAAGCTGAATGCAGGCGATACATTTAGGCAGGGCAAACAACACATAGAAACGTAGAGAAAATGGAAGGATGAGAAGGATCAGGCATGCAGTTACGGTCATGTAGCACGGGGAAGACGCCGCGTTTGAAGGCAAACAGTGCAGATGACACATAACACCCATGCAAAAATACCATGAGAATGATGACAGTGGCAGAACAGATAAGCGAGGTGGTACATAGAGGGAGAGCTTTAATAGGCGTCCGGTAGGGGGTCAAGTCGGGGGTTAAGTGGGTCAGATTCAACTATGGCGTGCGGTAGCTGCAGGAGCAGGGCTCTGGCGCACCGCGAGTCGAACAACTTGCGATAGATTGCGGGAGTCACGGCAGCAACCCCGCAAACCGCTCCCAACTGGACCGCAATGTGCGCAGTGCGCGGGCACGAAGTAAGGTAGTGAGCCACCCCCTCGCACACCGCGCCACATGCGCATAAGTTAGAATCAAGCAAGTTAAATCGGTGGAGATAAAATGGGAAATGGCCATGGCTGGTGAGCAGGCGCGCGAGATGCCGGCCGGGAGGAAACCACGTCGGGACTGCGTGTACACTATTTACCCAATGATATAGACTAGTATCCGCCCCTTCGCGTTGCCAGTAGTCATGCCACAAGTTCTGCGATATGGCATAAAGGCGCCCGCGAATTGTTCTTTAGACGCGGCACACGGCCGCAGCGCGCCATGGGAACGCGCCGACGAAGCAGCCCCATCAGCCAGCTCATTCCCCACCACGCCTCGGTGTCCCGGAACGTGGTGAAGAAACACCCGCCGCCCGCCAGCCTCGAGGGCATGAAGAGCGCGTTTTATGATACGCACGCGTGCGTCGGTGCCCCGCAAGCTCGCCAGAGATGACAGAAGCGACAAACAATCGCTATACACATGGACTAAGGCAGGGGCGTGGCCCAAAATTGTGTTCGGGGGGGGGGGGGGGGGGGGGCAAGCTTCTGCTTTCCTCTACGTCCCGTGATCGATAATAAATATCGGTAGTTTAAGCAGACTCTATATATCTACATCAAAGACATGGGACCCCCCCACTCTTGTGTGCGTGTGCTTGTGAAGAAATTAAGTAAAAAGTAAGCTCAGTAAATACAGTAAGTACGACAGGTACAGTGGGCGTTTGGAGCAACGGTCTCTGATCGCGCCAAGGAATGGACTAGTCTTCGAAAACGCATCATTGAGACGACCCGTGCGATCGGAGAAGACATCTTTAATTGTTAATTTCCGTTAAGCGTGGATGGCGTCGTCCTCGTCGGGGCGAAGTGCGTTTCCCAAGTCAAGGACGGCTATACGCGTGGAAATGCGCTTGTTACCAGGCTATACCTACTCCCATAGCAATAGCTTGTTCACTGCGTCTTTGCGCTAAAAAACTTAAATACGCGCAAAAACGCGTAAGGCTTTTTTTTTTCTCGAAGCTTTCGTCGCCCTGCTCCCTCATACGAGAGGGTTGCATTTCCTGCGACAAGTGCATGGGCCGCTTTGTCTTCCGCTGTGTGCGAGCATGCAGCCGTCATTTGCCTTTACGTCAACAGATTCAGAATTGTCCAGAATATTTCACCGCACAGCGTAGATATGGTATGTGTACGCATTTTAAGTAGTGCGTGCAACTCATTTCTGCTTCACTTACGCCAGTGCAAACAGGAAGCGGCCTCGTGCCTTACAGAATCTCGACTGATTGGTGTACTAGTGATGCAGGAATGAACTCCGGTCTTGTTCAGTGCATAGTGCACATAATCTATTATTGCGATAGCAATTATATGGACACTCAAAAGCAGATTTCTGCCGTCGGCGTCGCCGTCGGCGTCGCCGTCGCCGTGAGGTTCCGTATGACGTCATTTGGAGATGAAATCGTCGCCGCGCGCCGAACGCTGTATGTGCGAGTGAAAGGGCGCGAGGGGCGCGTCTTTCACGGGGAGTGAACGCACGGCGGAGAACAAACGCGCGTTCTGCGCCGTGCTCGCTTAAGGGCTGCAGATGTAGGCGTCTCTTTTCTCCTTTACAATCACCATATATGTAGAGCAAACGCGCCTTCTTCGGACGCGCGAGAGGCCGTGGGGGAGGGGGAGGGAAGGGAGGCGACGTTTAGCTGCGGCACCAAGTGCCTATTTATATCAGAGGCTCCAGCAACAGTCACCAACGCCGCACGCATTTTGAGCTAACGCGGGCAAAACGCCGATGGCGTCGACGAGAACTGTCAGCGCCTGCAACAAGAGTTTACTTACGTTGTACTGCGCACAGCAGTAATCCATGCTTGTCGGCTGTCTGTTTCGTTCATTCTGTTGCGAGTCGGTGGAATTTCACTGCTGTCATCAACCCCTTCGTGTGTACATTGCTGGTTTGGGATTCCACAACAAAACAGCAACTACCAGCCTTCCGTAATTGCTGGCTTGGGATTCAACAACACAACAGTAATTACCAGTCTTCCGTAGGGGCGCAATCGCAAACAAGAGACGCTTCTCGCGCAGACTACGTTCGCACTTGGGAAGCGGCAAGCGAGCGGAAAGGCCAAAGCGGCCGGAAATTTTTTCCGCGCCTGTCCAAGTTGTTCACGTTTGTTTTGCTACCGCCGCGGCCGCCGCTGCCGTTTTCGTCCAGATCCATCTCGTCTGCGTACGTTTGTCGGCGTGGTGGCGCTCATTATCGCATTATTTCGAGCGGTATGTTCATTCTTTGACCCACATACCGTCATCAAAAGTGATCATTTTACACAACTTCGCGTGTCATCTGCGACCTTCGGTAAATTCCTCGTTGGCGTTCCGTAATTCTCCTCACACGGTCGCGGTAGCGCTGAGTCATAGGTTGGTGCCTAGGCGTGATAATGTTTCTTTAATAGCTTTTATTTACAAGTTGTAATAACATTTCATCATTTCGTATTGTCGGCGCCTCCAGGACATCAAAGGGGCAACGGGAACACCACATCTAAAACCCGGGCTGGCCCTTGTGTTGGGGCTCGTCAAAGCCTGCGCGTCCTACGTGAGACCTACGCTCCCAATCTATCGTCGCGACGAGAAAAGCACTCCACGACTTCTGCAACAAACCGTACGCGTGCGAGGAGAATTATGGAGCGCCAACGAGGAATCTGCCTAACTATTGTCTGCCGTGGAAGTGGAAGAAGAAATGGCTTTTATACTTGTACCTACTTGTATTCTAGAAATGGACAATGAATAAACGGAAGACGCGGACACCTCGGAAACGGCGGTGGTGGGTTCGCCTGGGTTTGAAAAAGCCCGAGAAGTTGGGTGACGTCAAGGCTTCGTTGCCGCACCTCCGGTCGCACGACGCTGAATGCTATCGAGAGTATTGCTGACAGTACGTTTTAGTGCCACTCTTGTCGTAGAGCAAGGGCTGGTTCTTGATCACGTCGATCAGCATTAGAGCCTACACTTTTGGTGCCATGTTCAATTTTACGACCGGTTGTTTACATGCTAGTGTAGCTTCCACTGAAGCAGAATGACGTTCCGCCGCGTTTCCTCTTCGCCGTGGCGAAAAACTCGGCCCTGAGACCGATTTGGCTCACTGCCTATTTTTCTGCCTGTCTTGCCGCCTAGGCGGGCGGATTTTTGCTAGATTTTGCCGCTTCGGACAGCTTCGAGACCAAGTGTTAACGTAGCCTAAGATCCTGCGCGAGCGCGGCCTAACCGGCACCTGAAGGGAAGCGGCGGAAATGTATACCGGAGATTTCGACCATCTGAGGTCGTTAAAGTGCACCTAAATCTAAGTAAACGGGCCTCGAGCGTTTTCGCCATCATCTACAACGCGGCTGCCGCATTTGTTGCTACATTTGTTGCGCATTTGTTGCTTCAGAATCCGGCCGCCACATTCTCGCCCAAAACTTCACAGAGTGTCAAAGCCTTGACAAACACCGTGACAGTTTTTTCCATATGCAGACATTATTCGCTGTAAATTACCAACCCAAACGGTAGTGCCCAGGAATGAAATTGTGATAGTAGCACCGGTTTTATGAATTATGTCAGCGCGAATCGACGAGAACTAAGGGTGGGTAAGTGTGTGTGTGTGGGGGGGGGGGAGGTGGGGGGGGGTTGCGGAAAAAAATTCGGGGGGGGGGGTTTGAACCCCCCCCCCCCCGGCTACGCCCCTGGACTAAGGCAACGCCACGCAGTGTCGCTGCATAAATCAAGGCCTCCGAAACCACGGACCCAAGGCACAATTAGTCGCAGACATCCGACTACGTCACCATCACGCAACCGACAAGGGGCACAACATTATCTACCAGTACATACCGGGTCACTGTGGAATTCCGGGAAATCACAGTGCGGATGACGCTGCCCGATCGGCCCACAATGGTGCCCCTATTATACCAATACCACTATCGAGAACAGACGCAGCCACAAAGCTTCGTTCCCTCGCACGCGAGCTTACGCAGGCTCTGTGGAACACCACTGATTTCAGCAACGCATACCTCCACAGATTCCACTAGCGTTACCACGGGTGAAAGCAACACTTCTGGGCCACCTGTGGCTCGGCGTGGCATTTACGAAAGCCTTTTTTTCCGCATTGGAATGGCCGAGAGCCCTGCTTGCGACAACTGTGGCTGCGAAGAGACAATCAAGCACCTCCTTTGTGACTGTGCCCTCTACAATGTGGCAAGAAAAGTGTTCGCGACTGCGCTTGAAAAACTGGACAATCGTCCCCTCACATAGGACAAAACTTTAATACACTGGTCTCGACAGGCTTCGGCACTCAAGGCCTTAAGGGCTCTGCTGAATTCTTACGGGCTTGTGAATTGCGCGACGGGCTTTGAACGTTGTAGTGCGTAGGGTCGCGTTATTCCGCGAATTATTCCTACTTAATTTTTTTATTTGTTCCTTTTATCACGTCTTATTCCCTGTACCCCTTTCCCTAGTACAGGTTAGCCAGCCGGTATTTACACTGGCTAACCTTTTGTCCTTCTTTACCTTAATTTATCTCTCTCTATTAGGGGTAGGCATCGCTACCCGGACGAACGACAGAGGAAGACACAATACGAGCACTCGTATTATCTCTTCTTCTATGCCTAAGAACATGTTCAGTTACCAACTCGCCCAGCTTGCTGCATTTTTCTTGTTGCGCATCCGGTTTTCGTAGGTGTCGCTACCAATTGGCTCTTATAAGCGCAGCGAGTGCACTTTCTAAGCTTCGTACGTGACCCGTACGCTCTAGGCTGGGCATTTTCGGGAGTAAGCGTGCCGCAGAAAGAGCTAATGAATAAACATTAGGTGGTGATTGGACGGACACCATACGGTCTTTTCTGAACGTAGGATGCAGGCTCATAACGTGAAAATTTGTCTTTATAGTGCCGTGGCTCGATCGTTCCGTTGCTCTGTCCTCGGTCGTGCGTTGGATTTTTAGCCGCGGCGGTGCACTGACCATGAGAGGCGTTGAGCAGCATAGAAGTGTTCACATATGTATAAAAAGAATGGATCGTTTACCAACATTGCTCTCATATGCATGAGATCCGCAGATTTCTTTTTCTTATTTCCTTTTTTTTTCTTTTAGTATGGAAGCTGTGTAGTCCGAGAAAGCAGCTGTTAGGTGAATAAGGTGCAAACAGCTATAAAGAAGGAGGAGAGAGAGAGAAAACATTTATATTGACCATCGAGGTCGTTGATCTTGAGGACGAATAGGTGGCGTCCTCATTGCAGGACTCCACTGGCCATGGCTACTCGACGTACTTGCTGGACAAGAGCTTCTTGTCCCGCCATAGTATCGTCGGTCAGCTGTACCTCCCACCGCTCAAATGACGTGCTAGGTGTCTTTAAGTGTTGAGGTTTGCCCCCGCACCCCCACGAGATATGAAAGAGTGTAGGATGTGTGTCGCCGCACCAGAGGCCGATGCCCTGGTGCGGCATATCCACATATGTTTGTGGATATATTTTGTTGTATCTGTGTAGGTTTGGGAATATGTTTGTTTGGATAAGTCTGAGAGCTACTGCCTTTCACTGCTGAGCTTTTTGTGAAAGGGGAGGATAAATCCTGTGGTTGAGTCGCTGGATCTCCAGTCGGTCGCAGTAATTTGATTGCAGGGGCAAGAAGGTAAAGGGTGGGGATTGACGATACGATTGGTTTTGCCCCGCTCGGTTGATTAGTGTTCGAGCTAAGGCGTTCGCCCTTTCGTTCCCCTCCTGTCCCGCGTGGCCCGGCGTCCGCGTGACTTGATGAGATTATTGCAACCTCCGGCCTAGAATCTGAGCCGCCAGCAGCGGTGTTTATCCGTTTTAAATTTACGGCAGACCTGTTGCGAGTCGGTAACGACATGAACTTCCCTACGCACGCTGTCATGTTGCTGCATTACTAGCGCCTCGGCTATGGTCTCAGCCGCAGCTGGGGTCTCTGCCCTGACGGAGGCCGCGAGGGTCAAGGAGTTCTCTCTCCCGTTTACGGCGGCTACCGCGAGGACGCCCCCTGCAGAGTACGCCGCCACGTCCACGTACGTTACGTACGGGTCATCCTTGAATTGTCGGCGCTGTCTGTCGACGCGAGCCTGGCGTCATTATTCGTGGAGTTCATGACTCATGAGCTTTGGTATGAAGTTCGCCTTCATCTTGCTTCCGACCTCGGGCGGGAGTTTTCGTTGCCCATCGAGAACACGAAGCTCCGTTGCCGTTCCAGTCCGGTGGAGGATGGCTCTGCCCGCCTCCGTGTTCTGTAGTCTCGCTTTTTGCGAAGGCATAACTGCGTCCAACAGCTCAGCGAAGGTGTTGCCGAACCTGAGAGCCGCTAACTTCGCTTTGAGGTGGTAACAGGGTGACCCAGGGCCGTTTTGTAGGTGCCTCTGATGATGGCATCGAGTTCTTGGTCGCGTTTGTTTAGCGAGTCATAGTGATATGGCGTGCTATACGTTACTCTGCTGATCACCAGAGTCTGGGCTAGGCGGAGCGTGTCCTCTTCTCGCATGCCCTTGCGGCTTCTTGTTATTCGTATGAAAATCTGCGAGATTTGGTTGGTGGCGGACCTTAGGGTTTGTATGGTGTGGGAAGGCTTTCCAGTTGCTCTAGATCCAAAAACACAGAATCCTAGTCTTATTGCTTTCCGCGATATTGTGGTCCTCTAGATAGAGTTCGATAGGGCCGGGTGACTTGTAGATTCCTCCTCCGTGCACCCGGATCACCTCGGACTTCTCCGGCGCGCCACGCATCTCGCTCGCTACCCCAAATCTCTCCATGTCCATGGCGGCATTCTGAAGGGTCGCGTTTTTTCGCGCGAGGGAGCTCTTGGTGGCCCAGAGCGCGATGTCGTCTGCGTATACTCTAATCTTGGTAATCTATAAGTATACCTATAAACAAGAGTAACGAAATAAATAACGGTAAAATCGTCCGTCCTTTTGATGTTTTCATTATATTGCTCATGTTAAAGGTTACAATGACAAAACTTAGTGCGACGGGAGAGAGAGAGAGAGAGAAACGTGGTGGGAAAGGCAGGGAGGTTAACCGGAAAAGATTCTGGTTTGCTACCCTGCACTGGGGGAAGGGGAAGGGGAAATGAAAGGCGGAAAGAATAGGGAAGAGAAAAAGCAGTCACAAAAAAAAAGGAAAAAGAAAAGGAGGAGGTTCGAAACGTCTGTGAGAACTATAGTCTGTCAGATAGTCCACTCGATCGCAAAAACTTCAAGAGTGCCTTGACTGACTTGTTGTGTGACGACTGTATAGGCCGGCGTTCCAGGACTGTCTGCTCCGAAAGCGGCTGGTCGTCAAGACGTGCCAGCGCGGTCGCGAGTGACTGCCTATGTGCGCTGTATTGGGGACAGTGACAAAGTACGTGCTCGATTGTTTCCTCGTCGCCGCAGTGATCACACGCAGCACTATCCTCCCATCCGATGCGGAAAGCAAACGACTTTGTAAATGCGACACCAAGCCACAATCTGCAAAGTACTGTTGTTTCGTGTCGGGATAGTCCAGGTGGAGGTCGAAGTCGAAGACAGGGGTCTAGTCGATGCAGACGTGTGTGTTGCAAGCTAGGTGTGTTCCACAACGATTGTGTGGCATCGTCTGCAATCACTCGAAGTTTCGCTGCTGCATCTGTTCGTGACAGCGGGATTGGTTCCTGTGCGCCGTCTTCGTGAGCAGATCGAGCAGCTTCATCAGCATATTCGTTGCCCATTACGCCACAGTGGCTAGGGAGCCACTGAAAGGTGACGTCGTGTCCTTGCTCGACGAGGCAATGAAGGAGCTCTCGGATTTCTAGGACTAGTTGTTCGTAGGGTCCACGGTGTAAGGCGGAAAGCAAGCAATGTAGCGCTGCCTTGGAGTCACTGAAAACACTCCATTTGTTAGGTGGTTCCTCACGAATTATGCGAAGTGCGCTACGAAGAGCAGCAAGCTCCGCGGCTGTCGATGTCGTCTGGTGTGATGTCTTGAATTTCAAGGTGGAGACTTTCGCAGGAAAAAACACTGATCCTGCAGAACCGTCCACGGTGGTTGAACCATCAGTGTATAGATGGGTATGATCACTGTATTTTTCGTAGAGCATGATCAGCGAAAGTTGCTTGAGAGCTGGTGATGAGAGTTCGGCTTTCGTTCGAATTCCAGGCACTGTCAGTCGAACTTGTGGCTGAACCAAGCACCAAGGAGGAAACAAAACTCTCGTTGCAGCTGTGTAACCTGATGGAAGGTATATACGATAAGGCAGTATTGTCTGACAAAAGGAGGCACGTGGTCGGTCTTCTGGCAGTGAGGCTAGATGGTGGGAAGGGGCGCGAGCAAGGTGCCTGACGTGTGCTCTGAGCGCTTCCATAATAATGTGAATCTTGGCTGGGTAGTCATGTGCAATTGCAATGGTTTCTGATGTTGATGTACATCGTGGTAACCCTAGACAGACCCTAAAGTCTAGTGCGACGGGAGCTGTTTATTAGTCACATTGATCTGCTGCCAGCATGTAACCTCTATATTGTAACCTATAGAATTTTAAGTAACCTTTAACCGAGACCTCACATAAGTACACTCTAAGCCCGGTAACGCATATTGTAACTTATACGCGGTTTTAACTCATAAAATAAAGGATCCAACGTGCTCATTTTGGTGTTTTGATTTTTTCGGTAAGTTTAAAGGTTACAAGACACGACATACTAAGGCAATATAGGTTACGAACCATCTTTATGGGTTGCGTAAAAAAATCCACTGCGTAACCGTTACGTAGTAACTTATACGCGGCATCGCGATGTTTCCGTGCTATATGAAGGCGCTAGAGGGACATGCGAGTTCTCTCTTGAAGATTGAAGAGCAGACGCCATTTTGCCAGCTTCGTTGTTTCATATCTCCATGCTGCGTTTCTTTTGCGCTTGATGGGAGATGGGCTGATTTGGCGCCTTGACGGTTACACGTTTCCCGCCTTGTACATTAGTTTTTTGCCATTTGGATATATTAGCTGCGTACCACAATGGCCTTCACCAACAAGGATTTGTTCGGGATTGTACGCGGCCGTTGCAATGAGCAACCGTGTGACTGCAAGCAATATATGGTGTCTGGTCCATCAAAGATAAAATGCGAGTATTGTGGCCATTGCTCCGGCGTGCACGGGAAGATACTCGAGCTTGGTGAGTGCTTTTTATTCAAACTGCATGCGCGTGCGTATAGCATTTCGAATGGCAGAGTGTTTACGGGCTCTGTTGGTTCTTGCGCTGCATTTATAACTATGTAGTGAATTGATCCGCGGAGAACATGGTGCCATGTTGCTTCTGAGCACATACCGATACCGTGCGGGGAGGTTGTGTGCGTGCGCGCTTTGGAAGTTTCCACTTTGCGACCTTGGTGTTGCCGAGGCTCTCCGCGCGCGAACATTGTAGGCGTATTTCACTGCTGCACGTTGCCCGTAACTTGCGGCTCCTCTTTCGCGCCGTCGCCGCGGCGTGTGCCTACGCGACTGCGAGGCGGGGGCACGCCTTTGGTCCAGCGCAGGCCCAGACCAACGGCGCGGGTCTGGAATTTGCTTTGAGATATTTATTTGTAAACAGCGAACCACTCCGTGTGAAACGTGACAAAAATACGCGTACGTTTCCTGCGCCAACCCGTGTCCGTGGCCTATCGTGGTCGCGTTTCTTCTCTGCTCCGTTTCGCGCTGCGCGCTCTTCATCTCATGCGACCTGCGCTGTGGGCACGTAATTGAGGACGGAACGAGGTGCGGTTCACTCGGCGTGGTGAGCGATAAGAAAGAAACAACCGATGAATGTAAATCCGAATCGCTTGCTAGCCTGCATTGAAGCGCTGTACCATGGGCACTCATTTCGCGCAATTGCAGCGAGTTTGTAGACTGCGGCTTCCTGCGGCTCGTCACAGATGCCGGCTCAACGAATTAGCGCGCTAACTCACGTCGTTGTCTGCGTCGACAGGTGTTGGGTGTAATTCGCTTGGCCTTTCTGTGTCAGTGTAACCTTTTTTGTTGTTCTTAAATAACGTGCAATGCTGATTACATGAGCGGTTACCCATTGGCGAGATTAGGATAGCATTAACGCCGGAGTATTTGATGAGGACTCCACGTTGCTTTACAGTGCACAGAACGAAAGCTGTATAGATACACTACGGAAATCTGTAAAAAAATTCTTAACCAATTAGCCCAGCAGTGGTTGTTTCAGTGGTTTTAATGATATAACTGGATGTTTGTCAGTGTAAGATTATTTTGTGCTTCATTTTATAACTTACAGAGCCGGTGCGCACAGTAGTGAGCACTGCTATGTGCTACAATGAGGCTGATACTGAAGCTTCATCAGCAAGTGAAGGTTAGTACTGTGTGTTGCATATACTAAATTGGACTCACGGTGGCAGTTGTCATCTTGCTCCCTCCCTATTTCCTTTGTGTCCTTGTGCTATATGTCTGCAAACCAAATGACAATAATACTAATAATAATACTTTTGGTAACCTCGTCCTAGTACAGTCGCCAATGTATCTTATTTTTGTCTGGCCAGGTCATGGAACAGAGTCCCCGTGTGAAATGGCCTCAACATCTGCACTGCCTAGTTCTTCAACTGGTAGGAGTGCACTGAATAACTTGGAGAAACTTCCTTTGCAATAGTTTTTCGTGTTCCTTGTGTTCATTGCAGAAAGCCCAGCCTGCATTGATAATGTTGTGTACCCTCCATGCCCTGAGGATCAGAATACAGACACCAGAGATGCTGCGCATGTTCACAGCAAGGGTACGAAAATAATAAATTAAATGCCATTATTTCTTCGTCTAAACGGTATACCGTATACACTCGTGTAAGAGCCGCACTTCTTTTCCGCGATTTTGATGGGGTGCGGCCCTTCCACGGAAGGGTGAAATTTTTGTTCAATTTTAGATCCACGTATAGAAAAACCTATTTATTCGTGCCATGTATACTTTACAATGGGATATCTGGTGTCTAGATGCGGACATCCTCGCTAAATGTCTTCATCGGTCAGCGCTGCCACGTTGAAGAGAATCGGGGAGACTATCGCCCCTGGCGGCGTTCCTTTGTTCGGCACATCGATCTTATCCGATCGAGTCTGGCCTATTCCGGTGGCTGCCGTCTGGCCCGTCAGAAACGATTTGACGTAATTAAAGATGGGCTCGCCGCAGCTGATGTCGTTCAGTCCCTTGAGAATGGCCTCGGGAGAGAGGTTATAGAAGGCCCCTTTCAGGTCGAGTGTGAGCAGGTGTTCTCCTTCCTTCGGTATGCCCTTGAGAACTTCTTCCCTTAGGATTAGGAAAGCATCTTGCGCAGTACGTGCAGGCCTGAAGCCAAGCATGGCCCGCGGGAAGAGGTCACGGTCTTCTATGTAGTGTTGGAGGCGAGCTCCGATGACTCTCTCGTACAGCTTGCCGAGGCAGGAAGTCAGCGAGATGAGACGTTGGGCATCGATCGCGTGCTTCTTGCTGGGTTTTGGAATGGTCACGACTTCCGCCGGTTTCCACTGGTTTGGTACGAGGTCCTTGCTCCAGAGTTCCTCGTGTAGGTATTCGACCAAGTCCAGGATGTGCATCGGGCTCGGGTCTCATGGCACTGGTGATTCTGTCAGCCCCGGGAGCAGTGTTGTGCTGTGAAGCTCGTGCCGCGGCATACACCTCTTCCTTTGTGATCAGAGCGTCCACTTCTAGTCTGGGTTCCCCTTCGTGTTTGAGGAGGCAGGGTAGAATGGGGTCGGTACCCAAGTGTCTGGTTTTTAGGGTGTCAATGAAATCCTGGTCATTCCCGGGGAATTGGCGAGCGATTTATAGAAGCGTCCGACTGGTTGTCGAGTTGGCCTTGCCGGGCTCTGTCAGGCAACGCAGGATGGCGCACATCTTCGCCGTACTCAGGGTACCCTTGAGCGAAGTGCAAAACTCTATCCAATTTTGCTGCGTCAGCTTGGTCGCGGTATTCTCTGGCTTCTTCTGTTACATGCGCGATTCGTAGACGGAGAAGAATTATGCAAATTAAAACACAAAATTTTAAAAGAAAGAAATGCTCATACGCAATGCAACGAAGGAACAGTGAACTAAACATGTCCATAGCAGCGCTTAAGAACGAGTAGACAAACAGACAAAGAACTTTATTATTACCCATCATGTACTCGTTCTTACACTAAAGGAAGTCAGAAACGTGACATTTGGCACAAAGGAGAATGTTGGTCTCCAATGATGGGCAATTATTTATTCATTTCGCACTATTGTTTTCTTCATTATTTTATTAAATATGGAGCAGGCGTCGTCAATGCAAATCGGATCTGTCACAGTGTATTGTGAAGACTGATGTGTCACTTCTTGACATTTCCTTCATTTCGTCCAAAGAAATCGTCGAGAGCATCCCTGAGTCCAGGAGACATGGCTCCAGCTTCGTTTGGGGCCATAATCAACGTAGCTGCAAAGGGTCAAATCAAAGTTGGGGCGCCGCTTTTATCATCCAATTAGTAAAGAGAAATCAAGATCAAGCACTCGAATAGGTAATTCTTTATACTTCTATCAACCATGTTTGGTGCCTAGAAAAGTGCCTCGAGCGGCCAGTCGCGCTGCATTGTTGCGTGTTTTCGCGGGCTTGTTTCACGCTTGGAAAAACGCCTTTATATCATCGTATTCCGCAACCAAAAGCTGTACGGGAGTTTTCTATGTTGCTCCACAAATTTATCAATGACACTTCACTTGTAACTATAATAATCTAGAAGTTCAATAAATAATTAAAAGAAAATATGTAATTAGGCGGAATCCATAAATAATCTCATTATCCCCAAGCGATGGCAAACAACATTACCTTGGCTCTGTCCAGCTACGTGGCATTTGCATATCTTTAAATTTGTTGCATGATAGTTTCGACACTCGGTATGATCAAGAGCTTCAAAGACCAGGTAGAACCGTTGAGCGGCATCAAACTAAAGATTTAAAAAATCCACAGTTCACTCAGTACCGTATTATCCCGTAGGCATGGCATAGTGTGTAATGATAGTGATTGTATTGTATTCTAGGTTAAGCTGAATAGTTTGGCAATACACGTACAAAAGAACTTTAGTGTATTGCAAAAATTAATACGTAAAGAAACACCACCTAGGTGTTGCAACTCCTTTATTCTAGCCGCACTGCTAAAAAGCTCCTGGGCACGTCAAATGACCTTCTTTCTTGCCACCCTCCTCTTTTATTGCCCAAAACCAAATATCTTAAAGGCATTCTGTTGGACTTCACCAAAAGCGCTTCAACTAATATTCACCGAGGTATTTTTTCAAGAACCTATGAGCAGTTCAAAATGCATTATAATACTACCAAACACAGAAAAACACAGCGACCATCGTGGCCCTGCATTGCAGTCGACGGAATGCAACATCTGGAACTCCTGTTCTGCTCAAAAATCCGAGACAAATTAGTTTTTTTATTTCTTTGTTCGTATATAACTTCGAACGCATACGAAATAAAGCTTTGCAACAACAAACTAAGAACACACTGTCGCGATCTCATTTCGAGTAGGTGCCCGCCCACTTCAAGTTTAGGCAACGCCTTCTTTAGCTGCGTAATCTTACCGATTGTGGCCAGAACTGCCATGAGGAGGTACTTTCCAAGCAAGCCGTCCATGTCTTCCCCTACAGAGCTGGTGAAAAAACAATCTATCCTTTAAAAGGGCTCTATATTTGGGTAATGTATTGTTCGTGCGAGAATAATAAACTCATGTCTTACCACTCAATTTGCTCCCTTGCTTTAGCACTTGAAGTTAAGCCGGGATATTTTGGTGCGAATTGCAATTTTTGTGAAGTTGCTAATAGGCATTTTAATATTAATTAGCATTTGTGAATTTGCAACAGAAAATCTAGACCTCTTCGCAATAGTTGCGAAGAAACATATATGAATAAAACAAGGATATGTTTACAATAGGACGGGACTGTGACAATGATGAGGCTGCTTATTCGAAGTATCTTGCAAGTGTTTGGCAACAACGCAAATTATAATTTATCACGTGAACAATTTCCCAGAAGTAACTAAAGTCATTCTCTAAAATACAGCATAAATGTTGGGCATTTCGTCCTATACGAATATATGCACTATTTGGCAGTTTCTGCCGCGTGCTTCAAGCGCATTCAGCCCTAATCAGTATCGCGATAAAGAAACATTCGTTTCCGCTTAACTTCTAGTTTGTAGATGGCTAAGTGCAGTCCATCCTTATTGAAGACCAATTCGAACAATCCCTTGGCAATATCTCTTCAAGACTACCTTATGCATCCTTGCGTGCAGCACATTTCTATTTCCTTATAGTAAGGCGAGAAAAAAGAAGATTCACCACAGAATTTCGAACAAGAGTTAACGTTCAAACATGGCGACATTTCGTTTCAGATACGCACCCCCGTGTGATCCTGAGCATATTTCGAAGTTAAGCCAGCGTGAACCCGTAGACTGCGTAAATGGCTAGCGCAGCTCAACAAAGAAATAGAAAAGAGCGCGCTTACCCTGCAACAACAACAATGGGAAGAGAAATGCGCGGAGATGGACGGTCAACTCACCACGCGTGCCACGTGGCAGGTACTGCGGTACCTAATAGATCCCACCAGCACCAAGACCACACACATGCAAGGTATATTCAAAATCATACAAGCTTACGAGGGAGCGGAACAACAATTCCAACGCGATGCGGAACTCCTTTACATACCCAAACGCCACCGCTAATACATCCGGACTACACGGGAGAAAGCAACGCCACACTGGACGCGGAAATCTCCGTTGCCGAAATCGAGGTGGTCCTCGTCAAACTCAACACCAAATCGATCGAGTATCCAATAGGGCACTACGTAATCTCGATTACGGATCGATCCAGAAACTCACAAAATACATTAAGGAGTGTTCGGCGCATGGCCAGCTACCCCAGCAATGGAAAGAAACAAAATCATGCTGATACAGAAACCGGGCAAGACATTACAGCTGGAGAGCCTGCGCCCTATCTCCCTCACGTCCTGCCACAATGCCATATTACGACAAATAGACAAGCTAAATCTCGGACTGCGAACGTACAACTACGTCCGAGACTTCCTCATGGGAAGAACAGCTCGCGTGCGAAGGAGACATCTAGACTCAGATCAAATCAACATCGGGAGCTTGGGCACCACCTAGGGTCCGGTGACCTCGCCGATGCTCTTCAACATCGTCCTGCTGGGGTTACCCGGCCGATTGCCCCAAATCGAAGGACCGCACCACACGCCATACGCCGATGATATTACGATCTGGACGACAACGATCGAGCAACGCTTACAGCAGGCCATCCAGTGCGTGGAAAACAACGCGGTGGGCACGGGACGCACCTGCTCGGTCGAAGAATGCAAACTGCTGCTATATAGACCGGTCAGAAAGTGACGCCCAGCTAAAGGCTACAACCACCTCCCCCCCCCCCCCCCCCCCTGAAAAGCAAGTGATTCACTGAACGGCATCAAACGGCCTACCCATCCCGATGGTAGACAAGTTCCGTATACTAGGCATGATGATTGAACACAATTGTGGCAATGGTGAAGCACTTCGCAAGATAACCGCAAAGGCCGCCAGCACAATGCAGCTCATCCGACGCATCACCAACAAACACGCGGGCATGCGCGAAGGCAGCGTCATACGACTCACACAAGCCTTCGTTATTTCGCAAATAACGTACACGGCAGCGTTTCAAAACTCGACGGTTGCGGAAAGAAACAAGCTGAACGCCTTCATACGCAAGGCGTACAAATGTGCGTTGGGACTTGCGCCCAGAGTGAGCACCACCAAGCTCCTAGAACTAGGTTTGCACAACACGCTCGAGGAATTCGTGGAGGCGCAACAAGTGTCCCAAGCCAAGCGCCTATCCAAGAACCGCTCTGCCAGGCACGTGCTCGAAAAGCTCGGCATCACATACCACACACAGCAAGGCTTCAAAGTGGAAATTCCAAGAACCATACGCGAGCAACTATACGTACCCCCATGGCCCCGCAACATTCACCCGCAACACCACACGGGGAGACCTAAAGCCAGGGCACAAAAAATGAACCAAAGTCACTCCAACGACAAGGAGGAAGTCTTATCCGACCCAGCCCTTTATCGAGACAGGAAGAGTTTCGTGGCGACAGTTACTAGCCACCGAGGCAACCACCTCACGAGCGTCACAGTGAACACCGCACATGCCGAAGCGGCAGAGGAAGCGGCCATAGCACTGGCCCTCACACAAAGCAAAGCCACATACGTGATCTGCGATTCGCAAACGGCAATTCGCAATTTACACATACCCCAGCCACATCCCATACACCGGGGAGAGGCCGACATCAATAACCAAAGGCACTTGCTATGGATCCCGGCATACATTGGACTGAGCACCCCCAACGAAGCGGCTCACCGCGTTGCTCGAGGCCTGACTCACCGAGCATCATCGGAGGAAGAGCCCCCGCAGGGTAGTGCAAACGTCTGGACGTGGGGGGATTGTTTGACCAGGTTCCGTGACATCACGACACACTACCAGCTACAGAGACGCGTATACCCATTCCCTCACGCTAGGTTAGACAGGACGAAAGCAGTACACTACAGACAATTACAAACTGATTCTTACAGAACCCCAGACTCATGCATGGTATGTATCCAGACCTGTACACTACAAGCAGATGCACATCGTGTGGCGAGGTTGCCAATCTTAATCACATGATATGGGAATGTTAGGACATAAAAAACAATTCGGGCAGTGCTGACCCCTCCATCTCTTACACCGCCAGCCTCCGCTCGCGCTATAATACCGCACTGTCCAACTTGAACCTGACAGTACAACTCTGAGCCGTCCAGCGAGCCGAGGAAGTCGTTTCGAGAGAAGGACTCGGAACCGCTTCCACGGTGGGTGCCCAGACCCAATAAAAAGAAACATTACTCAAATCTGATTGATTTGATAAAAAAGTATACTATCTTCTTCGTTTGACATAAGCTGTTCATGATGTATCCTGACCGTATTCTATGGCATCGCCGATTCTGTTGTACAAGAGTCGTATCCAATCACACGGTACTTGCGACGCCAGTACACTTCAACAACACAAGTGATTACTGATATATGTATAGTTATAGCATAATAGGCATATATGGAAAGTGTTGGGTAAATGCTACTTGTTATTTATCTATTCAAGGAACTTTTTTGCCGAGTTCTCACGCTGAGATAGACTGGGAAACCAATTGGCTCTTAGGTGCGCAGCGAATAAACACCCGGAGGTTTCGTAGGCTACCCGTACGCTCTACGCTGGGCATTTTCAGAAAAAGCTGATGGATAAACATTCGGCGGTGATTGCACACACCGTACGCTCTTTTCTGAACGTAGTTAGGCTGATAACGTGTAAGTGTGCCACTCTGGCGCCGTGGATAGAGGGTTCTGCTGCTCTGTCCTCGTTCGTGCATTGGATTTTCAGCAGCGGTGGTTCCGGTTAGATGGTAGCGAAATGCGAACAGGCTCGTATTATTATATATATACGTGCGCAATTAGGAATCCAGGGTGTTGGAGTTACTTTGGATCCATCCATTACGATGAACCTTATAACCCCAATTGTAAACTGGGGACATTCAACAGCACCTTATTACTTATTGGAGTCTATTGACGGCCACAAAAAGGGATACGACCATAGGTTCTTGCCGTGATTTATATCCGCAGCCGGCGAGTATCCGAAGAGGTACTGTTGCAAAAGTGACAGAAGTGTTAGGATAATGTAGCGGCATAAAGGAGGCACAGAGGAAGCACCGCTGCCTGGGCCGGCTGTCTATTATCTTCCACGTCGCCTTCTCTTCCAGCGCCCGCCTGGCAAGCGCCCGCGGCCATGTTCACTTCCTCGTTACAGTCCGCCACGCTGAAAGTTAGTGAGCCGTCCAGCGCGTCTACCAGCTTCTCTGGCCGTCGGCATTGACTACAGCGCGCTGGTCGCAGGTCTCTCGTGAGAGGTATTTTCAATACGCGGCGCTCCTGGCAACTGTCGCCGGAACAACTGTGATTCATCATTTGGATAAATGTGATGTTCCACTACTAAGTTCATCAACCTGATGGCATAAAAAGCATGGCCGGATTAGCAGCCTACTTAAATTTGTTGTGTATAACATGCACAAGAATGTCGTGAAATGCAAAACTAAAATGCCACTGGTGCCGCTTCCCTTGTCCGCTCGTTTGCATACATCGTATCATTTTGAATAAATTAGGCAGGTTCCCTAAACCTATGTTGTGAAAAATCTTACCGCTAAAGTGCAATACAGCCACACTTTCACCCGGAAGGCAAAGCACCGATTGCGATAGCGAATTAGTAGACCGCGATAGGAAGGATAGTAGTCTTATCGGCCATATAAACTTGTAAACATTCGCATACGAAGAAAATAACAAGCGATGTGTCACGTGCGCACAGGTAAACATGAACATGTCTCGCTCGATGACTGCGGAAACTCACTGTCAAAACGCTGGAATGAGGAAGCGTATTAGCAGCAGCGAGTAAATTGCCCTTCGTGCCGTATCGCGATTCAACGCGAACAAAACACATACGAAGCAACCGGCACTCGGTACATGCAATTTCTACCGATCACAGGTCGCTCTGAAGATGAGCCCCCCGCGGGCGCGCACTTTGTCTACATCGCAGGTCGCTTTCAAGATACAGCACCCGCGCAGCCGCGCAGTAAGCAGTAGCCGCCGCAGTAGGACGTCCTACTCTCTTCCCTCCCTCCCGTACCTCGCGCGGGATAGAAGACGGCGCCATTCCGCCCCGCTTTCCTTCCTTGCGCGCGCGATATTACGCCGCGATCGTCGGCAGACCCTCGCAAGCACATACAGCGGACGTCACAGGGCGGCGATGTTATCGTGTTTTTACTTTATACCGAACATGACGGCGACGGCAGAAATGCGCTTCGTGTACCCAAATAATTGCTAACGCAAGAAAACACTTCGCACTTGTTATTGCCTCTTAGCACAAATTTAGTGCTCTTAATAAACGAAAATCGCAACCAACAATCGCCTCGATATTCCCGCCGCGGGAGATGTGTTTCGTGTCGAGCAATTTCTGCAATCCGTACACCTTTTTCATGAAGGCGACACTCTGAGCTAGGCGCAGTGGCACCGCATGGCGCGTATGTGTGTTCGCAAGAATATATCACTTTGTGATAAGCATAATTTCCAATGAACGACCGTCTCACTATAAGCGCAATTTATTTGGGCGCTAGATTACCAGTTCAATTAATACAGCGAACATAACTTCTTTCTGGGGTTTTACGTGCCAAAACAAATTCTGATTATGAGGCACGCCGTAGTGTAGGGTCCGGATTAATTTTGACCCCCTGGGGTTCTTTAACCTGTACTACAACGCAAGCACACGGGCGTTTTTGCATTTCGCCTCCAGCGAAATGCGGCAGCCGCGGCCGGGATTCGATCCCGCGATCTCGTGCTCAGCAACGCAACGCCTTAGCTGACTGAACCACCGCGGCGGGTAGCAGCCGAAAATGTAGTCGCCCTTATTAAAATGCATGTTCTTGACCTCCGACACAAAATGCAGGTATTCTAAAGCTCTACATGCACATTGTCCTGTTTCAATCAGTTCAGGATACTGTGGACCCATTAAAAAAATTATATCTTAGAAAGGATGCTTAACCGTTTAAAAATGTGGAAACTGATCTTTGTTCAAAGATCTGAACAGCAATAATTATTATAAACTGTCTACCAAAAAAGAAAATCGGATATATAAGATAATTTTTTACTAAAGAAAGTTGCAAAAATCACCCGTCGCCTGCAGTAACAATACACTTATGTAGCAGCATTGCTCTAAAAAGCGGTGATTATGTTTGCGAGAGACAAAATATGCAATGTTTCGTTTGTCATAGTATCGCACCAGTTCTTACTTAACAACCTTAAGGCTCATATTGCAAAGTGCAAATTGAATCTGGTGACGCTGCAAGAAATGTATTCCTATATTTTATTGTGAGAGTGACAGTGGTTTTATGATATGCATTCACAAAGTGTACGACAAAATCAAATAGTTTTTTTTCTGTCATTTTGAGCCGCAGTGCACAAAAAGGCAGTACGAGTAGCCGCACGTTTTTTCGCTAATTTTTACAGGGCCAAAAGTCTGAATTGCAAAAGTAACTAAAAGTGGATCCTCCTTGTAAACTCAGTGGATGGAATTCGTCAATTGCGGTATGCGGGTTAAACTTTTAGGTAAAATTGAATTGGATATATTTTGTTATTAGTGAAATCATGTGCAAGAAATGGCGACCTCTTTCATAAACGCAGCTAAGTAAGTCGATCTGTGATAAATACCTATGATGGTTTTGAAATTCTTAGTTGATGTTAACAAAACACCTGCGTAGGTTCGTATTCCAGGCAACTGATAAACGTTGCTAAGGATGTCTTTCTAGAACTTGTTTAACGGTTTAATATACATTGTTCTTCTGCAAGCAGGGTGATAGGCCACAAATGATACACTATATTAAGTTCGATATGAAACTCTGATGCTGTTCACAGCTACTTGACTTACCGGTGAAGCAGTCTATGAAGGAACTAAGTGAAGTTGCCGACCCGGCTCTGTTACTAAAGAGGAGGATTCACGCTGCGCTTTTATACAAGCAGAAACAATGGCAATGCACGCAAAGAGACAATATGGAGGACGAAATAAATGAAGGCTGAAAACTTAATTTTTTGTGAACGAGGGAGACACCTGTCCTGGATTTTAGGGTCATAATTTCCAGAAAGGAGAAAATTAGTTTTTCGACCAAGCCTACGGCATGAGTGACAAGCAAGGCCAAACTTACGAGGCTACAATTGCACACCTAGCTCAAAAAACGAATTGACTGACAGTTCATTACCGGTACCAATTTTGTTGTCAAAAATATGCTCTGTTTCCTTGTACACTCAATTCCCATCATGCCAGCCCCACATGAGCAAAAAACACTGGGGCACAAAGTTCAAGCGAAAATGTTAGAAATATAACGCTGCAACTAAGGGGGCGAATGTAAAGGCTCATGTGCAATAATTCGAATAGCAATTCATACGCCCAACACCAAAGACATGCTTGCAGTCACTTGTTAAATGCATCCTAATTGCAGAAAATACTTCTGCCTACAAAAATGACGCACAAACCTTTGAAGAATGGTTCTACGCGGAACGAAGAGTACATATTGGACAAACTTTTATTTTTTTTGGGTGGGGGGACATGCCGATTCGAAAACTGTTTTCAAAATTGGTAACTGTATAGTTTTACTAGGCGGTACAAGTTGCGCAAGTCAGGAAGATGGGAGGCTGGATCGCAACGGCGAGTTTTTCGGTGACTATATGTACGCTCGTAATTTGACGCAACTATCTTCACGAAACAACCCTACTTATTATAAGGGGTCATGACTAAGATAGAATAGATCAAATAATTATTTATTTGCATACCAGAGCGACGTCCTAAAAAAACTGGATAAGTGACATCAAAAATAAATACATGGCAAACGCATGTAATCGCACCGCGGTAGGACTATTTCTCGCATATTGTTTTCGCTGAGATTGCAAGTAAAATGGGAATGTAAAAGAAACTTATCATCCAAATAGACGCATATGAGTGATTTGCCCACGTGCATAATATTGAGCTTAAGACCTATTTGATTTTTATCAACATAGCCAACATGTATTTATTCACAGGATGCTATAACACACGGAAACTCTTGCCTTGTGTTATGTAACGATCATAAAAGGAGAAAGACCAACTTCGTGAACGAGAAGAAAAAGAACAGGGCAGAGAACAGGACGAAGTATAATTCTCTATGACTACGGCAGAATAAACTGAACATTACAATTTGGCGCAGTCACATATTTTTGGACTATGTGGGTGTTGTTCACGATCGCCCAACGCGAAGATGGCCATCTACTCGCCAAGACATGCCTGGAAGATGGAGACGCTGCCATCAACCTTCCAGAACAGGTCAGCACACCGGACTTCTTGACGTTCTTAGCTCACAAGGCTAACATAACTCTTGAAGTAATGGGCTCCAAGGGTTCAGTGAGAGTTGATCTGCAGACGACCGAGTTTGAGCAGTGGGTCCACAGATCAAGTAGCCACGACGCAGAGATAAGCAAGGAGCAAGGAGTTAGCCTAGTTGTGCAACACCTTTTGCTCATGCAGGAGCCGCAATGCAACAAAGTGAACAGCTGTTGATGGTTTTAACGTCAGCGTGCAACTCCCCAAGGCATGCAATGCAAGAAGTGGTTGTTCCTGATTTTTTTGCGATACGCAATCGAGACCCTCGATCTGGCTTCAGTTTTTTGAATATGCATGGTCGCAGAATGAGTGGAATGATGACTGCGAGCGCATCAACAATATGCGTCGTTTTCTTACGGGAAACGCTAGGAAGTGGTTCGGTTTGAGGATACCAAGCCATGCACCGGAGCCATGGGTCGAATGGAAAAACTGTTTTGTTTGTCCATTTGACCAGAATTCTGTTGAATGTTGGGACAGGGTTATTTTTTTCTAGCATCGAGAAGGAACAGCTATCGACTACTACTTTGAAAAACGACGACTCTTGCAACTTGCTGACCCGAACCTATCTGAATCATGTGTAGTCGCGCTAATAATTCATGGGATGACGAACACGTCTCAGCGCGAAGTTGTTCCTAGACCACACGTGACGCTAGAGTAACTGTTGCATTCTCTGAGGAATATTTCCAGCAATGTGTTATCACCCTACCACCTGACAAGTAACACCAATGGCCAATCCTCCGCTACAAGCTTAACGTGTTACCAGAGCTGCTTTTGCGGCGACGGTTCTTGTGGCCACGTCCCAGTACAAGAGTCAGGCTATAGCCTGACTGTTTCACCCCTACAGGCAACGCCGTTAAAACGGCGTTGCATGTAGGCACCCTACTGCACTGGATCCACTCGAGTGCGATTGTTGCTGTGGTGGAGACATGATGTCGTGCTCACCTGGCCGGCCTCGCCGAGGCCGCACTAGGGCTAGGCCCAGGCGTGGTTAGGCTTAGGTCAGCGGTTTGCCCGAAAATATCCTCGTAACCAGAAAAATAAAGTCAATTTGAGGCGTGAACAAGCACACTACACCCAGACAAAGTAGTCTCAGTGTTTTGCCACGTTGAATGATCGTTCCACACAAGCCGAAAGAAAACATCAAAGAGCCAAATTGGGACGCGTCTTCACACTCTGACGATCGCAGCGCCATCCTCCCCTCCTCCCCCCCCCCTATGAAATAAACAATGTTTGTCGTTAGGATAAGACACAAGAATGGAGCGGTGTGGATAAGAGAATAAACGGCGATCGCCCATATTCTATACTACGTTGAGGGTTAAAGAAAGCAATGGAGCTGGGGTGCTATGCAGGATGCGCCGAGTTTGGCGAAACTCGGGATCTTCACGAGCTCTGGCGACGCCCCAACATGAAAGAACTAATGGTAACAAGACAACGTTTGTCCGTCGGCACGCCTCCAGTTTCATTGGTTTATCTAGATTCACTCTGGGTGGCTATCAACCCTTGGGCATTGCCATATGGGCGGTCGACAAACTGGGGCTCACGTGATCATACGGTCGGTGCATGGTTGTGCCTTCTTTCACTTGTTTGTCGTTCCACTGAGTGCATTACATGCACAAGCAAGTTATAAAATAAATGCATTTAGTACAATATTATTAGTGACAATAATGTGGGTTAAAAGCATTTTAAAGTTTACAAGATGTACACTGAATGTGTATTAGACTAATTTGTAGTATATTACGTTTCGCGTTATACCACGAGGGGACGCTTATCCTCCTCTTTTTTTCTTTGGATTGGATTGGCACGGCTCGCTACGTACTTGCGCTAGCATTTCCGAGAACCGATTGGTGTGAGCTAGGTTTTCTCACTGGGGTTCCCACAGATCGCTCGTTGCTCTTCTCTTTCCTGTGGATTGGTTTGGTGCGGCTCGCTACGTGCTTGCGCTCCCATTTCCGAGCACTAATTGGTGTGCGCCTGGTTTTCACACTGGGCTTTTAACAAATTGCTCGTTGCTCGCGCTAAAGTAAGGCTGCGAGACGAAGTGAGCGTCGGCTAGCGCAGAAGTGGTTTGCCGCACACTTACAGTGTAAGCACTCAGGTACGCCGGAAAGCACTCATACAAGGGTCAGAAAACTACGCTTTATTTTCTTTTACTTTGCGATGCACCTTCATACTGGCGAGCGTCGAGCGATGGCTTCTATCAACCGCAAGAAGGAGTCTTCATAGTGGGTAGCCCTAGCGGTCTGTGGCTTCTAACAAACGCAAAAGAGGGTCTTTGCAGCGCACGTGGCCGTTTAGTGCCACCACATCCATCCCAAGTGGGACTCCAGCATCGGTGCAGTTACCCTGTACCCATCGCTGACGAGGTGGCGCTCTCACTTTTGACAAGAACTTTCAATTTTTTTTTTTTTGCGCGTGAACGCCCGTGATGGGGTCCGCAAAATTCACGCTGTGGTTGACTATTTCCCAATGCAGATTGATGCATAGCCCCGTCACCATCCACTAAATTTGTGATATGTTTCTATGCGGCCAATTCGTCACTATGAATAATGGTCCCCGGTTAAACATTGGCTGCAATAATGGCACCTAGCATCGCCGCCTTTCGTCGGTCGACCTTGATATTCGCAGCACCCCTCTGGTCGCGCAGAACATGCCGAAGACCCATGGGCCACCATCTCTAACACAGCCGTAATTTTGGCGGCTCAGCGGAAAGTTGTCGGCCGACATTAGGCGGCCTCGATTGTACTTCTGATCGCCACGAAGAAGGCACTCGTAAATATACGCTATCTCCCCGGGGACACCGAGTGGAGGTTGCGCCAGCAGCTTGGCCCTCGCGAACTTACGGGGGTAGTTCCTCTAGTCGGCGATGGCGTGCTCCGATAGAGGAAACAAGTCACCGGTCATCTCCTTCAACAGCCATGTCTACGCTTTGGCTCAGGCAGCCAAATCATTTGCCGCCTCGAGAGGTGGTCGTTCGGACGGCCGAGACGGTCCGTGTTGGCGAAGTAACTTCCTTCGCCTCTCTACCCGTGCAGTGTAGCGGTACCGTGTAACTGCGAAAACTGATTTCGGGAGCTGTGGCACCGGAAGGCAGACCGGCGTCCATTCTGAGCCTTCCAATATAATGTGGCCGCTTCGCCTGCGCAGGTTGGTTGGTCCGGGTTGAATCCCAGGTGCTCGCAGGTGCCCCAGTACTCCGTTGACGACGCCGGACTTGGCCTGGGGCTGGGCGCGGTGGACGAGCAGTGCTTGAAACAGGAGAGAGCTGAAGCGATCGGACGAACTTTTTCTCCGCAGCCTAGTCGCACCACTCTGCGCTCGGAAAGCACAATTTGCCCGCCATGCTGTCTCCGCAGACGACGGCCTTCGCCTCACGTCACACAGCCAGCGCACTGACGTTTTGGAAAGGCAAAAATGACGTGAAACTCAACGTCGGTCATGTAGGTGAACAGGTCCAGACGGTCATATTGACGCTTACTACCGCTGGATCGATGACACAGGCTGCTGCTGCCACCGCTATGTTCACGAGTTCAACTCGAGGGGGGTTTCGCGATGTACGAGTTTGGCACGAGTTCGCCTGTCAATCAAAATCATAGGTCACGCCCCGCGCGAGGCATGTAACTCTTGTGCACGCCCACCACGGTTGGGCCACCCCCAACTTATTTTTCAGCAACAGCGACGTCGTGCGGAACTGAGAGGCGTTAACAATCTTGACCAGCGAAATAAAACACGCATAAAACACTGTCGGCGATGTACTGAGCACCGCTATCAAAGAAAAAAGAAAGCGTCGACTTTCGCGGGCTTATGCATATATCTTCTTGGGCTGTGATGGCCCCACAACACGGTTCATTGCCTGCATTGTGGCGATGTAGCGCACAGCAAATAATTATCGGCAGGTCACTGTAGCTACTTGCAAGGCATCGATGCGCCGCGGTGGACGACGATCCTGAGCCCTGCGTAGTGTTTTCCAACGACAACGTATCGCAGCTGTCATTTGAGATGGCTGCTCTGTCATCAGTGATGTATCGGACCCGCAGTGTCGCAAACACGGTCAGCGGTCAGCGCAAATGCACCAGTGCGATGGTTTTTCATCACAAGCAAACACTAAACAATTGCAACACCTTCCTGCGTTCGAAGTCTAATTTTCTAACTGCACAAGAGCCCTCACCCGCCAAAATGCGATAACTGCGCTGTCGTTACGATATCCATCTGCGATCGCTGTTAGCTCAGCAGCAGAGGCAATCGGCAAGCACATTGGAGTGAACAACACACTCAAATTCTGCGTACATGCGCACGGAGGCACCTTCATGGGCAAGCGGTGACAAGCGATGCATCGCTTTGCAATGCATCGCGGAGACTTCGCGCACGCAGATAAACTGGTGCATTTTCACTGTGCTGCGTCACTACGGACCCTACAATACCGCACAGCAATTTTGCAGCGACAGCCATTGCCCCCGTCTCTATGGCTAGAGTGTCGTTTCAGTTGGTAAAGCGGCGGCCTTAATAGCCGCCCCAGTGAAAGCACCTGCGGTGAACAGCCATGCCGCAGCGCTGCGTTGCCATTCCCCTTTAATAGACAGGGAATGAACCGATCATGACTGACTTTATGCGTCATTATCGCATCAATTTTATCGAGAATAGCACTGCAGCGCCCTGGCGACTGCTCCTCGTATATCAACCCTCGTGCGTGCTAGTGCGACCCTCTAGAATGTATCCGCTTGTAAGCTTTCGCCTCACTGTCGCCAGTCGCGGCAAAAATATGCAAAATTTATTCATTCACTCGATGTCCGTTGTCATAACAAATTTATAGGATTCAAAACGAAAAACCGATACTTTAAGAAATAAAATGTTTGTTATTTTATTTGCTGTATTTCAATGTATTCGATTGAGGGAAAGTGTAGGTGCAAGAATGCACCGCATGTGCCCTGTTCGCATTCGACGGAGGATAGAAAGATAATGCTCGAAAGAGGAGGCACGCCCTTGACGCGCCCGAGAAAGGCGTGGCAAGCGGCTCACGGCAAGTGTGCAGATAGACAGCGGGACAGTCACGGTATTGCTAGATTGCGATAAT
>NC_051161.1:107851573-107889739 GCF_013339745.2 Dermacentor silvarum
ATAGATGGAGAGCTTTAATAGGCGTCCGGTAGGGGGTCAAGTCGGGGGTTAAGTGGGTCAATTCAACTATGGCGTGCGGTAGCTGCAGGAGCAAGGCTCTGGCGCACCGGAGAGTCGAACAACTTGCGATAGATTGCGGGAGTCACGGCAGCAACCCCGCAAACCGCTCCCAACTGGACCGCAATGTGCGCAGTGCGCGGGCACGAAGTAAGGTAGTGAGCCACCCCCTCGCACACCGCGCCACATGCGCATCAGTTAGAATCAAGCAAGTTAAATCGGTGGAGATAAATGGGAAATGGCCATGGCTGGTGAAGGCAGCGCGCGAGATGCCGGCCGGGAGGAAACCACGTCGGGACTGCTTGTACACTATTACCCAATGATATAGACTAGTATCCGCCCCTTCGCGTTGCCAGTAGTCATGCCACAAGTTCTGCGATATGCATAAAGGCGCCCGCGAATTGTTCTTTAGACGCGGCACACGGCCGCAGCGCGCCATGGGAACGCGCCGACGAAGCAGCCCATCAGCCAGCTCATTCCCCACCACGCCTCGGTGTCCCGGAACGTGGTGAAGAAACACACGCCGCCCGCCAGCCTCGAGGGCATGAAGAGCGCGTTTTATGATACGCACGCGTGCGTCGGTGCCCCGCAAGCTCGCCAGAGATGACAGAAGCGACAAACAATCGCTATACACATGGACTAAGGCAGGGGCGTGGCCCAAAATTGTGTTCGGGGGGGGGTGGGGGCAAGCTTCTGCTTTCCTCTACGTCCCGTGATCGATAATAAATATCGGTAGTTTAAGCAGACTCTATATATCTACATCAAAGACATGGGACCCCCCCACTCTTGTGTGCGTGTGCTTGTGAAGAAATTAAGTAAAAGTAAGCTCAGTAAATACAGTAAGTACGACAGGTACAGTGGGCGTTTGGAGCAACGGTCTCTGATCGCGCCAAGGAATGGACTAGTCTTCGAAAACGCATCATTGAGACGACCCGTGCGATCGGAGAAGACATCTTTAATTGTTAATTTCCGTTAAGCGTAGATGGCGTCGTCCTCGTCGGGGCGAAGTGCGTTTCCCAAGTCAAGGACGGCTATACGCGTGGAAATGCGCTTGTTACCAGGCTATACCTACTCCCATAGCAATAGCTTGTTCACTGCGTCTTTGCGCTAAAAAACTTAAATACGCGCAAAAACGCGTAAGGCTTTTTTTTTTCTCGAAGCTTTCGTCGCCCTGCTCCCTCATACGAGAGGGTTGCATTTCCTGCGACAAGTGCATGGGCCGCTTTGTCTTCCGCTGTGTGCGAGCATGCAGCCGTCATTTGCCTTTACGTCAACAGATTCAGAATTGTACAGAATATTTCACCGCACAGCGTAGATATGGTATGTGTACGCATTTTAAGTAGTGCGTGCAACTCATTTCTGCTTCACTTACGCCAGTGCAAACAGGAAGCGGCCTCGTGCCTCACAGAATCTCGACTGATTGGTGTACTAGTGATGCAGGAATGAACTCCGGTCTTGTTCAGTGCATAGTGCACATAATCTATTTCTCAGGACGCGTGAACTCCGACGAGAACTGTCAGCGCCTGCAACAAGAGTTTACTTACGTTGTACTGCGCACAGCAGTAATCCATGCTTGTCGGCTGTCTGTTTCGTTCATTCTGTTGCGAGTCGGTGGAATTTCACTGCTGTCATCAACCCCTTCGTGTGTACATTGCTGGTTTGGGATTCCACAACAAAACAGCAACTACCAGCCTTCCGTAATTGCTGGCTTGGGATTCAACAACACAACAGTAATTACCAGTCTTCCGTAGGGGCGCAATCGCAAACAAGAGACGCTTCTCGCGCAGACTACGTTCGCACTTGGAAGCGGCAAGCGAGCGGAAAGGCCAAAGCGGCCGGAAATTTTTTCCGCGCCTGTCCAAGTTGTTCACGTTTGTTTTGCTACCGCCGCGGCCGCCGCTGCCGTTTTCGTCCAGATCCATCTCGTCTGCGTACGTTTGTCGGCGTGGTGGCGCTCATTATCGCATTATTTCGAGCGGTATGTTCATTCTTTGACCCACATACCGTCATCAAAAGTGATCATTTTACACAACTTCGCGTGTCATCTGCGACCTTCGGTAAATTCCTCGTTGGCGTTCCGTAATTCTCCTCACACGGTCGCGGTAGCGCTGAGTCATAGGTTGGTGCCTAGGCGTGATAATGTTTCTTTAATAGCTTTATTTACAAGTTGTAATAACATTTCATCATTTCGTATTGTCGGCGCCTCCAGGACACCAAAGGGGCAACGGGAACACCACATCTAAAACCCGGGCTGGCCCTTGTGTTGGGGCTCGTCAAAGCCTGCGCGTCCTACGTGAGACCTACGCTCCCAATCTATCGTCGCGACGAGAAAAGCACCCCACGACTTCTGCAACACACCGTACGCGTGCGAGGAGAATTATGGAGCGCCAACGAGGAATCTGCCTAACTATTGTCTGCCGTGGAAGTGGAAGAAGAAATGGCTTTTATACTTGTACCTACTTGTATTCTAGAAATGGACAATGAATAAACGGAAGACGCGGACACCTCGGAAACGGCGGTGGTGGGTTCGCCTGGGTTTGAAAAAGCCCGAGAAGTTGGGTGACGCCAAGGCTTCGTTGCCGCACCTCCGGTCGCACGACGCTGAATGCTATCGAGAGTATTGCTGACAGTACGTTTTAGTGCCACTCTTGTCGTAGAGCAAGGGCTGGTTCTTGATCACGTCGATCAGCATTAGAGCCTACACTTTTGGTGCCATGTTCAATTTTACGACCGGTTGTTTACATGCTAGTGTAGCTTCCACTGAAGCAGAATGACGTTCCGCCGCGTTTCCTCTTCGCCGTGGCGAAAAACTCGGCCCGAGACCGATTTGGCTCACTGCCTATTTTTCTGCCTGTTTTGCCGCCTAGGCGGGCGGATTTTTGCTAGATTTTGCCGCTTCGGACAGCTTCGAGACCAAGTGTTAACGTAGCCTAAGATCCTGCGCGAGCGCGGCCTAACCGGCACCTGAAGGGAAGCGGCGGAAATGTATACCGGAGATTTCGACCATCTGAGGTCGTTAAAGTGCACCTAAATCTAAGTAAACGGGCCTCGAGCGTTTTCGCCATCATCTAAAACGCGGCTGCCGCATTTGTTGCTACATTTGTTGCGCATTTGTTGCTTCAGAATCCGGCCGCCACATTCTCGCCCAAAACTTCACAGAGTGTCAAAGCCTTGACAAACACCGTGACAGTTTTTTCCATATGCAGACATTATTCGCTGTAAATTACCAACCCAAACGGTAGTGCCCAGGAATGAAATTGTGATAGTAGCACCGGTTTTATGAATTATGTCAGCGCGAATCGACGAGAACTAAGGGTGGGTAAGTGTGTGTGTGTGTGGGGGGGGGGAGGTGGGGGGGGGGTTGCGGAAAAAATTCGGGGGGGGGGTTTGAACCCCCCCCCCCCCTGGCTACGCCCCTGGACTAAGGCAACGCCACGCAGTGTCGCTGCATAAATCAAGGCCTCCGAAACCACGGACCCAAGGCACAATTAGTCGCAGACATCCGACTACGTCACCATCACGCAACCGACAAGGGGCACAACATTATCTACCAGTACATACCGGGTCACTGTGGAATTCCGGGAAATCACAGTGCGGATGACGCTGCCCGATCGGCCCACAATGGTGCCCCTATTATACCAATACCACTATCGAGAACAGACGCAGCCACAAAGCTTCGTTCCCTCGCACGCGAGCTTACGCAGGCTCTGTGGAACACCACTGATTTCAGCAACGCATACCTCCACAGATTCCACTAGCGTTACCACGGGTGAAAGCAACACTTCTGGGCCACCTGTGGCTCGGCGTGGCATTTACGAAAGCCTTTTTTTCCGCATTGGAATGGCCGAGAGCCCTGCTTGCGACAACTGTGGCTGCGAAGAGACAATCAAGCACCTCCTTTGTGACTGTGCCCTCTACAATGTGGCAAGAAAAGTGTTCGCGACTGCGCTTGAAAAACTGGACAATCGTCCCCTCACATAGGACAAAACTTTAATACACTGGTCTCGACGGGCTTCGGCACTCAAGGCCTTAAGGGCTCTGCTGAAGTTCTTACGGGCTTGTGAATTGCGCGACGGGCTTTGAACGTTGTAGTGCGTAGGGTCGCGTTATTGCGCGAATTATTCCTACTTAATTTTTTTATTTGTTCCTTTTATCACGTCTTATTCCCTTTACCCCTTTCCCTAGTACAGGTTAGCCAGCCGGTATTTACACTGGCTAACCTTTTGTCCTTCTTTACCTTAATTTATCTCTCTCTATTAGGGGTAGGCATCGCTACCCGGACGAACGACAGAGGAAGACACAATACGAGCACTCGTATTATCTCTTCTTCTATGCCTAAGAACATGTTCAGTTACCAACTCGCCCAGCTTGCTGCATTTTTCTTGTTGCGCATCCGGTTTTCGTAGGTGTCGCTACCAATTGGCTCTTATAAGCGCAGCGAGTGCACTTTCTAAGCTTCGTACGCGACCCGTACGCTCTAGGCTGGGCATTTTCGGGAGTAAGCGTGCCGCAGAAAGAGCTAATGAATAAACATTAGGTGGTGATTGGACGGACACCATACGGTCTTTTCTGAACGTAGGATGCAGGCTCATAACGTGAAAATTTGCCTTTATAGTGCCGTGGCTCGATCGTTCCGTTGCTCTGTCCTCGGTCGTGCGTTGGATTTTTAGCCGCGGCGGTGCATTGACCATGAGAGGCGTTGAGCAGCATAGAAGTGTTCACATATGTATAAAAAGAATGGATCGTTTACCAACATTGCTCTCATATGCATGAGATCCGCAGATTTCTTTTTCTTATTTCCTTTTTTTTTCTTTTAGTATGGAAGCTGTGTAGTCCGAGAAAGCAGCTGTTAGGTGAATAAGGTGCAAACAACTATAAAGAAGGAGGAGAGAGAGAGAAAACATTTATATTGACCATCGAGGTCGTTGATCTTGAGGACGAATAGGTGGCGTCCTCATTGCAGGACTCCACTGGCCATGGCTACTCGACGTACTTGCTGGACAAGAGCTTCTTGTCCCGCCATAGTATCGTCGGTCAGCTGTACCTCCCACCGCTCAAATGACGTGCTAGGTGTCTTTAAGTGTTGAGGTTTGCCCCCGCACCCCCACGAGATATGAAAGAGTGTAGGATGTGTGTCGCCGCACCAGAGGCCGATGCCCTGGTGCGGCATATCCACATATGTTTGTGGATATATTTTGTTGTATCTGTGTAGGTTTGGGAATATGTTTGTTTGGATAAGTCTGAGAGCTACTGCCTCTTCACTGCTGAGCTTTTTGTGAAAGGGGAGGATAAATCCTGTGGTTGAGTCGCTGGATCTCCAGTCGGTCGCAGTAATTTGATTGCAGGGGCACGAAGGTAAAGGGTGGGGATTGACGATACGATTGGTTTTGCCCCGCTCGGTTGATTAGTGTTCGAGCTAAGGCGTTCGCCCTTTCGTTCCCCTCCTGTCCCGCGTGGCCCGGCGTCCGCGTGACTTGATGAGATTATTGCAACCTCCGGCCTAGAATCTGAGCCGCCAGCAGCGGTGTTTATCCGTTTTAAATTTACGGCAGAGCTGTTGCGAGTCGGTAACGACATGAACTTCCCTACGCACGCTGTCATGTTGCTTCATTACTAGCGCCTCGGCTATGGTCTCAGCCGCAGCTGGGGTCTCTGCCCTGACGGAGGCCGCGAGGGTCAAGGAGTTCTCTCTCCCGTTTACGGCGGCTACCGCGAGGACGCCCCCTGCAGGGTACGCCGCCACGTCCACGTACGTTACGTACGGGTCATCCTTGAATTGTCGGCGCTGTCTGTCGACGCGAGCCTGGCGTCATCATTCGTGGAGTTCATGACTCATGAGCTTTGGTATGAAGTTCGCCTTCATCTTGCTTCCGACCTCGGGCGGGAGTTTTCGTTGCCCATCGAGAACACGAAGCTCCGTTGCCGTTCCAGTCCGGTGGAGGATGGCTCTGCCCGCCTCCGTGTTCTGTAGTCTCGCTTTTTGCGAAGGCATAACTGCGTCCAACAGCTCAGCGAAGGTGTTGCCGAACCTGAGAGCCGCTAACTTCGCTTTGAGGTGGTAACAGGGTGACCCAGGGCCGTTTTGTAGGTGCCTCTGATGATGGCATCGAGTTCTTGGTCGCGTTTGTTTAGCGAGTCATAGTGATATGGCGTGCTATACGTTACTCTGCTGATCACCAGAGTCTGGGCTAGGCGGAGCGTGTCCTCTTCTCGCATGCCCTTGCGGCTTCTTGTTATTCGTATGAAAATCTGCGAGATTTGGTTGGTGGCGGACCTTAGGGTTTGTATGGTGTGGGAGGCTTTCCAGTTGCTCTAGATCCAAAAACACAGAATCCTAGTCTTATTGCTTTCCGCGATATTGTGGTCCTCTAGATAGAGTTCGATAGGGCCGGGTGACTTGTAGATTCCTCCTCCGTGCACCCGGATCACCTCGGACTTCTCCGGCGCGCCACGCATCTCGCTCGCTACCCCAAATCTCTCCATGTCCATGGCGGCATTCTGAAGGGTCGCGTTTTTTCGCGCGAGGGAGCTCTTGGTGGCCCAGAGCGCGATGTCGTCTGCGTATACTCTAATCTTGGTAATCTATAAGTATACCTATAAACAAGAGTAACGAAATAAATAACGGTAAAATCGTCCGTCCTTTTGATGTTTTCATTATATTGCTCATGTTAAAGGTTACAATGACAAAACTTAGTGCGACGGGAGCTGTTTATTAGTCACATTGATCTGCTGCCAGCATGTAACCTCTATATTGTAACCTATAGAATTTTAAGTAACCTTTAACCGAGACCTCACATAAGTACACTCTAAGCCCGGTAACGCATATTGTAACTTATACGCGGTTTTAACTCATAAAATAAAGGATCCAACGTGCTCATTTTGGTGTTTTGATTTTTTCGGTAAGTTTAAAGGTTACAAGACACGACATACAAAGGCAATATAGGTTACGAACCACCTTTATGGGTTGCGTAAAAAAAATCCACTGCGTAACCCTTACGTAGTAACTTATACGCGGCGGCGCGATGTTTCCGTGCTATATGAAGGCGCTAGAGGGACATGCGAGTTCTCTCTTGAAGATTGAAGAGCAGACGCCATTTTGCCAGCTTCGTTGTTTCATACTCCATGCTGCGTTTCTTTTGCGCTTGATGGGAGATGGGCTGATTTGGCGCCTTGACGGTTACACGTTTCCCGCCTTGTTCATTAGTTTTTTGCCATTTGGATACATTAGCTGCGTACCACAATGGCCTTCACCAACAAGGATTTGTTCGGGATTGTACGCGGCCGTTGCAATGAGCAACCGTGTGACTGCAAGCAATATATGGTGTCTGGTCCATCAAAGATAAATGCGACTATTGTGGCCATTGCTCCGGCGTGCACGGGAAGATACTCGAGCTTGGTGAGTGCTTTTTATTCAAACTGCATGCGCGTGCGTATAGCATTTCGAATGGCAGCGGTGTTTACGGGCTCTGTTGGTTCTTGCGCTGCATTTATATCTATGTAGTGAATTGATCCACGGAGAACGTGGTGCCATGTTGCTTCTGAGCACATACCGATACCGTGCGGGGAGGTTGTGTGCGTGCGCGCTTTGGAAGTTTCCACTTTGCGACCTTGGTGTTGCCGAGGCTCTCCGCGCGCGAACATTGTAGGCGTATTTCACTGCTGCACGTTGCCCGTAACTTGCGGCTCCTCTTTCGCGCCGTCGCCGCGTCGTGTGCCTACGCGACTGCGAGGCGGGGGCACGCCTTTGGTCCAGCGCAGGCCCAGACCAACGGCGCGGGTCTGGAATTTGCTTTGAGATATTTATTTGTAAACAGCGAACCACTCCGTGTGAAACGTGACAAAAATACGCGTACGTTTCCTACGCCAACCCGTGTCCGTGGCCTATCGTGGTCGCGTTTCTTCTCTGCTCCGTTTCGCGCTGCGCGCTCTTCATCTCATGCGACCTGCGCTGTGGGCACGTAATTGAGGACGGAACGAGTTGCGGTTCACTCGGCGTGGTGAGCGATAAGAAAGAAACAACCGATGAATGTAAATCCGAATCGCTTGCTAGCCTGCATTGAAGCGCTGTACCATGGGCACTCATTTCGCGCAATTGCAGCGAGTTTGTAGACTGCGGCTTCCTGCGGCTCGTCACAGATGCCGGCTCAACGAATTAGCGCGCTAACTCCCGTCGTTGTCTGCGTCGACAGGTGTTGGTCTTAATTCGCTTGGCCTTTCTGTGTCAGTGTAACCTTTTCTGTTGTTCTTAAATAACGTGCAATGCTGATTACATGAGCGGTTACCCGTTGGCGAGATTAGGATAGCATTAACGCCGGAGTATTTGATGAGGACTCCACGTTGCTTTACAGTGCACAGAACGAAAGCTGTATAGATACACTACGGAAATCTGTAAAAAAATTCTTCACCAATTAGCCCAGCAGTGGTTGTTTCAGTGGTTTTAATGAGATAACTGGATGTTTGTCAGTGTAAGATTATTTTGTGCTTCATTTTATAACTTACAGAGCCGGTGCGCACAGTAGTGAGCACTGCTATGTGCTACAATGAGGCTGATACTGAAGCTTCATCAGCAAGTGAAGGTTAGTACTGTGTGTTGCATATCCTAAATTGGACTCACGGTGGCAGTTGTCATCTTGCTCCCTCCCTATTTCCTTTGTGTCCTTGTGCTATATGTCTGCAAACCAAATGACAATAATACTAATAATAATACTTTTGGTAACCTCGTCCTAGTACAGTCGCCAATGTATCTTATTTTTGTCTGGCCAGGTCATGGAACAGAGTCCCCGTGTGAAATGGCCTCAACATCTGCACTGCCTGGTTCTTCAACTCGTAGGAGTGCACTGAATAACTTGGAGAAACTTCCTTTGCAATAGTTTTTCGTGTTCCTTGTGTTCATTGCAGAAAGCCCAGCCGGCATTGATAATGATGTGTACCCTCCATGCCCTGAGGATCAGAATACAGACACCAGAGATGCTGCGCATGTTCACAGCAAGGGTACGAAAATAATAAATTAAATGCCATTATTTCTTCGTCTAAACGGTATACCGTATACACTCGTGTAAGAGCCGCACTTCTTTTCCGCGATTTTGATGGGGTGCGGCCCTTCCACGGAAGGGTGAAATTTTTGTTCAATTTTAGATCCACGTATAGAAAAACCTATTTATTCGTGCCATGTATACTTTACAATGGGATATCTGGTGTCTAGATGCGGACATCCTCGCTAAATGTCTTCATCGGTCAGCGCTGCCACGTTGAAGAGAGTTGGGGAGACTATCGCCCCTGGCGGCGTTCCTTTGTTCGGCACATCGATCTTATCCGATCGAGTCTGGCCTATTCCGGTGGCTGCCGTCTGGCCCGTCAGAAACGATTTGACGTAATTAAAGAAGGGCTCGCCGCAGCTGATGTCGTTCAGTCCCTTGAGAATGGCCTCGGGAGAGATGTTATAGAAGGCCCCTTTCAGGTCGAGTGTGAGCGGGTGTTCTCCTTCCTTCGGTATGCCCTTGAGAACTTCTTCCCTTAGGATTAGGAAAGCATCTTGCGCCGTACGTGCAGGCCTGAAGCCAAGCATGGCCCGCGGGAAGAGGTCACGGTCTTCTATGTAGTGTTGGAGGCGAGCTCCGATGACTCTCTCGTACAGCTTGCCGAGACAGGAAGTCAGCGAGATGAGACGTTGGGCATCGATCGCGTGCTTCTTGCTGGGTTTTGGAATGGTCACGACTTCCGCCGGTTTCCACTCGTTTGGTACGAGGTCCTTGCTCCAGAGTTCCTCGTGTAGGTATTCGACCAAGTCCAGGATGTGCATCGGGCTCGGGTCTCATGGCACTGGTGATTCTGTCAGCCCCGGGAGCAGTGTTGTGCTGTGAAGCTCGTGCCGCGGCATACACCTCTTAATTTGTGATCAGAGCGTCCACTTCTAGTCTGGGTTCCCCTTCGTGTTTGAGGAGGCAGGGTAGAATGGGGTCGGTACCCAAGTGTCTGGTTTTTAGGGTGTCAATGAAATCCTGGTCATTCCCGGGGAATTGGCGAGCGATTTATAGAAGCGTCCGACTGGTTGTCGAGTTGGCCTTGCCGGGCTCTGTCAGGCAACGCAGGATGGCGCACATCTTCGCCGTACTCAGGGTACCCTTGAGCGAAGTGCAAAATTCTATCCAATTTTGCTGCGTCAGCTTGGTCGCGGTATTCTCTGGCTTCTTCTGTTACATGCGCGATTCGTAGACGGAGAAGAATTATGCAAATTAAAACACAAGATTTTAAAAGAAAGAAATGCTCATACGCAATGCAACGAAGGAACAGTGAACTAAACATGTCCATAGCAGCGCTTAAGAACGAGTAGACAAACAGACAAAGAACTTTATTATTACCCATCATGTACTCGTTCTTACACTAAAGGAAGTCAGAAACGTGACATTTGGCACAAAGGAGAATGTTGGTCTCCAATGATGGGCAATTATTTATTCATTTCGCACTATTGTTTTCTTCATTATTTTATTAAATATGGAGCAGGCGTCGTCAATGCAAATCGGATCTGTCACAGTGTATTGTGAAGACTGATGTGTCACTTCTTGACATTTCCTTCATTTCGTCCAAAGAAATCGTCGAGAGCATCCCTGAGTCCAGGAGACATGGCTCCAGCTTCGTTTGGGGCCATAATCAACGTAGCTGCAAAGGGTCAAATCAAAGTTGGGGCGCCGCTTTTATCATCCAATTAGTAAAGAGAAATCAAGATCAAGCACTCGAATAGGTAATTCTTTATACTTCTATCAACCATGTTTGGTGCCTAGAAAAGTGCCTCGAGCGGCCAGTCGCGCTGCATTGTTGCGTGTTTTCGCGGCTTGTTTCACGCTTGGAAAAACGCCTTTATATCATCGTATTCCGCAACCAAAAGCTGTACGGGAGTTTTCTATGTTGCTCCACAAATTTATCAATGACACTTCACTTGTAACTATAATAATCTAGAAGTTCAATAAATAATTAAAAGAAAATATGTAATTAGGCGGAATCCAAAAAATAATCTCTTTATCCCCAAGCGATGGCAAACAACATTACCTTGGCTCTGTCCAGCTACGTGGCATTTGCATATCTTTAAATTTGTTGCATGATAGTTTCGACACTCGGTATGATCAAGAGCTTCAAAGACCAGGTAGAACCGTTGAGCGGCATCAAACTAAAGATTAAAAAAAATCCACAGTTCACTCAGTACCGTATTATCCCGTAGGCATGGCATAGTGTGTAATGATAGTGATTGTATTGTATTCTAGGTTAAGCTGAATAGTTTGGCAATACACGTACAAAAGAACTTTAGTGTATTGCAAAAATTAATACGTAAAGAAACACCACCTAGGTGTTGCAACTCCTTTATTCTAGCCGCACTGCTAAAAAGCTCCTGGGCACGTCAAATGACCTTCTTTCTTGCCACCCTCCTCTTTTATTGCCCAAAACCAAATATCTTAAAGGCATTCTGTTGGACTTCACCAAAAGCGCTTCAACTAATATTCACCGAGGTATTTTTTCAAGAACCTATGAGCAGTTCAAAATGCATTATAATACTACCAAACACAGAAAAACACAGCGACCATCGTGGCCCTGCATTGCAGTCGACGGAATGCAACATCTGGAACTCCTGTTCTGCTCAAAAATCCGAGAAAAAATTAGTTTTTTTTATTTCTTTGTTCGTATATAACTTCGAACGCATACGAAATAAAGCTTTGCAACAACAAACTAAGAACACACTGTCGCGATCTCATTTCGAGTAGGTGCCCGCCCACTTCAAGTTTAGGCAACGCCTTCTTTAGCTGCGTAATCTTACCGATTGTGGCTACAACTGCCATGAGGAGGTACTTTCCAAGCAAGCCGTCCATGTCTTCCCCTGCAGAGCTGGTGAAAAAACAATCTATCCTTTAAAAGGGCTCTATATTTGGGTAATGTATTGTTCGTGCGAGAATAATAAACTCATGTCTTACCACTCAATTTGCTCCCTTGCTTTAGCACTTGAAGTTAAGCCGGGATATTTTGGTGCGAATTGCAATTTTTGTGAAGTTGCTAATAGGCATTTTAATATTAATTAGCATTTGTGAATTTGCAACAGAAAATCTAGACCTCTTCGCAATAGTTGCGAAGAAACATATATGAATAAAACAAGGATATGGTTACAATAGGACGGGACTGTGACAGTGATGAGGCTGCTTATTCGAAGTATCTTGCAAGTGTTTGGCAACAACGCAAATTATAATTTATCACGTGAACAATTTCCCAGAAGTAACTAAAGTCATTCTCTAAAATACAGCATAAATGTTGGGCATTTCGTCCTATACGAATATATGCACTATTTGGCAGTTTCTGCCGCGTGCTTCAAGCGCATTCAGCCCTAATCAGTATCGCGATAAAGAAACATTCGTTTCCGCTTAACTACTAGTTTGTAGATGGCTAAGTGCAGTCCATCCTTATTGAAGACCAATTCGAACAATCCCTTGGCAATATCTCTTCAAGACTACCTTATGCATCCTTGCGTGCAGCACATTTCTATTTCCTTATAGTAAGGCGAGAAAAAAGAAGATTTACCACAGAATTTCGAACAAGAGTTAACGTTCAAACATGGCGACATTTCGTTTCAGATACGCACCCCCGTGTGATCCTGAGCATATTTCGAAGTTAAGCCAGCGTGAACCCGTAGACTGCGTAAATGGCTTGCGCAGCTCAACAAAGAAATAGAAAAGAGCGCGCTTACCCTGCAACAACAACAATGGGAAGAGAAATGCGCGGAGATGGACGGTCAGCTCACCACGCGTGCCACGTGGCAGGTACTGCGGTACCTAATAGATCCCACCAGCACCAAGACCACACACATGCAAGGTATATTCAAAATCATACAAGCTTACGAGGGAGCGGAACAACAATTCCAACGCGATGCGGAACTCCTTTACATACCCAAACGCCACCGCTAATACATCCGGACTACACGGGAGAAAGCAACGCCACACTGGACGCGGAATTCTCCGTTGCCGAAATCGAGGTGGTCCTCGTCAAACTCAACACCAAATCGATCGAGTATCCAATAGGGCACTACGTAATCTCGATTACGGATCGATCCAGAAACTCACAAAATACATTAAGGAGTGTTCGGCGCATGGCCAGCTACCCCAGCAATGGAAAGAAACAAAAATCATGCTGATACAGAAACCGGGCAAGACATTACAGCTGGAGAGCCTGCGCCCTATCTCCCTCACGTCCTGCCACAATGCCATATTACGACAAATAGACAAGCTAAATCTCGGACTGCGAACGTACAACTACGTCCGAGACTTCCTCATGGGAAGAACAGCTCGCGTGCGAAGGAGACATCTAGACTCAGATCAAATCAACATCGGGAGCTTGGGCACCACCTAGGGTCCGGTGACCTCGCCGATGCTCTTCAACATCGCCCTGCTGGGGTTACGCGGCCGATTGCCCCAAATCGAAGGACCGCACCACACGCCATACGCCGATGATATTACGATCTGGACGACAACGATCGAGCAACGCTTACAGCAGGCCATCCAGTGCGCGGAAAACAACGCGGTGGGCACGGGACGCACCTGCTCGGTCGAAGAATACAAACTGCTGCTATATAGACCGGTCAGAAAGTGACGCCCACCTAAAGGCTATAACCCCCCCCCCCCCCCCCCCCCTGAAAAGCAAGAGATCCACTGAACGGCATCAAACGGCCTACCCATCCCGATGGTAGACAAGTTCCGTATACTAGGCATGATGATTGAACACAATTGTGGCAATGGTGAAGCACTTCGCAAGATAACCGCAAAGGCCGCCAGCACAATGCAGCTCATCCGACGCATCACCAACAAACACGCGGGCATGCGCGAAGGCAGCTTCATACGACTCACACAAGCCTTCGTTATTTCGCAAATAACGTACACGGCAGCGTTTCAAAACTCGACGGTTGCGGAAAGAAACAAGCTGAACGCCTTCATACGCAAGGCGTACAAATGTCCGTTGGGACTTGCGCCCAGAGTGAGCACCACCAAGCTCCTAGAACTAGGTTTGCACAACACGCTCGAGGAATTCGTGGAGGCGCAACAAGTGTCCCAAGTCAAGCGCCTATCCAAGAACCGCTCTGCCAGGCACGTGCTCGAAAAGCTCGGCATCACATACCACACATAGCAAGGCTTCAAAGTGGAAATTCCAAGAACCATACGCGAGCAACTATACGTACCCCCATGGCCCCGCAACATTCACCCGCAACACCACACGGGGAGACCTAAAGCCAGGGCACAAAAAATGAACCAAAGTCACTCCAACGACAAGGAGGCAGTCTTATCCGACCCAGCCCTTTATCGAGACAGGAAGAGTTTCGTGGCGACAGTTACTAGCCACCGAGGCAACCACCTCACGAGCGTCACAGTGAACACCGCACATGCCGAAGCGGCAGAGGAAGCGGCCATAGCACTGGCCCTCACACAAAGCAAAGCCACATACGTGATCTGCGATTCGCAAACGGCAATTCGCAATTCACACATACCCCAGCCACATCCCATACACCGGGGAGAGGCCGACATCAATAACCAAAGGCACTTGCTATGGATCCCGGCATACATTGGACTGAGCACCCCCAACGAAGCGGCTCACCGCGTTGCTCGAGGCCTGACTCACCGAGCATCATCGGAGGAAGAGCCCCCGCAGGGTAGTGCAAACGTCTGGACGTGGGGGGATTGTTTGACCAGGTTCCGTGACATCACGACACACTACCAGCTACAGAGACGCGTAAACCCATTACCTCACGCTAGGTTAGACCGGACGAAAGCAGTACACTACAGACAATTACAAACTGATTCTTACAGAACCCCAGACTCATGCATGGTATGTATCCAGACCTGTACACTACAAGCAGATGCACATCGTGTGGCGAGGTTGCCAATCTTAATCACATGATATGGGAATGTTAGGACATAAAAAACAATTCGGGCAGTGCTGACCCCTCCATCTCTTACACCGCCAGCCTCCGCTCGCGCTGGAATACCGCACTGTCCAGCTTGAACCTGACAGTACAACTCTGAGCCGTCCAGCGAGCCGAGGAAGTCGTTTCGAGAGAAGGACTCGGAACCGCTTCCGCGGTGGGTGCCCAGACCCAATAAAAAGAAACCTTACTCAAATCTGATTGATTTGATAAAAAAGTATACGTTCTTCTTCGTTTGATATAAGCTGTTCATGATGTATCCTGACCGTATTCTATGGCATCGCCGATTCTGTTGTACAAGAGTCGTATCCAATCACACGGTACTTGCGACGCCAGTACACTTCAACAACACAAGTGATTACTGATATATGTATAGTTATAGCATAATAGGCATATATGGAAAGTGTTGGGTAAATGCTACTTGTTATTTATCTATTCAAGGAACTTTTTTGCCGAGTTCTCACGCTGAGATAGACTGGGAAACCAATTGGCTCTTAGGTGCGCAGCGAATAAACACCCGGAGGTTCGTAGGCTACCCGTACGCTCTACGCTGGGCATTTTCAGAAAAAGCTGATGGATAAACATTCGGCGGTGATTGCACACACCGTACGCTCTTTTCTGAACGTAGTTAGGCTGATAACGTGTAAGTGTGCCACTCTGGCGCCGTGGATAGAGGGTTCTGCTGCTCTGTCCTCGTTCGTGCATTGGATTTTCAGCAGCGGTGGTTCCGGTTAGATGGTAGCGAAATGCGAACACGCTCGTATTATTATATATATACGTGCGCAATTAGGAATCCAGGGTGTTGGAGTTACTCTGGATCCATCCATTACGATGAACCTTATAACCCCAATTGTAAACTGGGGACATTCAACAGCACCTTATTACTTATTGGAGTCTATTGACGGCCACAAAAAGGGATACGACCATAGGTTCTTGCCGTGATTTATATCTGCAGCCGGCGAGTATCCGAAGAGGTACTGTTGCAAAAGTGGCAGAAGTGTTAGGATAATGTAGCGGCATAAAGGAGGCACAGAGGAAGCACCGCTTCCTGGGCCGGCTGTCTATTATCTTCCACGTCGCCTTCTCTTCCAGCGCCCGCCTGGCAAGCGCCCGCGGCCATGTTCACTTCCTCGTTACAGTCCGCCACGCTGAAAGTTAGTGAGCCGTCCAGCGCGTCTACCAGCTTCTCTGGCCGTCGGCATTGACTACAGCGCGCTGGTCGCAGGTCTCTCGTGAGAGGTATTTTCAATACGCGGCGCTCCTGGCAACTGTCGCCGGAACAACTGTGATTCATCATTTCGATAAATGTGATGTTCCACTACTAAGTTCATCAACCTGATGGCATAAAAAGCATGGCCGGATTAGCAGCCTACTTAAATTTGTTGTGTATAACATGCACAAGAATGTCGTGAAATGCAAAACTAAAATGCCACTGGTGCCGCTTCCCTTGTCCGCTCGTTTGCATACATGGTATTATTTTGAATAAATTAGGCAGGTTCCCTAAACCTATGTTGTGAAAAATCTTACCGCTGAAGTGCAATACAGCCACACTTTCACCCGGAAGGCAAAGCACCGATTGCGATAGCGAATTAGTAGACCGCGATAGGAAGGATAGTAGTCTTATCGGCCATATAAACTTGTAAACATTCGCATACGAAGAAAATAACAAGCGATGTGTCACGTGCGCACAGGTAAACATGAACATGTCTCGCTCGATGACTGCGGAAACTCACTGTCCAAACGCTGGAATGAGGAAGCGTATCAGCAGCAGCGAGTAAATTACCCTTCGTGCCATATCTCGATTCAACGAGAACTAAACACATACGAAGCTACCGGCACTCGGTACATGCAATTTCTACCGATCACAGGTCGCTTTGAAGATGAGCCCCACGCGGGCGCGCACTTTGTCCACATCGCCGGTCGCTTTCAAGATGCAGCACCCGCGCAGCCGCGCAGTAAGCAATAGCCGCCGCAGTAGGACGTCCTCCTCTCTTCCCTCCCTCCCGTGCCTCGCGCGTGATAGAAGACGGCGCCATTCCGCCCCGCTTTCCTTCCTTGCGCGCGCGATATTACGCCGCGATCGTCGGCAGACCCTCGCAAGCACATACAGCGGACGTCACAGGGCGGCGATGTTATCGTGTTTTTACTTTATACCGAACATGACGGCGACGGCAGAAATGCGCTTCGTGTACCCAAATAATTGCTAACACAAGAAAACACTTCGCACTTGTTATTGCCTCTTAGCACAAATTTAGTGATCTTAATAAACGAAAATCGCAACCAACAATCGCCTCGATATTCCCGCCGCGGGAGATGTGTTTCGTGTCGAGCAATTTCTACAATCCGTACACCTTTTTCATGAAGGCGACACTCTGAGCTAGGCGCAGTGGCACCGCATGGCGCGTATGTGTGTTCACAAGAATATATCACTTTGTGATAAGCATAATTTTCAATGAACGACCGTCTCACTATAAGCGCAATTTATTTGGGCGCTAGATTACCAGTTCAACTAATACAGCGAACATAACTTCTTTCTGGGGTTTTACGTGCCAAAACAAATTCTGATTATGAGGCACGCCGTAGTGTAGGGTCCGGATTAATTTTGACCACCTGGGGTTCTTTAACCTGTACTACAACGCAAGCACACGGGCGTTTTTGCATTTCGCCTCCAGCGAAATGCGGCCGCCACGGCCGGGATTCGATCCCGCGATCTCGTGCTCAGCAACGCAACGCCTTAGCTGACTGAACCACCGCGGCGGGTAGCAACCGAAAATGTAGTCGCCATTATTAGAATGCATGTTCTTGACCTCCGACACAAAATGCACGTATTCTAAAGCTCTACATGCACATTGTCCTGTTTCAATCAGTTCACGATATTGTGGACCCATTAAAAATATTATATCTTAGAAAGGATGCTTTACCGTTTAAAAATGTGGAAACTCATCTTTGTTCAAAAATCTGAACAGCAATAACTATTACAAACTGTCTACCAAAAAAAGAAAATCGGATATATAAGATAATTTTTTACTAAAGAAAGTTGCAAAAATCACCCGTCGCCTGCAGTAACAATACACTTATGTAGCAGCATTGCTCTAAAAAGCGGTGATTATGTTTGCGAGAGACAAAATATGCAATGTTTCGTTTGTCATAGTATCGCATCAGTTCTTACTTAACAACCTTAAGCTCATATTGCAAAGTACAAATTGAATCTGGTGACGCTGCAAGAAATGTATTCCTATATTTTATTGTGAGAGTGACAGTGGTTTTAAGATATGCATTCACAAAGTGTACGACAAAATCAAATAGTTTTTTTTTCTGTCATTTTGAGCCGCAGTGCACAAAAAGGCAGTACGAGTAGCCGCACGTTTTTTCGCTAATTTTACAGGGCCAAAAGTCTGAATTGCAAAAGTAACTAAAAGTGGATCCTCCTTGTAAACTCAGTGGATGGAATTCGTCAATTGCGGTATGCGAGTTAAACTTTTAGGTAAAATTGAATTGGATATATTTTGTTATTAGTGAAATCATGTGCAAGAAATGGCGACCTCTTTCATAAACGCAGCTAAGTAAGTCGATCTGTGATAAATACCTATGATGGTTTTGAAATTCTTAGTTGATGTTAACAAAATACCTGCGTAGGTTCGTATTCCAGGCAACTGCTAAACGTTGCTAAGGATGTCTTTCTAGAACTTGTTTAACGGTTTAATATACATTGTTCTTGTGCAAGCAGGGTGATAGGCCACAAATGATACACTATATTAAGTTCGATATGAAACTCTGATGCTGTTCACAGCTACTTGACTTACCGGTGAAGCAGTCTATGAAGGAACTAAGTGAAGTTGCCGACCCGGGTCTGTTACTGAAGAGGAAGATTCACGCTGCCCTTTTATACAAGCAGAAACAATGGCAATGCACGCAAAGAGACAATATGGAGGACGAAATAAATGAAGGCTGAAAACTTAATTTTTTGTGAACGAGGGAGACACCTGTCCTGGATTTTAGGGTCATCATTTCCAGAAAGGAGAAAATTAGTTTTTCGACCAAGCCTACGGCATGAGTGACAAGCAAGGCCAAACTTACGAGGCTACAATTGCACACCTAGCTCAAAAAACGAATTGACTGACAGTTCATTACCGGTACCAATTTTGTTGTCAAAAATATGCTCTCTTTCCTTGTACACTCAATTCCCATCATGCCAGCCCCACATGAGCAAAAAACACTGGGGCACAAAGTTCAAGCGAAAATGTTAGAAATATAACGCTGCAACTAAGGGGGAAAATGTAAAGGCTCATGTGCAATAATTCGAATAGCCATTCATACGCCCAACACCAAAGACATGCTTGCAGTCACTTGTTAAATGCATCCTAATTGCAGAAAATACTTCTGCCTACAAAAATGAGGCACAAACCTTTGAAGAAAGGTTCTACGCGGAACGAAGAGTACATATTGGACAAACTTTTCTTTTTTTTGGGTGGGGGGACATGCCGATTCGAAAACTATTTTCAAAATTGGTAACTGTATAGTTTTACTAGGCGGTACAAGTTGCGCAAGTCAGGAAGATGGGAGGCTGGATCGCAACGGCGACTTTTTCGGTGACTATATGTACGCTCGTAATTTGACGCAACTATCTTCACGAAACAACCCTACTTAATATAAGGGGTCATGACTAAGATAGAATAGATCAAATAATTATTTATTTGCATACCAGAGCGACGTCCTAAAAAAACTGGATAAGTGACATCAAAAATAAATACATGGCAAACGCATGTAATCGCACCGCGGTAGGACTATTTCTCGCATATTGTTTTCGCTGAGATTGCAAGTAAAATTGGAATGTAAAAGAAACTTATCATCCAAAATAGACGCATATGAGTGATTTGCCCACGTGCATAATATTGAGCTTAAGACCTATTTTGATTTTTATCAACATAGCCAACATGTATTTATTCACAGGATGCTATAACACACGGAAACTCTTGCCTTGTGTTATGTAACGATCATAAAAGGAGAAAGACCAACTTCGTGAACGAGAAGAAAGAAGAACAGGGCAGAGAACAGGACGAAGTATAATTCTCTATGACTACGGCAGAATAAACTGAACATTACAATTTGGCGCAGTCACATATTTTTGGACTATGCGGGTGTTGTTCACGATCGCCCAACGCGAAGATGGCCATCTACTCGCCAAGACATGCCTGGAAGATGGAGACGTTGCCATCAACCTTCCAGAACAGGTCAGCACACCGGACTTCTTGACGTTCTTAGCTCACAAGGCTAACATAACTCTTGAAGCAATGGGCTCCAAGGGTTCAGTGAGAGTTGATCTGCAGACGACCGAGTTTGAGCAGTGGGTCCACAGATCAAGTAGCCACGACGCAGAGATAAGCAAGGAGCAAGGAGTTAGCCTAGTTGTGCAACACCTTTTGCTCATGCAGGAGCCGCAATGCAACAAAGTGAACAGCTGTTGATGGTTTTAACGTCAGCGTGCAACTCCCCAAGGCATGCAATGCAAGAAGTGGTTGTTCCTGATTTTTTTACGATACGCAATCGAGACCCTCGATCTGGCTTCAGTTTTTTGAATATGCATGCTCGCAGAATGAGTGGAATGATGACTGCGAGCGCATCAACAATATGCGTCGTTTTCTTACAGGAAACGCTAGGAAGTGGTTCGGTTTGAGGATACCAAGCCATGCACCGGAGCCATGGGTCGAATGGAAAAACTGTTTTGTTTGTCCATTTGACCAGAATTCTGTTGAATGTTGGGACAGGGCTATTTTTTTCTAGCATCGAGAAGGAACAGCTATCGACTACTACTTTGAAAACCGACGACTCTTGCAACTTGCTGACCCGAATCTATCTGAATCATGTGTAGTCGCGCTAATAATTCATGGGATGACGAACACGTCTCAGCGCGAAGTTGTTCCTAGACCACACGTGACGCTAGAGCAACTGTCCGCTCCGCTCAGACCGGCATATGCTAGCAAATGCCACACAACCGCATAGCGGGAACGTTATTGCGTTTGCGCACAACGCTCATAGCGGCAGCGGAACGAAGACCGCATCCATCGCTCCGCTTAAAACGTCGACTGAGCGGAGCGTGACAGCGTGTCTACTTGGTCTCTTCGTCGTTTTGCAGCCGAGTTGATAGCACGTCGCTCGCGTCTCGGCAAGACACGCTTACAGCAAGCGCTCAGCTAAACCACTCAGAGCATCTCAGAGCGTGAAATCTGTGCGGAGCGGAGCGCAAGGGGCCGCTCTGCTAAAACTGTCTATTGTAGCGCCAAATTCCGCGCAGTCGCTACGCGGTATTGAAGGTCAGACAGACAAACCATAGAGAAACATACTACGTAAAGAGTGGCCACAAGGGCCGTTTCGCGGCCGAGCAATTGAGGGTCTGACCACCCGCCAGATGGCGTAGCGACAAGCGCTTCCACTTCGCTTCAAAGATAGATAGGTTATCATGCCTCCATCGGGCTGCATCGACACGTCATATATTTCTCTATGACGTCCCCTCTGTGGTGTCCCGTCTCCATAGAAACGTTGATGCTGCGCCGGCTGCTCCGGTCATGTGCCGCCGGATACGCCCACCTCGCCGCGCTTTCAACACGCCGGTTCGCTGCTGCGGTAAGTTGCATCCTTTTGTCTGCACTAAGAATTGGCAGTTGTTTGCGTTCAACATTGTTAAAGAGATGTTTATCGATGCTGATGGAGTGTATTTTTGCGTGCGTAGCATACAATATATGCTTCGGCGCCCACCGAGGCTGGTTCGTAAGCGTGGGCTGTACATAACGCGTTGCTGTCATTGCTAAACCATTCTTGTTGTTCTGCCTGCTCTTTACCTGCAATTTTAAGGATATGTACTGAAATTAGTTGTGTTCAATAGGATCTTGGTAGTACGCTTGTAAACAAGGAAAAATAAAGCATTTTGTACTGTGCCACTACTGCTTCCTGTTGTGTGTAATTCAGAAGAACGGCAGAAAAGTGAGAACAAAAACAAAAAAACAAAATCTCTGACCGCATGATTTTATGCTGTTCGCATGAGCAAATTCCGTTTTGCATGGTACATCGACAACCTTGGTTGTTTTTGTTTAGTAAAAAGATGGCGATCTGCTAGTTTATACGCCTGTTTATGCCAAAAAGAAAACACCGGAGCTTCACTAAAGACAACGTAGTTGAACACTTAAACAGTTAGGTAAATCATATTGAAAAGCGCTGCTGTCAAAACCGAAACCGAAACAGAGCCAAACCAGGCGTGCCGAATCTCGGAAGACAAAATTGACGGTCTGACCAGCCGCTGGTCGCGCTGGTAGCAGTGCAGTAGCTGGACCGCAAGGCCCTACGGGAGTGTCCGCTCTTTGCGTAGTATGTTTCTCTATGGACGAACTCCGAAGGACAGGGGGGTATATTAACTTGATATATTTACTGTTGAAATTGATCAAAGTTAGATTCTACACTGAGGTACTCTGACTGTAGACAACATAGAACTCAAAGAAAGACGGCGTCGTCTAAACTTGGTCCGGCTCTGCGCGCCTCTGTTTGGCCCGGCTACAGTGTCCTAGATTTTTTAGTGGGCTCAGAGGAGGGCGCGGGCTGGTGTGTTGCATGTTGCTGCCGAGAGGAGACGCGGCAAGATCTTCCTCCTTAAGCTTACCCGGCGTGAGCGACTACAGACGGTGCCGTTCTTCCTCGGACCCATGGTCCTTCGACGTATTCTCCGCTTTTGCACGGCCCGCTTTCGCTGTGTTCAGGTTGTCTGTATTCACGTTAGAGCATTGCACGGGCTCGGGCTTACCCGAAAGCCCGGGCCCGGCCCGGCCTACGGGCCGGGCCGGGCCGGGTAGAGCAGTTTTTTCACGGGCTCGGGCCGTGCTCGGGCACGGCGTGTGCTTTTTGACCCGGGCCCGGGCTGGGCTCGGGTTTTTTAACGCAGGCTCGGGCCGCGTTCGGGCTTTCTGGTGGTGTGCATGTAACGTGCAGCGAGTTAATCTCGGGCGTCTCAACTGTGAAAAACGCATTTTTTTGGGGTCGGGCCGGGTTAGGGCCGGTTTCGAGCCGGGCTCGGACCGGGCTTGGGCCTAAGGTAAAGGGGTGGCGGGCCGGGGCGGGCGGGTACGGTAGAATATTTCCGGGCCCGGGCCGGGCCCGGGTCTCGCCATAAAATTTTTGATCGGGCTCGGGCGGACAGCCCAACGTAAAATCGGGCCCTCGCCGGGCCTGGGCTGAAAAAATCGGCCCGTGCAGTGCTCTAATTCACGTTGCTGCTCTCGATGCCCCTCCGCTTTGTTAGCTTTTTTTCTCCCGCGTGAACGCGCAACGCCGCACCCTTGGCTTTTCCAGGTAACGGTAAGAGGCAACCGATGACACCCCGAGGGGTAACTAAGTTAAACTGGTGTGAAGGCGCTCGCACGGACATCGGCGTGCTTCACGAAGAGACGTCCCCTCATTCGCTCGGCGCCGCTGACGGGACGAGTAAGGCACGGCCGGTGCTAGGAGCTCCAAGGTATTCACGAGAAAAAAGAACTACGGCAACTTCGCGACCCCAGACCCCTACGGAAAACAGCTGATCTTGTGAGTGAGCTAGCTTTATTTCTACGTTGCCGCTACCACTGCTACTCGCAAAAATATTTTGGAAGAAAGCTGGTGGCCATATTTTGTGGGGACAGGGCCATCACTCTATCAGCGAGGGGCGATGCAAAGATCTTAGAGGGGGGGTCAGGACATCATCCCTGGATTCGCGCCTGCTGGTACTCAAGACATAGCTAATACATGATATCTACTGAAAACGCAGTTTAAAAATAAAGGTACTGATCGAATCTTATAGGTTAACACTATAATATATAGCCATTACTTGTTATGGCTATGGATAAGATAGTTTTGACGACATTACCGTGTTAAATACGGTAATACAATCTTGGCATATCTCAGCACGCATCACCATGACCACACTTCAGAAAGCCTGCACAGTTTCGTATTCATAACTATTCGTGGATGGATGTAAGTAGCCTGTGACGCCACATTTTCCTATTCTAATGGAATTGTCTGCACTTTTTCAAATGTTTTCATTGGAGACGTATTGGATGCATAGCTTTCAACAACTAGTGTTTTGCCCCGCGAGATGTAGTCGCGCTTCAATCGCAAGACCATAATTGAAGTTGCTACTCATTGTTTTGGAACCGTATTCCAGCCTCGCCTGCGCGACCATTTAAATTGACCTTGTGTTTGAGCCGAGCTGCAATACGCGACGGCGGATCAGCACTGGGGAATGAACACTCTCCCCCTGTTATTCTTTTCGGGTAATGGTCACAGCTCCGCGCTCGCAAAGTGCCGGTCAGTAGTTAGAACATAACTTTTTTTTAATCTGCGGCAATATATAATTTCTCCTTTTCACTACTTCAGTAGCTCTTTTTTACCTATGCTTCACCACCTGCGGGCCTGTCACGGACAGTTCCTGCGAAGGGGAGAGAAGCGAACCTGCGCAATGCGTGAAGGTTGGAGCTTAGGTAGATGCCTCTTTATCGGCTGCAAACCAATGAATAATGACATGTTGTTAGTGCAAAATTGTTGTCTTCTATGCGTCGCCGTTACAAACTCTGTATCCGCTGCTGTGAACCCATTTGAAGGCAGCGCAGCTCTGGCATGTATGCGCCGTTGACAAAACTTGTATACGACATTTGTAATGGGGTCCTCCCCATATGTACCTTGCGTCGTATTGTGCTCGCAGTCTTACGTCAAAGCAATAAATCATTAAAACCGGTAAAGTCGCATATTATGATATGGGTTAGAAATTATCACTCTCGGGAAACTCGAAACAGCAGCGTGCGATGCCAGATACAGTACAATAAAATAAGTGAGCAAACTAAAAAGAAACAAAGACTCGGACACATTGTGCAGAATATCGAATCGCAAACTTTCATTTTCTTTTGGATATCGATATTCATACACGCACATTGCGTGTTTCTTCTGAACGATGCGCGTGCGGGCACCCAGACGAAGAAAACGAACTGCTCCCTGCTCCCGAACTTTCGGCTGAATCTTATTTGTCTGAACTCGAGTCCTGGTTGGACGGCCTGTCTTTATCGCTTAATGGTGTATGCGCTCTACTGGTGTTTCCATTGTCAAATCCTGTCTCTATTTCTCTTCATTATCGTAACCAGCCGATTCCGCATGTACCAACTTTGAAGTACTTAGGGATAACTTATGATGGTAAGCTAAACTGGCAGCAGCAAATAGAAGCAAATGCCAATTAAAGGAGAATGTGCAATGGCATTGTTGCGCCGGTTCAGCAATAAAAAGAAAGGGGTGCGTAGAACTACGTTCTTGATGATTTATAAGCTTTACGTCCGCCCCATTCTAGAATTTGGTTGTGTTCTTTTTTCAGGATGTGCAGCATACAAAATAAGACCTTTACTTCTACTGGAAAGGCAAGCGCTGCGTCTCTGCCTCGGGCTGGCAAGTTTTGTGGCTAATAATGTGCTTTATCTGGAGTCTGGAATTATTCCGCTTGATTACAGATTTAAGCAACTTACTGTCCGGACTTTCCTGAAGCTTTATGATACACCCCTTTTCAATTTGCAACCCCTTTTCATCAATTCACCAGGATCATTTTTCAGAACAGGATGGCGGGGTTACCGACAGCCACAAGTTATTTTTGTTCACTCGCTGTTATCAAAACTTCAAGTTAGTCTACCGCGCCTGATTTCTCCAAAACCTAAATCGTTCAAAGTAAAACTGACTTTTGATGATATTTTTCCAGAACACGCCAAACTTCTTCCTGCGCGCATACTTGAAGGTCTCCTTTAAGACCATCTTAGTGAATTTCCGTCTCATTTGGTTATTTCTACGGACGCATCACATAATTTAGAGAAGGCTGGTGTTTGCATCTTTTCGAATCAACTCAACTTGTCTTTTGCTCTCCGTCTCGCTGATTACACTCCAATATTTCTTGCAGAATTTTTGGCAGTTATTCTTGCCATCCGAAAATTGGGTCCACAGAATTCTAAGGTAATAGTTGTTACAGATGCGCTTTCGGTCTGTACACATTTAACTTCCAATAATCAGTCACACCTGCTGAGTATATTTTCGACTCTTGCCCCAGAAAATTTATCCGAAGTCCGCTTTGTCTGGGTGCCCGGATATAGTGGAATCTTTTTAAATGAGTCAGCTGACTCGCTCGCTTCGACATCAATAAATGGTCCGGTCATAAATGTTCTTCCTGATTTCTCTTTTATAACAGGAGCTAGATTTGAACGCCTTTTATTGCTGAATTGCCATGACTCGTCCATACTGTCCATACTTTCCTCAGACGATTTTCAACATTTAAAATTTCGGTGGAACACGAGCAAGTGCCTTCCACGCCAATTTGATGTGACACTGTCAAATTTCCGCTGCAGAGTTCCCCGCCTAAATTTTTATCTTCATAGATCTGGTTTATCAATCACTGACCTCTGCTCGTTTTGTAATCAACCGGAAACTATTAACCATTTCTTTCTTTCTTTCTTGCCACCGCTTCTCTTCCCTCCGTAGAATGTTTCTGTTATTTCCAAGTAGTAATCTGGGTTTGGCACTTACAACGCCAAACTATTTGTCTTTTGGGGCCTGTCAATTAGGAACTAGTCAGGGTTCGATGATCACTGCTGTACACAAATTCATTGAAGCATCCCGAAGGTTACGCTGCTAGGGTACCGACCGTGGGACATGTTATTTTAAGCTTATTTTGTAGTTAGTTTTCTCTTTCATTTTCATTTAGTTAGTTTATGTATAGGACCTCTCAAAATCTGTGTTAAGGAGTTGCCAAAATCTTAATTTCGATTCTCCGCCTTAACCCCTTTTGTTCGTTGTTGGGTGTATGTTTTATTTCATCCAGTGAGGCCAGTCCCCCTCGTGGGTACGAGCCATGTTTTGAGGCAACAGCAATAACAACAACTGGCCAGCGCTACCCCCCAGCTATCCTTTGTAAATATACTTTGTAAATAGTCTCCAGTACTTAACCCTTCGTTCGCGTAACATCTTGGTGGAGAGTGCCATTCCCCGTCCTCGCCACAGAGCTCTGCAGAGACCGCACCGTGCAGCTTTCCACCGTGGCTCCCGGTGACAACACCTCGTCTGCTTCTACACGCGCGGCTCCATCCACAACGTATGTCACAGTAGCCACTCCCCGTGATCCTGGCATATTCCCCTGCTAAGATAATGTCGGCGTTCATTACTGGCTCGGCATGTATGAGCGTGTTAGCCAAAGCAACCACTGGGACCCTACCGTAATGCTAGCGAATGTACTCTTCTGCTTGGGCGGAACACCTCGTGTCTGGTTCCGGACACACGAGGAGGAGATCTCTAGCTGGGATGCTTTCAAGGAGAAGCTCCGCGACCTCTTTGGAAATCCGATCGGTCGGCAGCTGGCTGCAAGAAAAGAGCTTGCTACCCGAGTACAGTCTTCCACTGAATCGTATTTCTCGTACATACAAGGCGTGCTCGCTCTTTGCTGGAAAGTCGACGAGAACATGGCAGAAGTTGATAAGGTAGGCCACGATCTCAAAGGGATCCCGGACACGCGTACAACTTGTTGATCTTCAACAATGTGTCCACCATTGACGTCATTGTCAAGGAATGCCGCAGCTTTGAGTTCGCCAAAAGCCGCCGCGTCATTCCACCGTTTTCCCGGCTCCCTAACACGGCTGCGCCGTCCTCCTGCGTCGCCCTTACCGCTTCACTCCCCCCCCCCCCCCCTTATGAGACCGTCACACGTATTGTTCGCCGTGAGCTCGAGGCTGCAAGTCCTGCCTCGTTCCATCCACTCCCACTTGACCCCACCATTGACCCACCAGCCCCGGTGATCTCCCTCATTGAGGCAGTTGTGCGGCAAGAATTTGCCAACCTCGGTTTTCCTGCTGCTTGCTCGGTCTCCCGACCTGATGCCTAACTGGTGCCGACAGCTGCGCCTCGCAGTGATCTGTAGTCCCCTCCCAGATATGGCAACCCTACAGAGCGGAGAACTCCGGACGACAAGCCGATTTGCTTCCGTTGCCACCGCATTGGCCACGTCGCTCGACACTGCCGCACCTCCTAGACATCGCCGTATTCGAGCTACTTTCCCCCGTCTCCTCACCCATATGCCGACCCTCGCCGCTACTCGCCTCGCCGTACGCCTTCTACCTCTGACGTATCCGTCGATGACAGTCGTTCCGCTCGCTCGCCGTCACCTCAGCGCCGTCGGTCTCCGTCGCTCCAGCCACGCCGCTATTCGTCGCCGACCAATTATGGACCCTCCCGGACCAAAAACTAGATCATGCAGCTCCTGGGAGTAGCGCTGCATTATCTCCGTCGTGTCAAAATCCTCAATTGACGCTCCCAACGAATCAGAGCTTACTTGATGTCCACGTCGACGCTGTCCCTTTGACGGCGTTAATAGATACTGGAGCCCAGGTGTCCATAATAAGTTAGAACCTCCGTCGTCGACTGAAGAAGGTTCTCACGCCTGCTACTACACGAGCCGTACGCGTCGCCGATGGCAGCACTGTTGCCGTCACTGGAATGTGTACTTCCCGGATAAGTCTCGCCGACCGCCGCGTTCCAGTTATTTTTACTGTGCTGACCAATTGTCCCCATGACCTAATCCTCGGACTAGACTTTCTTACGGCGCACTCAGCCTTGATAGACTGTTCTACCGGTACCCTTTGCCTCAAACTTCCTCTACTCGCGCATATTCGTGCTGAACTGCCGAACAACTTTAGTACGGCTGCCTTCGTCAGCCTACCGCCTAAAACCTTGACTTTCGTCAATTTGCTATCATCTTTCCTCGTGCCCGATGGTGATTAGGTCGCTAAACTGTTCCTGATGTCCTTTGGATGCGCGATATCACTGTGCCCCACTCCGTCGTAATCGTCGCCGATAACCGGATATGCCTCCCCGTCGTCAATCTTGGTCTGTGAAAGCAAGTTCTACCCCGAGGCATATCGGTTGCGACGCTGCGTGGTATAGGAGATGACCCCATCACGGCGTTTTCAGTGGACGGCTGCTCCGATTCTTCACCATGTCCACAGGATGCTATTTGCCTTGACGCAACAGTTAGTCCCATGATTGCTGCGGACCTATTGCCTGAAGAAGTATCAGCTCGGTGTCGCCTTTTGATTTCCTGCCAAGACATCTCTATCTCAACAATCGACAATTGGGCCAGACTTCAATTGTTAAGCATCACATAAATACCGTTGATGCCAGTCCTATTTATCGCAGCCATGTCGAGTTTCTGTTTGAGAGCGTAAGGTTAATCAAGATGACGTGCACAAGGATGCTTGCCAAAGGCATTGTTGAACGCTTGTCGAGCCCTTGGTCGTCACCCAGTTATACCTGTTAAAAAGAAAGATGGCACGTGGCGCTTCTGCGTAGATTATCGTCATCTAAACCTAATTAACAAAAAAGACCGTGTATCATTGCGCGCAAACAACATGGACAAAAGAGGCACGTATAACACACACGAAGCGCTTCGTGTGTGTTATAGGTGTTCCCTCTTTTGTCTATGTTGTTTGCGCGCAATGATACACGGTCTTAATGGAAAACCAACAAGCCCAAGTGGAAACCCTACTGCAAAAAAAGACGTCTACCCCTTGCCTCGCATTGATGACGCCCTCGATTGTCTCCACGATGCCAACTTCTTTTCATCAATAGACCTTCGGTGTGGTTATTGGCAAATTTCTGTGGGTGAAAAGGACCGAGAGAAGACCGCGTTTGTCACCTCCTGATGGTCTCCTTCCTCCTTTCTGGGGTTTTACGTGCCAAAACCAATTCTGATTATGAGGCACGCCATAGTGGAGGGCTCTGGAATAATTTTGACCACCTGATGGTCTATATCAATTCAAAGTTATGCCAATCGGTCTATGCAACGCCCCAGCCACAGTCGAACGTATAATGGACTCTTTGCTTCAAGGGTTCAAATGGCCAACATGCATTTGCCACGTAGACGACGTTCTCTTATTTTCGCCTACATTTGAGACACACCTTGAGCGCTTATCAGCTGTTCTTCAAGTCTTCCGCGAGGCTGGGCTCCAACTAAATTCCTTGAAGTGTCACTTCGGTCATCGACCCTTCCGGTATTCAACTAACCGGGATAAAATTCGTGCTGTCACGTCTTTTCCGGTACCTTAGTCTGTCAAAGACGTCCGAAGTTTTGTGGGCCTCTGCTCCTACTTCCGACGGTTCGTTAAATACTTCGCAGCGATTGTCCGACCACATACTGATCTTCTGAAGAAGGATGTGCCGTTTACGTGGGGTCCCGCTCAAACTGCCGCGTTTGCCCACGTGACCAACATTCTCACCAGGCCACCTATTTTAGCCCACTTTGACCCGACCTCTCCTACACAGGTCTGTACCGATGCTAGTGGTCACAGTATCGGAGCCGTCTTAGCTCAATTCCAACAGGGACGTGATCGTGTTATCGCTTACGCTAGCCGCCTCCTCACAGCAGTGGAGCGCAACTATTCGATTACAGACCGTGAATTCCTGGCTCTCGTCTGGGCGGTTTCTAAATTCCGCCTGTACTTGTATGGCACGCATTTATCTGTAATCACGGACAACCACGTGCTCTGCTGGATTTCCTCACTCAAAGATGGTACCGGCCGGCTTGGTCGCTGGGCTCTGCGGTTACAAGAATATTCCTATGCAGAATGTAGAAGTCGGGCCGCCTACATCAAGACGCAGACTGTTTATCAATCTATCCAGTGTACGAACCACCCGCCGAACCTGACACCTATGCCGACGCTTGCGTTTTCTCGGTTTCTCAGCTGCTACACGTCGCCAACGAGCAACGCCGTGATGCCACCTTGCGCGCCATCATTTATCGTTTGGAATCTTTGCCTTCTGATTCATCCCTTCATTTGTTTGTTGTCCGTGATGGTGTATTATACCGCCGCAACATCCACCCTGACGGTCTAGCCCTACTCCTCGTCATTCCTCGGCAGCTCCGGTCAGCAGTTCTTCAAGAACTTAACGACTTACCAACGGCAGGTCACCTAGGCGTCTCCCGCACCTACGACCGGATTCGCCGACGCTTCTTTTGGCCCCGCCTTGACCGCTCCGTCCGGAAATACGTTGCGGCGTGTGAGAAATACCAGCGCAGAAAAACACCATGAATGCTCCCTGCCGGGTGCCTTCAACCGCTCGACATTCCTTCGGAGCCGTTCTTTCGCGTTGGCTTGGACTTACTTGGCCCTTTCCCTCTGTGAACGTCTAGCAAGCAATAAGTGGGTCGCTGTGGCGATAGATTACGCCACGCGCTACGCCATCACCAGAGCGCTTCCAACAAGCTGCGCCACAGATGTCGCCGATTTTCTTTTACGCGACGTGATTCTGCAGCATGGAGCTCCTCACGAACTGCTCACTGAGCGTGGTCGGACATTTCTTTCTAAAGTCATCGCCGACATCCTGCGGTCCTGCACAACCAGACACAAGCTCACTACATCTTACCATTCACAGACTAATGGTCTTACGGAGCGTCTCAATCGAACCCTGACAGACATCTTTGCAAAGTATGTCTCGTCTGACCATACTGATTGGGACATTGTCCTACCGTATGTCACATTTGCTTATTAGTCTTCGCGTCACGATACTGCCGGCTATTCCCCGTTCTTTCTGTTGTTTGGCCGAGAACCCACATTGCCACTGGACACATCCCTTCCATCCGCCGCAGCAGAGACCAGCGAATATGCACTTGACACCATCAGCAGGGCAGCCCAAGCTCACGAAATCACCCGCGCTCGCCTCCTCACCCCCCAAGAGAACCAACGGCGTTTGCACGATCGACATCACAGAGACGTTCTCTTTTCGCCTGGATCTCTTGTACTCCTGTGCTCACCGACTCGTCACGTTGGCCTGTCAGAAAAACTCCTTTCTCGGTACACAGGCCCATATCGAGTGCTGCGTGCCATGACTCCCGTTACGTATGAAATCGCCCCAGTCCTTAACAGTGCCTCATCTGCCCCGGCTACCACTGACGTTGTGCATGTCGCACGCCTATAACCGTATTACCTTCCTGTTCGCACCAATATTTAGACGCACGGTAACGGTGCTTCTGCCGACGGGGATAATGATACATGCATATTGCGTGTTTCTTCTGGACGATGCGCGCGGGCGCCCAGACGAAGAAGACGAACTGCTCCTTGCTCTCAAGCTGTCGGCTGAACTGGCCAGCGCTGCCAGCTATCCTTTCTGAATATACTTTGTAAATATAGTCTCCAGTACATAATCCTTCGTTCGCGTAACAATATCAACGCCCGGGACTGCGTTTGTCGCATGCAGTGATGAAATTGCACATATAAAACAAGAGCCAAACCCAACAAACTACTCACCTGCAGTTCTTCCTCGGTAATCCCATGTGTCCTTTCTCCGACTGTGTTCGTTTGCTATTAGGTAGCAAGCGAGTGCGGCCAGTATTAGCAACAGCGCTAGATATGGTCTTGGCAGCCTGTAATGCGAAACACGCTGCAAACAGAACTTCAAGACATAAACACGGGCGATTATGTGTAAGAGCATATAAATTGAACGCGCAGCCTTTATATTCGGTCTTCGCGACGTTTTTTGTTACAACCAGCTTACAAAAAGCGCCTCTCTTTACCGGTGAAATAGAAAATTTTACAATCTGATGCATATTTTTAAAGCTGTGGGGTTGTGGCGTTAACGTGGTTTTGGCGCGTAAAATCCCAGCAAGACCTTAGAAGGACGAGACTTCGGCATTGACCGGGTGGGGGGGGGGGGGCGGGTTCGGCTTTCTTCGTGAAACATATGGGGGTGGGGGGCTTGGGCTGGCAAGCCCCCTCTTAGTCGGCGCCTGTGGTTCAACGTGCTCGCTGCAGAGCGTGCGGATGTAGCTGCGCATTTGCAAATTCTGGTAGTGCGGTTCCTTGATGAAACTTGTAAGTGGGCACAGTAGTTGGGCAACAGCTGCGCATTCTGTGCGGCCAATAGCATTAGAGCACATGCCTGTAGCGGCGCCATGCGGTGGAGCAGACTATATGTGCAAACGATTTTTGTATCACTAGGCCGGTGAAAGGGGTATAAATTTGTACATCACAGTGCTTCGAAGCTTTCATCCGGACTAGCGAGTGGTGATGCTCACATCTGACGCGCCATTAGCGTTAATTGGCATACTCCTGCATTATCCCTTTACCTGCGATAGCAATTATACGGGATATCCAGGAGAACCTAAGCACTGCATTTTGCGTTGTCATACAGATTTCTCTGCCTGATTTATTTCTTGTCGTTTTTGTAGATCTCCATGGTCTTTTTTTGTTGTTGATGCTTCCATTACTTGCATTCAATTTACCGTCTCTGTTTCTCTCTCCACTGTCTCTGTTTCTCTCACTACTAAATAGACTACTGGTAGTCTGTTTACACTTTCCACAACCCTGTACTTTGTTACCAACTTTGTAGAACTCCACCTCCATTCTATGTCCACGCTTTTGAGGTACAGATATTTCGGCAATTTAGCTGGCCATTTCTTTTCATCCATGTTGTAGACGAGTAAGGGAGGAGAAGGCCGGTTTCATTTTTAGGGTGGCGGGGCTTTGAGCCTGTCAAAATTTCATTTCTGTCTAAGGCTTGTGCTCGGCTTATAGCATCATCAACAATACTTTCCGGGTAGCTTTTCGCCACCAGGACCATTCTGAGTTCCTTTGCGTGATTTTGAAGCCTGTTTCGTATGAGCAGATGCGGCGGCATGGGTGGGCCTGCGATTATGGAATGTTTTTTTTTTTTGCAATGTTATGGATGACTACTTTTGAAATGAAAATATTGGTGCTAGTGTATTGGCTTTTTATATTATGTTGTGAATATGCTATTAGCTTTAATTTGTACTGTGACATCAAGATAGGTCTCAGGCGATTTAGAACAGCTGTATGTGAAAGAAATTGACGGGTGAACTGATGTAAAATCTGCTACAAGTTTAAGGACACTTTCGTCGTCGTGCAGCCAATGAGGAGCCATCTCCGTGCCCATGGGGAAAAACCATCCATTATGGGGAAAAAACCATCCCTATCGTAATGATTACCATATCAAGCTTCTACGCGAGATTTAATTTGGTCGAATCCAGCCTTTGGACAATTGTATTGATTTATTTATTTAAAAAATCACATTTTGGCCATAAAGGCGAAACAATGAATGTGGTAGCAACACATTGGAATATTGCAGTTACATGAGGCTCGTAATTTTGTTGGCAGTATTATTTGCAGGAGACAAAGGCTGTCTAACTAAACACGCACAGCGTCAGGTGTGCAGACACGAATGAACCAGACGAACTCAGTGACTGCGAGCAGCATCGGTTGTTCAAAGACAGGATCCTGTCCGCGTTGTAGCCTTGCGTTGGCCTCGCATCCCTGTAAAGCGGCATGCTCATAGCGGGCCAGATGTGCATCGGCTTCACGCTTTTGAACAGAAGGGTTTTGTGGGCGTTGTCGCTTAGGCTCGGCCTCCAGTTTGCGGGCGTGTTTTCGCGATGTGAGGGACGCGGTGCTTTGCTGCAGAAACACCGCATCAACAGGTCCTACCATGAAAACAGTGACAGGGTCTGCACAGCTGTGTTGCAATTCGTTCCAGCAAGCAAGCTGCCTAAACTGAGGTCTTAGAATACAGATGCTACCGCACACCAGTCTGTGTGATGGGAACAGGCGCACGCCTAGACATAATTCGCCATTTGTCGTTGAAATTAGGACGCGATGGGAAAGCGTACAGTTAATTTGACTGGCATAGTCGTGGCGTATGGCTTGGTAGCAGCACAGTGTGACCAACTCTCATGTGATCAAATGAATTCCATTGTTCTTGAGAAAACGCGTTACACCTAGAGAAAATGTATTTTTATGTGGTGCAATAAATCGATGACGCCGAAATATTGCATGGAGTATTCATATTTTTGGTTTAAGCACGAAAGAACAAGGGGGAAGGCCGTTTAGCAAGAATATGTTGCCGTACCTATTAGCTCAACTGTCCATCCATTTAACAGGGAAGCTGTTTAAGCCAGCCGTAATTTGTGGTGCGTAGCAAGAAACTACCAAGGTAGAAAAGAAAGTTTCTTGCCGAGGCGGGATTCGAACCCGCGTACCCGCGGTCCCAAAGCGAGTGTGGTAACCACTGGGACAGCCACGCCTGCAGAGCATGCATTTATGCGAACCACATGATTGCGTTCGAGTGTCTTCGTCTTCATGCACAGCTGGCGCGTTCGTACGCTCGTGCTCTGCGAGGTGAGGAGGTTTTGCGCGTTATGAGAGCGAGAGAGAGAGAGAGACGCATTCACGGAGCGGATCACCTGGAACGCGGTGTGGGCATTGAAACGCGGTGTCGGTGTTGCAAGCTGCGCTATGCAACGCGCAGTGACGGCCGCAAGTGCAAGACGCGCGAAAAGAAATTATCGTCATCATGAGTAAAGATTAAAAGTTCGCGCGCGCTTCCGGAAAATGTTGGGCTACGATGGCCAAGCTTCGCTGTTTCAAGCGTTGCGCGGCCGAGTGCAAGATTAATTTTTTATCCAGCGGACGCGCACGTACACGCTCGTGACTCATTACCCTGACATGGCTGGTCGTCGCCAGCCAGCGCATCCTCCTCGTTTGGCACGTAAAATACCAAGGTTTAGTTTTTAGTGATAGGAAAGTAATGGCGAGACACGACCTATGAACAATGACAAATTAACACCTTCGTTGGAGAGATCTAGTTTAAAGTCCATGTCTTTGGCTTCTGAATATTTCTTGCGTGCAAATATAGTGTAAGTCTGTGTATCAGAGACCAAATGGGGATAGAAGATATTCCAAGTGACATTAAGAAAAAAAAATAGAGCTGGGCAGGCCATGTAATGCGTAGGAGGGATAACCGGTGGACCATTAGATGTACAGAATGAATACCAAGAGAAGGGAAGTGCAGTCGAGGACGGCAGAAAACTAACGGGGATGATGAAGTAAGGAAATTTTCAGGCGCAAGTTGGAATGTGTTAGTGCAAGACAGGGGTAACTGGAGATCACAGCTCTTCGTCCAGCAGTGGACGTAAATATAGGTTGATGACTATGATGATAGCGCATAAATGCTTTGCTGGAGTACATCAAATATGAGTACAGCAATATGAGAAATAACAGCATAGTCACATACCTCAAAAAAAGAAAGAAAAACTGTAGCAAGACCATATAGCACTCAGTTCACTGAAACAAAAATTAGATACTTAGAATAACTGATATGAGGTTCCCAGCAGCTCACCAACACGTTCAACTGCCTGAAGCCACTGGAGGCCATACGCATAAATTAGCGCGCATTGACAAAACAAAGATAAAGTTATACACTTCTCACAAACATGAAAACATATCCGTCCACGTTTGCACCTTCAGTGGTTTTACTGTTCAATTCATCCTCATCGTGAGATCTGCCTGGTACAATCAGTGCGAGTTTATGCAGAGCCGCAACGTGACAGAACTCCCCAAAACCATTTTCATAGCATTCGGATGCTCACTGTAAGCTATTAGTTGAAGTGACACACAGGATTGCAGCAGTCTTTTTTAACAGCGGAGCTGTTTAAGCCGGTCTTAATGTGTACCGCCTGCCACTGCGTTTCCTAGCAACCACCTCGCGGACCATCGCGTGCTATGCTGGGGAGAGAGAGAGAAAGAGAAAATGAGAGCGAGAGAGAGAGAAACAGCTGTTTAAGCCGGTCTTAATGTGTACCGCCTGCCATTGCGTTGCCTAGCAACCACCTCACGGACCATCGCGTGCTATGCTCGGGAGAGAGAGAAAGAGAAAAATAAAGCGAAAGAGAGTGCGCGCGTCGCGCGCTATGCTCGGGAGAGAGAGAGAGAATGAGAGCGTGAGAGAGCGAAACAAATTGTATCAGCACCAACGAGGTAACGGTTCGGCCGAGCTCCCACCAGCTGCGCGCTACTGCGCATGCACCAGGACGTCATCCCAGCGTGTCGTCTGCTGCGCGCCGCCCGTATACTGTGCATAGCTTTCGCCCCAATTCCCCTACGTGTGCTCGGACTGCAAGTGTTTCGCGAGGTGTTTCCTGATGCCACGGACCACAAGGAAATGCTTATACACTTCGTATAACTTAGCATCACTTCGTATAGCAAGGACCAGCTAGGAATCGATCAGCTCCGCTGTGTCTTTAGCCTTGCGCCACTATTGCAAGCTACCCCGAATATTTTTGAGTATTCATGTAAATGATATTAAATAAAATCCGTCAAGCGCTGGCTTGCACGCGCGCCATTCTTAAAGAGGTTCTATGCTGCCTGCTATAGAGCATTCCCTCGTGGTCTTATGGTAGAGCAGTGGGCTGATGTGCTAGGGGTAGTATATTGGAATCATGTCGTCGCACAATTTTATTTACGTTAATTGATTAATGTATGCTATATATATATATATATATATATATATATATAATGTAGAGAGGCACTCTAGTTTAATTAATGAGAGCGTAGAGCACTGCAACGAGAGGTTACACAGCGCAGGCAACACAGGCACACGGCTTCGACCAACTCGTCGTCGTCGTCTTTCTTGAAGCAGTGCACACTGCTCGTTCTTCTTCAGTACAATTATCTCCCCGGAGAAAAGGAGCCGTCCCGGCGACCTACGGGCAGGAGAGCACAGGGGGGTCGAAATAAGGCTTTAGCCGCTGAACGTGCACGATTTCGCGCCCTCGGCGGCGCTTATCCGAAGGTGGCTCAAGGGGTTCTATCATGTAGTTCACAGGAGACGTTTGACTGACCACACGGTAGGGACCCTGGTACTTGGAAACGAGTTTCGCTGAAAGTCCAGGGCTGGTGGCGGGAACCCAAAGCCAGACTAGTGAGTCAGGAGCATAGGGTGCAGGAGAGGCGGAAGTATCCCAACGGTGCTTCTGTCGCTGCTGGTCTTCCGTAGTAAATGTGCGGGCGAGCTGTCGGCACTCTTCCGCGTGTGCAGCAGCTTCGGACAGGGCAGTAGACTCCGTTGTGTCAGGGCGATACGGGAGGATGGTATCCATTGTGCAGGAAGGCTCGCGTCCGTAAAGAAGAAAGAACGGGGAAAATCCCGTAGTGGTCTGTGTGGCGGTGTTGTAAGCATAGGTCACGAAGGGTAGAACGCGGTCCCAATTGGTCTGGTCAGATGCGACGTACATGGATAACATGTCGCCAAGAGTGCGGTTAAAGCGCTCAGTCATCCCATTTAGCAATTCC
>NC_051161.1:107889839-107970086 GCF_013339745.2 Dermacentor silvarum
TTGCAGGAATCATCGAAGGGTGAAATATGCAGCACCAAAGGCCCGTGCCGCTGTTCGTGGCATTGCACGACGGCTGCATTGCGTTCGAGGCGTCGTCGTATTCGTCACAGCTGGCGCGTTTGTACGCTCGTGATCTGCGAGGTGAAGAGGTTTTGCGTGCTATGAGAGTGAGAGAGAGAGAGAGAGAGCGACGCATTCACGGAGCGGGTCTCCTGGAACGCGATGTCGGCGTTGGAACGCGGTGTCGGTGTGGCAAGCTGCGCTGTACAACGCGCAGTGTCGGCCGTAAGTCCAAGACGCACGAAAAGAAATTATCATCTACATGAGTGATAAGATGAAAAGTTCGCGTGCACTTCCGGGAAAAGCTGGGCTACGATCACACAGTTTCGCTGTTTCGAGCGTTGCGCGGCCGAGTGCAAGGTTTTTTGTTAGCAATATGTGTGATATTATCGAACCGGGATACAATTTTTGTGGATGATTGTGTACTGTGTTCAAGGGCATCTAATGAGTCATTGTTGTTGCAGGGAATGCCCTTCAGTTCTTGCAACAAAGTTTAAAACACATAAGTATTAACGTAAAAGAGTAGCGTAAAAAACAAGTTTTACCAATGTTGGTGTAGGCATTCCCTGTGTTGAATGCGGTTTCTGATGTGCATATCAATACAGCATTAGGTGAACGTTAAAGAACCCCAGGTTGACTAAATTAATCCGGAGTTCCCCACCCCGGCGTGCCTCATAATCAGGTCGTGGTTTTGGCACGTAAAGCCCAACAATAAAACAATTTTTTTTCCACAATACTGCTCTAGAAAAAGTCCAATCCGTCGCGACACCGTTCGACCTGGGCATATACAACCGCTTTCTAAGTGCTAGAGGAAAAAATAACTTGACTGGGTCCTTTTGCTTGAACAGGGAAGCAGGTTACGTCTTAAGCTGCTTTACTCAATCTTTCATAATCACATAGGCACGTATACATTTTTATCTTTCACCGGTGACCGCTTTTCACCGGCTAACAACGTTAAACGTAATCGCTAGGCACAGGACGCGCCTGCATCTATCGGAAGTTTCTCAAACGTTATCGATGCTTCTATCCGTTGTCTCTTGTCACCGACGCTCATGTAATCTGATTGTATGAGCGATGCGCATTATCTAGAACTTTTGGAAGACACGCGGGTACCAAAGAATATTCTGGGACCTTCGATGACTCATGTATAAAACTCGACGCGTTTCGCCGCTGATCAGATTTCGACGTTCGCCGTCTGTGTTCGCCGCTTTCGTTCTGCTTCGAGTGTAGCTTGCTTTTGTGGGCCTGCAAGGGTTCGCCTTCAACGCGCCACGTCCACAGCTTGGCGAGCAGCCACGTGACATCGCCGACTACCTCGCCAGAGCCCAGTGGCAACCACGACGACCCTCACGCTCGCCGTCATCAGGCCGCTACATCTTGCCGCATCGCCGGCTGTATGCCGGCCCAACCCGGGGCCGAAATCCCAGCCCTTACCCGGGCAACGAAAGGCAGCAACCGATGGAGGTGCGGTTGCTGTATGACGCAATGCTGAAGGTACTCCGCCGCGGACGAACTAAATTCGCGAATCATCAAGACGAGGTATCAGCATAGCGCCTGGCAAGAGCCTTGACGACAACACTTCGCCGCCGAAAGTAGACCTACCAACGCGACGTAGCAGCAGCGGAGCAAGCCGACGCAGCCGTGATCCGACGCCACGACTTAACCGTGACGCCAGACGATGGTCTACCGATCTAGACGTGCGATTCGATGGTCATAATGTCACCGTTCTCATCGACACTAGAGCCGACTATTCCGTCTGCAGTGGCGAGTTCTCCGCCAAGTTGAAGAAGGTGAAAAATGCCTGGCAAGGACCCGATATCCGGACAGCGGGAGGACACCTAATAACGCCGGCTGGAATCTGCACAGCGCGAGTCACGGTAAAGAACCGCACCTATCCGGCGAGCTTCTTAATCTCGTAGCACGGCTCCAGGGATGTTATCCTAGGCATGGACTTTCTAAATCAACACGGTGCAGTCATCGACTTAAGGTCCAAGTCGATAACGCTTTCAACGCACACAGCGATACCGCCGGATACAAACATCAGTTACCATGCCTTGAATGTGCTTGAAGAACAAGTCACCGTTCCGCCTCGCTCCAGCGTAATGATTTTCGTCGGTACCGAAGTGCCTGCTGACATGGAGAGCGTCATCGAGGGCGATCATCACTTACTGCTCGACCGTGAAATTTGCGTCGCTAAAGGCATAGCTGAGCTACGTGAAGGGAAAGCAAGAGTGATGCTCACGAACTTCAGCCACGAATACAAGCACATTAACAAAGGCACCACGGTCACCTACATCGACGAAATAGTACAATCCAGCAGCGCTTTCGCCTTCACTGATTCTAGTACACCTGCAACGACGACTGTAGTACCTGAACCAACTTTCGACGTCAATCAGAACCTTCCCAATCATAAGAAAGAACAGCTAAAAGCTCTGCTCCTGCAATACAAGGACTCCTTCTCGTCGTCGTCAAAAGTTCGACAACCCCCTTCGCCAAGCACCGCATCATAACCGACGAATATATCCGCCCACTTCGTCAGAGCCCGTACCGAGTTTCGGCGCGCGAACGCGAGGCCATAAGGCAACAAGTAAATGAAATGCTACGGGCCGACATCATCCAGCCGTCCAAGAGTCCGTGGGCGTCCCCCGTGGCGTTAGTAAAGAAGAAGGATTTAACGCTAAGTTTCTGCGTCGATTATCGTCACCTCAATAAAATAACGAAGAAGGACACATACCCTCTCCCACGTATTGACGACGCCTTGGATCGACTCTACAACGCAAAGTTTTTCGTCAATGGACCTCAAAACCGGCTACTGGCAAGTCGAAGTCGACGAGAGGGACCGGGAGAAGACTGCCTTTTTAACACCAGACGGACTGTTCGAGTTCAAGGTCATGCCGTTTTGTTTTGCTCGGCACCTACGACTTTCCAACTCGTCATGGATAATGTACTGGCAGGCTTGAAGTGGCAGACTTGCCTCGGTCTATTTGGACGACGTCGTTGTGTTTGCATCAAGCTTCGATTAACACCTCCGGCGCCTTCAAACAGTTCTTCAAGTAATCAAGACCTCCGGACTCACGTTAAAGCCAGAAAAGTGCCGCTTTGCATACGAGGAGCTCTTGTTTTTGGGCCACGTCATCAACAAGTCTGGAGTGCGCTCTGACCCCCAGAAAACTGTGGTCATCGCTGACTTTCCTCCGCCCACCGACAAGAAGGCAGTCCGTAGATTCCTTGGACTGCGCGCCTATTACAGGCGCTTCGTCAAGGCTTTTTCACGGATCGCTGAGCCACTGACGAACCTCACGAAGGCCGACGTCGAGTTCAAGTGGGAGACGCCGCGAGTCGAAGCACTTGAAGAACTGAAGCGACGCGCCTGCAATCGCCACCAATACTTGCACATTTCGACGAAAACGCCGATACCGAACTGCACACCCATGCAACCAGCGTAGGACTCAGCGCCGTGCTTGTGGATAGGAGTGACGGACTAGAAAGGGTTGTAAGTTACGCTAGCTGGTCGCTCTCGAAGGCGGAAAGAAATTATTCGCCAACCGAAAAGGAGTGCCTCGCCATCATCTGGGCTACTTCAATGTTTCGCCCCTACCTCTATGGCAGGTCCTTCAAAGTTGTGAGCGACCACCACGCCTTGTGTTGGCTAGCTAACTTGAACGATCCTTCAGGTCGCCTCGCACGATGGAGTCTGAGACTTCAAGCATTTGACATCACTGTCGTTTACAAGTCAGGGCGAAAGCACTCTAACGCCGACTGCTTGTCTCGTGCCCCCGTCGAAAAGCCGCCACAGGACGACCAGGATGACGACACTTTGTCGGGACCCATCAGTCCTTCTCTACTTGTCTCGCGCCCCCGTCGAACCACCGCACAGGATGACCAGGATGACGACACTTTCTTCGGACCCAGCAACAGTGAGCTGACCCGGAACTAAGGAGCCTTGTCGACTACCTGGAAGGCAAAACCGTCATTGTGCCCAAGGTGATCAGGCGAGGATTGGCGTCGTTTTTCTTGCAAAACGTCATTCTCTTAGAGACGAGCTTCTCGCCTCTTCGAACCAACTACCTCCTCGTGGTACCCTCAGCATTGTGTCCAGAGGTTCTGCAAGCTTTCTATGACGACCCAACGGCTGGACACCTCGGTTTTTCCCGCACGCTCGCGAGGATACAAGAAAAATACTACTGGCCTCACCTCTCTGCCGACGTCGCCCATTACGTAAGGACATGCCGAGACTGTCAACGACGCAAAACACCGCCGCGAAGGCCAGCTGGACTTCTACAGCCGATTGAGCTACCTCGCCTACCGTTCCAGCAGATCGGGATGGACTTACTGGGGCCTTTTCCGACGTCGACGTCCGGGAATAAATGGATCGTCGTAGCTACGGACTACCTCACCCGCTACCCCAAAACAAAAGCCTTGCCCAAAGACAGCGCCGCCGAGGTAACCCGAATCTTTGTTGAGAACACCCTCCTGCGTCATGGTGCCGCAGAATTCCTCATCACCGACAGAGGTACGGCCTTTACGGCAGAACTAACTCAAGCCATCCTGCTATACAGCCACACAAGTCATCGCCGGACCACCGCTTACCACCCGCAGACGAATGGCCTCACCGAACGCCTAAATAAAGCCATCGCCGACATGCTGGCAATGTACGTCGATGTCGAACACAAGACGTGGGATGCCATCCTTCCTTACGTGACCTTCGCATACAACACGGCCATGCAAGAAACGACGCACATGGCGCCGTTCCACCTGGTCTACGGTAGGAACCCGGCAACGACGCTTGACGCCATGCTACCGGACGTCACCGACGAAGAAAATCTCGACGTTGCCACCTATTTGCAGCGTGCCGAAGAAGGTCGACAGCTCGCCCCCTTGCGCATCAAGAACCAGCAGAGGACCGACAGCCGACACTGCAATCTTCGACGACGCTACGTCGCGTACGAGCCCGGCGACCTTGTTTGGGTCTGGACTCCGATACGCTGACGAGAACTTAGCGAGAAACTGTTACGTCGCTATTTCGAACCATACAAGATAATAGTCCGACGTATTGGCGCACTGGATTATGAGGTCGTGCCAGACGGCATTTCGCAATCACAGCGGCGCCGGGCACGACCTGAAGTCATCCACGTGGTGTGACTTAAGCCTTTCTACGCCCGCTAAAGAACTTCGATAATTTGTTATTTTGTTATTGTTTGTTGTTGTTGTTTTTTCACTCTCTCTGTACGCGTGGTTTTGTTTTCGCTGTCTTGTTTGTAGCATCCGGACGATGCTTCTTATCGGGAGGGTATTGACACGTATACATGTTTATCTTTCACCGGTGACCGCTTTACACCTGCTAACAAATGTTAAACATTATCGCTAGGCACAGGACGCGCCTGCATCTATCGGAAGTTTCTCGAACGTTATCGATGCTTCTATCCGTTGTCTCTTGTCACCGACGCTCATGTAATCTGATTGTATGAGCTACGCGAAGTATCTAGCACTTTCTGGAATACATGCGGGTACCAGGGATTATTCAGGGGCCTTCAATGACTCATGTATAAAAGCCGACGCGTTTCACCGCTGATCAGATTTCGACGATTGCCGACTGTATTCGCCGCTTTCGTTGTGCTTCAAGTGTAACTTGCTTTTGTGGGCACATGTTCGCCCAATAAAGAATCAGTTTAGTCATACACAGTTTCAGGACTGTTTACTTCAGCGTCACTACTACGTGACGGTATGGGAATGTGCTGATCAGACTATCTGAAGTAGAGCACTGCACGGGCCGGTTTTTCAAGTCCGGGCCTGATCCGAGCCCGATGTACCATACTTTGGCCGGCCCGGTTCTGTTCGACCCATTAGGCTTTTTGCTTATACGAAGCTTGTTCGAGTTTTCGATTATTGTGAAGATACTGTGATGTGATCAACGACCGCCGGGCGGTCTTCAAGTTGCATCAAAGCAGGTTTTTGTCCTGCATCCCTTCTTGCTGGTTACTTGATAATTTAACTGTGAGAGAAATAAACGTTTCATTACTAGCCGAACACGCACAGATTATTATATGAATATTTGGTATGAAAGCAAACCATACAATCGACAGTTAAGAAAATAGGGAGGGATCAGGCTAAAAACCACCGGGAGTGGCGGAACCCCGGCTTACATTTAGGCATGCAGTTGCAGAAAAGCACATCTGTTGATGACCAGGCTTGTGCTTTAAAGAGTGCGACAACATAATATAGCGAAGGCATAGGATAACACTACCGTAAACGCCGCGGCCCGCCATTTAATCTCACTTTTGAATCTCATATAGTCATTCGGATACAGTGATGGAACTCGAACCAATAATTTTGGCGCGAATGTAAATTTAGATACGGTGGTTACTGGCTTTCAGGAATACGATAATACATGGCCACTAGAAGCTTCTTTTTTTCATTAAACAGAAATTGTTGACCCACAAAGCTAACGCTCATCATATTTTCACACGGAACATGCCATTTTTATTGCTTTATTCGGCTTCATTATAATCATGTCAATTTCTCAGGCGACAATTTAGGCATCCTTGTTTAGAAATATATGCAAATTTAGACTCTGTCAAATTGTGTTTCAGTACAGTGCATCTACAACGTAGGCTTTGCTTGTTTTTTTTCTCCGCCCAGATTAAAGTATGATCTGCTTCCTTATTCACGTAAATTCGCAGACAACACATCTAGTGCTACAAAAACATATACATGGCTGCGAACACGAGGGTCGAGCCACTTAACGAGTGCAAATAGCATTCAAAATAAAAATTTACTAAGGCAATAAAATGCTCGGCATTTCTCTTTTGTTTGTCATATTCCCCTCCCCAATGTTGAGAAATTTTGCAGCATCCACGTAGACTTAAAGCATTTGTCTAAGAACAATATACACTTGAAAGTCTCAGTTTAATTAGTTGGCCTAATTGTGAATTAACCTACGGCAGAACATTCAACTCGCTTGAAAATATAACGAAGAAAATTAATGGAAACCAGTAGTAATTTGCTCTGTGCCTTAAGACAAAAAAAAAGTTGCAAATGAAGTTTTCAGAATTTATTTGCTACAATTTTATCGGGGTACTCAAGTAATTCTTGAAAACTTATTTAATTTTTGTTTTTCCTTTAAAATGATCGCGCCGAAAATCTAGATATTTTTCTGCAGCAACAAAATATTGCAGTCGACTCTGCCTCTAGGCACGTCTTCTGCTCTTGAAAAATGTAACGAGCTCTATCGAAACTCATCTAATTGATTCCCGTTAAGGATAGCTCGGATACCTGAAACAGTCTAATGAATGTTTTTTTTTCAGCAAGTCTCACACCAATCCAATAGTTTTTCATTTCTTTAGCGCGACTGCAATGCATATATATTTCTAACTCATTGTCAGGTTGATTCAAATCTGTGATGTCTAGCAACTCATGAAGTGGGCCTTTCGCCGCTATTCCCACCCACCCAAATGTGTTTCCCCTGGTCGATAGGCGGCGCCGCTGTCGAAATTATACCGCTACCTCCATCAAACTTCGGGTCGTCCGTCACATGCCGGAGCACGATCGCCTCTAGGAATTCGAAGTTTAATAGGCTGGGAACAATGTGGACAAGAGTTCGTTAGTGTCGCCAAGACGAAATAATTCCTGCAGAAGCCATGTTAAATGATTATCGAAGTTAATGCGATTAACATTCACACAATCTAGCGAGCAAGAAGCGACACGCCATGTTAGATAAGACGCCTTTATTTAGAATCCGTAGTGTTTCTCCTGATGTTTCAAGTGATTCGGCTATATGCGGCCATGCACTGTCTCCCTGATTGACCCGCTTTGTTATGACCATCGCTCGCCAATGTTACCTCACGATGGTAGAACAAGTACCGCAGGCCGACGGTGCATGTCGTGACGACGATGGAATTACGAGGTAGGAATGATGTCGATAGAACGACGAAGGCATATGGGGACGACGGCATGACGACGAGAGGATGATTCTGAAGTGATGGCGATAAATAATTGCGACGGAATACAATGCCATGACGCCGGTGTTCTAATCTCGATTGATTGACAATAATTGCGCAATACTAGCGGAATGAAACAGAAATTATGCTGATGGAACCTGAGGTGGTATGACGACCAAAGCATTTAGTAATTTTTAGCCAACCAGACACGCTTCTGAATAACATACCAGCCTTCCCCCTTTCTTTTCTCTTATTCCTTCCCAAGACGCTTTACAAACATATCCTCGGCCTTTGAGCTCAGTACGCCAGTGCTCTAGCTCATTAGGCCATGATCACACGTTTACAAACGTATCTTGCCAACAAGTATATTATTCAAGCTCGAACTTAGGGGGAACATTAACCTTGGGGGCTCCTATCGAAATACATGGGAAATCAGCAATAGTTTCTCAGAGCAACCGATGCACCAAATCTGATGAGTTATGTTGCATTTAGAAAAAAAAAAGTTAAAATGTAGTGATTGCAGAAAGGGATATTTTATTATAGGCTGGTCTACTTTTTTTACGTAAAATTTTAAAGAATTGCCAAATTTCGAAAAAGAAAACTTGACTCATAGAGCTCTGTACCTAAGCAGCTAAAAATGATATCGGAATTCTGTAAACTGCACCTCATAATACATCCAAAGCCCATAAAAATCATATATCATACACCATCCTGAAATATACCACTATGTTGTGAATGTTGCACTTTCAAAACCCTTCCAAACATTACAACAAATTCACGTAAGTTTTAAGGTATAGCAAAAAAAAAATGTTCGCTTTTGATGCTCCCACGGGTGCAGTTTATAGAAACGCTATATTTGTTTTTAATGGCTGAGTTGCGGATTTGGAAACTTCATGCTTCTATTTTTTTTCAAATTTACGAACATCCTGCGATTCTTTGGAAACATTGCACTATATAAACGAAAATTCTATTTGCTGCAGTCTCTGCAATTTAACTTTCCCTCTTAATGTAACACATTTCATTCAAATCGGTTCAGCGGTTTTCTCATAAAAGCATTCCTGCATTTTACGTGTATTTAAGAATCCGGCATCGAAGATAGGCCCGAGCTAAAGCTTCCTCATAAACAATGGATCGCGCCAGTTCTATAGGAAACCCATGAAACAGAACCCTGACGTATATGCAAGACCGTGGCCACAGTGGTGCACAAATAAAAAGTCTGCTCAAGGAAAAATATATATATTCAACGGAAGCTTCGTGGGAGCCTTTATCGCGGCCAGACATCTCTCCAGAATGCGGACGAACTTTCTGGCCAGGTGTCTAGCAAAACCGTCGATTCATTGTCAGTAGAGCAAGTAGCTGGCCATCTTCGAGATAACGCTGATACACAAGTGCGCTCGTTTCCAAGCACCAAGGTGAAGCGACAGTTTCAGGGTGTGTTTCTTTTTATTGCGATTTCTTTAGTTGTGCGTCATAGCATACGTCATAGCGGGAATTTCGAATTCTTTAAGGTCGATACGCCACGTGGTGGCGAAAAAAGGAAACTGTACGAAATGTCCCTAATTCCTGGTATTGTAGTGTGAAACTGCAGGCGGAGGTCTTGGACTGGCAACGACGGCAGCGTACGTGAGCGGAACCGGCGCTGGAGGGGGCTGATGAGCGAGAGGTAGTGCGTCGCTCACTTGTTCGTGTATGACCCGACGTAGTTCCGGAGACAAGGAGGACTCAGACGACCGGGTAGCAGGCAAAAGGGACAGTTGACGCGCCACTTCCTCTCGAACAAATTGTTTGACTTGGTCGAGGAACGCGGAGTGGGCGGGAGCAGCATTGAAACTGTCGGTGAGGGCCGAAATCGTGTCGTCCGGCGCGGCAGCTCGGCGCGTAGTGAGGCGTTGTTTGCGTAGCTCGTCGTAGCTCTGGCACAGGGTGATCACCTCGTCAACCGTTCGAGGATTTTTCGCCAAGAGCATCTGGAAGGCATCATAGTCGATGCCTTTCATGACATTCTTTATCTTTTCACTTTCTGGCATAGTGGGGTTGATGCGCCGACAAAGGTCAACGACATCTTCAATGTAGCTGGTGAAGTTTTCACCCTTTTGCTGAGCGCGACCACGCAAGCGTTGTTCCGCACGAAGCTTTCGCACAGCAGGGCGACCGAAGACCTCTTTGAAATAATTAGTAAAAGCAGTCCAGGTGGTAAGGTCGGATTCATGATTCCGGAACCAGAGATGAGCGACTCCAGAAAGATAGAAGTTGACGTTAGTCAGTTTATCCTTGTCGTCCCATTTGTTGTGCGCACTTACGCGGGCGTATGAGGAGAGCCAATCCTCGACGTCATGATCGTCGGCGCCACTGAAGACAGGAGGATCGCGGTGGCGTAGGGCACCGGAGCAGACAACAGGCGATGCCTGGGGAGGATCGGGCTGCTCGGCGTCCTCAGGCATGGCAGAGACGAGAGGGAGCGTCCGGCTGCGGAGTTCCAGGTCGGTAAAGGGCCCAGCACCTCCACCAAATGTAGAGAGGCACTCTAGTTTAATTAATTAGAGCGTAGAGCACTGCAACGAGAGGTTACACAGCGCAGGCAACAGAGGCACACGGCTTCGACCAACTCGTCGTCGTCGTCTTTCTTGAAGCAGTGCATACTGCTCGTTCTTCTTCAGTACAATATATATATATATATATATATATATATATATTCGGAACATTACGGCAACCAGTGGTCCCTGTAACATCTATAGGCCCAGAATGTTAGGCTGCATTACGTCCGGGATCGGCCCACGATACGAGGCTAGAAGCACACAAATGTGGTGGTAACTCGATAAGCAAGACTCGCTCTTTAGCAGTAAAGTTCTAATAATATTCGGAAGCAGCAAGTGCTTGCTGGCATTTCCTAGTCATGATTCATTACCGATGTCCTACCAACAAACACCCGTGAGAAAGGGCCAGACAAAATAAATGCAATGCAGAAGCATACGCAATGGAGCCATCGCCAGGGTAAGCGTAAGAAAAATTACTATTTCATTCAGTTAGAATGTAGACCTAATACCGATAAGGCAAATAGAATTGAATGCAAAGACTGCTAACCTTCCCCGTGCAATCGCTCGTCTCTTATCGGCTTCGTATCTCAGATAAAAGGACCAGATACTAGCCTCCTCGCAACAACGTCGTTTTCCATGAACACCCAAAGTGACCTTGTTATGAGCGGGTTGTTAAAATTTGGAAAACAAAGCGCGTAATAGGCTTACCCATGTCAGGTAAGCCATACATTTAAAATGAGGAAGAAGGTTTTTGCTCATCGCTTTTTATCTTAAGTGAGCCGGTCACACTGAGCAAGACAAAAGCCAAGCGTCTGGACACACGATCCATTGTAATTCACTTCTTGCGACCGCTATAGGCGGTTCCTGCGACATCTGCGCCGACACCACCAGCGAGAGATTCATTCTGAACCATAGCGAACATAGCAGAAACGCAGAAGAAATAACTGTGACGCCTTCGTAGTCCTTATGTAACAACAATCTCTCTTGAAAAAATAAGAAACGTGCAAAGTCTGGTGCTAGATCCAAAGTCAGATTTCTGATGCTTTGGCAGAAATATAAACCATCATTTATTCCCTGATAAATGAGCCCCGAAATATTGTTTTCTTTGGGCTATTCATCTGACAATATTCTAAATTAAAAAGACGGATGAAACGGTGCACCATCTCGATCAACACCACTACGTCCGCTATATAACAGCCTTTACCAGGGACCTTATTAACAGCGGGGCTGTTTAAGGCTGAGGTTGATCAGCGCCAGCCACAGGAGGTTGTAGAGTGGCGAGAGAGGAGGTACAGAAATAGAGAGAGAGAAACCAACTACGCTATACACCCACGCCTACAGAGCTCCGCTGTTTTATCAGATTTCACAAGCGTGATCTGGCTTATTTTTTTATTGAAAAACGTCTAGGGTGTTTCTTTGTCCTGGTAGTATTGTGCATGTGACAACAGGCTCATTTAGATGCGGTGGCTGCAAATATCCTGCCCAGCCTGCGCCTCTACCCAGAGCACCAGTTAACGCCTCGTTCATTGTAGTGATGATGACAGCGAACGATAAATATGACGTGCAAAAAAAACTGAACAAGAGTTCATGGTAAATAGTTTACATTCGGTTAGGATGACGTGGTTCGGTGCAACAGCATCGATTGTGCTTAAACTATCATCAGTGAAAATTTTGGCTGTACTGCGTGCTTGCCAAATATACATGTTCACAAATTGTTTTCGGTGGACTCCTTGTGTTAAGTTCCACAACTAAACTGAGCACCTAAATCAACTTGAAGGAACATGTCTGAAACTATGCCGTAACTGTGAGCTACATCTTGCTAATCACGGTTGGTTACAATGTGAATATAGAGCAATGTTATGACTTCTACCAATGAATTGTTTGATATTAACATGACGTTCTTACCAGAAAACGTAACTTACTTGGATAAGTGTTGGGGCAGCGGTTGCGGCAAATAGAGCCTGTGCTGACTGATTCCTACTTGCTCTGCAGTTATCTGGGTGCAGCTGTCCTCAAGGCACGTGTGCGGCGCAGTAACTGTCAAGTAAAGCCGCCATAGCAGCGGCTACGACTGTGACGTCAGCATCCAGAAGAGGGCGCCTGCTAGCTTGACGCCACCAACGAGTATTTATAAGGACGCTACCCGGCGACACGAATCTTTTTTGAGGCAGCGGTTGCGGCAACTAGAACCTGTGCTGACTGATTTCTACATGCTCTGCAGGTAGGAGTCTGTTTTCTACAAGCGATTGTTGTATTGCTTATTTTCGTGACTGCTGCCTCCTAGTATGTTTCTTTTTTCGTGGGTGTTTTTGCTACCTTTTCTAACCATGCCGTCCAATGCGGAGCTGGTGAAAAAAAATTGAATTACTTGAGTCACTGCTTCGCTCTAGTCTTGACACTCTCGCTAATGATTTAACATTCAAAATTAAGGACAAGTTGGCTCACGAAGACCTCGGTGAACATGCGTTCTTAAGTGAGAGTGTGCGATTTCGATGTGGCAGTTTTGACTAAGGTGAAACAGGATGGATTGAAACTAGCCAACAAGGAACTTGTTGCGCAAAATTAGGCGCCAACCAGAAGAGTTGCGGAACTCGAGCAGTACTCGCGGCTAAATAATGTTGAAATTAAGGGCGTACCAGTCACTCAGGGAGAGGACTACGCGGCTATTGTGAAGCGGTTGAGCGAAGCCATTCAATGTCCTGTCACGTCCAGCGACTTTGATAAAATTCATCGCATCTCAAGTACAACAGATGAAAAGAACATTGCCACGCGGTTTTGTTGCCGGGATAAGAAAAAATGACTTTGTCCCTAAAGCGCGTAAGGCTCGTCCGAGCACTTCTGGTGTTGGCTTCTCTGGTAGCTCTGATAGGGCAATTTATGTGAATGATCACGTATCTCCCGAGAGCAAAAGGTTGTTTGCTAGGACCCTTACACTGAAAAAAGCGCACAAATGACAATTTCTGTGGACAGAAAATTGCAATATCAAGGCTCGCAAATCTAGTGAAAGCAGGGTATATCGTATTGTCAAAGAAAGTGACCTAAGCATCTTTGCTTAGCCACTAGATTCTGTGTTCATTTTTTGTTCCTAGCACTTTTTTTCCACTTCCATCCTTTCATCATTGCTCTGGTATCTCCTGAAGAGGCGAAGCACATGAGAGCTGAAAGTAATCGTTCCTTGGTTCTTTTTATAACGCAGGAAGCCTCCACAAAAATTCAGATAATGTGTGACGGGGCGTCAAATAGATAAATAAGGGACAGTATTTATGTACAGGGATCTATAACTTTATAAGTTCACTTGCTCATCCCTTCGATATTGTTTGTGTCTCTGAAACTTGGCTCTTCACGTACGACGGCAACATTTTCAGCCTGTCATCGTACGAAGCTGAGTACTGTCACCGTTCATCTGGCGGTTATGGTGGCTCAGCAATCTTTGTTGCCTCTGATCTACCCTGCACCCGCCGACAAGATCTTTCTTTTGACACGTCATACATTGTGAATCTGTATCAATTGAATTAGATCATTCTTTTTAATGATAATAACGACGTTATCCTAGGGTGCATTTACCGCTCTGCTTTATCGAACGTGAGGAATTTCATTTCTGGCCTGGACATCATTCTGCATAAGTTATCATCAGAAAACAAGCATATTCTCTTTATTGCAGACATCAATATTACCTTCCTTATTATCGAAAATACCACATACACAGAATATTCTGATTGTTTCAGTGGCTATGGTTTTGAATCTCTCATCTCATCTCCCACTAGATGTCCTCTTTTGGTGGTGCTTCATTGCTGGATCATGCGCTTTGTATGTTCTCGCCTTCTCATTATGCTGGTGTAATAGATGTCAAAATTACTGATCACTATCCCATATTTCTTGCATTCAACGTGGTTAAGGCCTTTAGAACACTCACTCATGTTGCTTCCATATTTGACTAGGAAACATTGCTTAATTCGATAACTACAACTGATTGGTCTAGCGTTACATCGTTATATGATGCAGATCAGGCCTTCCAACAAGTTTTCCTCTCTTTTTCTCAATACCGTGCACGACTGTACAAGAACAATAAAATGTAGAAAGAGATACAAATGCCCCCAGAATCCTTGGCTATCGCGGGGATTGCTAAAAAGTATGAGGGAGAGAGATAACCTTTACAGAAGAGGGAAAAGGCCACCATTTAACGCTGCTTTAGCTTCGCGATATCAGAAGTATTCCAACACTCTTTCATGCCTGCTAAAAACTGCTAAGAAAAAATATTACAAAACTCAATTATCTAATGACACAAACAGTTCTAAGAAACAATGGCAGCTCTTGAACCATTTCTTAAATCGATCAGCACATAGTTCACCTTTACAGAAAGTAATATATAATGGCATTACACATGCCAGCCCTGACAGTGTTGCTGACGGGAATAGTAACTACTTCTTAGAAATTTTCAGTAAGGAACATAGCAGTTCGCATTCTAAACTAAATCATTCTGACCCCTCCTTCTTTCTTTTTCGCGTGACACATGCTGATGTGTCATCATAAACTTAAAAAAAAAGCAGCCCCGGCAAAGATCAACTTTCAGCACGGCACGTAAAACTGCAGTTGAGTTGGGGAATTTTGGTGTTCTGTGCGTAAACGTGTAGTGTAGTGTTCATTTTTTTTCGTATGGTACACGTGGTTATTGGACGTATAATGTTATGTATACATAGAAGGGTGTTTTTTGTTTCTTTTTTCAGTCGAAAATGCCACTCGTGTAAGTGAATATTATGTGATAATATTCTGAAAGTGGGGGGCTGTGTCACGGAGCGGCATATTTTCGAGAGTTCGAGTGGTTTTTGACGCCAATTAACGGCCGCCAAAGACGTGGTGCACTCGCTATGCGGCGTATAAATTTCGATTAGCAGCTGTGTCACGGGGCGGCATATTTTCGAGAGTTCGAGTGGTCTTTGACCCGCCGAAATACGGGCGTCAGAAATGTGGGCTCCTGACGGTGCAGCGTTTAATTTATTCGACACCGACACGCCGAATTACGGGCGTCAAAAACGTCGTGGCCTCACGGGGTGCCATCTCGATTCGAGACGCGACACGCCGATTACGGACCCCGAGGTGTGCGTGCGCGTCCGCGTGGTAGAGTGACAGGGCTCGACCTTGGCCCTTGAACTTGGGAGAGAGGAGAATCTGCCGTTTTTCATCCATGGTGAAAGGGGCGCGGCCAAGACTTTTGGGAGGAGCCGTGAATTAATTAGGAGAACTCTGCATACCGGCAGTTTCCCTACATAGGGAACTAGGGAAAGGAGAGGCTATTTAAGCGCCGGTTTTGGGCCCTGCTAATGAGTCTAGAAGCTGAACCTATGCGCTGCTGAGAAGCCGTTGGGGGGCTAGTGCCGTCAGTATCGACTGGGCCGCCTGTCCACGTCGGAACTCCGAGGAACTAGTTGACGTACGAGATGACAAACCAACGTCTGCAACGAAGCTCACGGTAGTTCGCCTCAAGTTAGCTCAACCTGCTTGAGGGAAGTCGTCAGATCTAGACTCCCGGGAAACCCAGCCCAGCAATTCGCATCCACCTCAACAAGATCGGACCGCCAGCATTCTTCGGGAAAGTTTTGTGCACCGACTTCACGGTTTATGGAATTGCTGCTGCTGCCCGGCCACGCGTATGACATCGTTTGTTTCTTTTGAACTTTGTTTTCATTTGACCTTTGCTTTAGTCAATTACAGTTAAGTGTATTCTTGTATATTTGATCCGCGCCCGGTTTCATTTGTGTATCTACTGTTAATTGCTCGTATTTATTTATCTTCATCATTGTGTGATATTAAGTTTAGTTGTGTTAGTTTGTCTAGTGTGTTTCTTTATTTGCGTATATATATATCAGCCGATAAATATCTTGTTTTATTGCGATAGCAATTATATGGACACTCAAAAGCAGATTTCTGCCATCGGCGTCGCCGTCGCCGTTGCCGTCGCCGTCGCCGTGAGGTTCCGTATAACGTCATTTGGAGAAGAAATTGTTGCCGCGCGCCGAACGCTGTATGTGCGAGTGAAAGGGCGCGAGGGGCGCGTCTTTCACGGGGAGTGAACGCACGGCGGAGAACAAAGGCGCGTTCTGCGCCGTGCTCGCTTAAGGGCGGCAGAAGTAGGCGTCTCTGTTCTCCTTCACAATCACCATGTATGTAGAGCAAACGCGCCTTCTTCCGACGAGCGAGAGGCCATGGGGGAGGCGACGTTTAGCTGCGGCACGCAGTGCCTATTTATATCAGAGGCTCCGGCAACAGTCACCAACGCCGCACGCATTTTGAGCGAACGCGGGCAAAACGCCGATGGCGTCGACAACAGTTCTGCGTGTTGCCAATGCTGCTGCATGTCCAAGTTTATACAGCTGATAAAGCTAATATCATTACTCCGTATAGCTCTCTACAAGTTTGCTATCGCAATTGATGCTTCGCCTTTCAGGTGAAACTGCGACAACTTTTTTTTGTTTACTCCCGACTCGACTCTTTTCACTGTGTTCGCTTGAGTACGGAACGACCAACCAGCTTGTCTACCCCGTCGATCGACTTCGCGCCGACGACAAATCAGGGACAGCTGTGACAGTGACAAACTGTCTGTTTCAAACTACCGCCCCATCTTTATTCCTTCGTCCCTTAGTATAGTTATTGAAAAATTATTTATAATTCTCCTAAGCAAATACGTGAAAAAACTTATTCTACTGAAGCCATGCCAATTCGGTTTTCGAGAAGAAGGTTCCATTAACCTTGCCCTGCCTTCCCTGACTGACTATATCAAGCGCTCTATTGATTCAGGATGCGTAGTTGGCTCAGTTTTTTTTTTTTTTGTACTTCACAAAAGCATTTGACACCATCATCATCTCGCCTTGTCTGACAAACTCGAAGCATACGGTATTTCAGGTCCGGCCCTCAAGTTCTTAAAAAGTTATCTACTGAACGGAAAGCACACGGTATATATATCGGGCTCTTTCTCCGCTACTAAATCTATTAACCAAGGGGTGCCTCAAGGCTCATTATTGGGCCATTACTTTTTTTACTTTACATAAATGATTTTCCTGACAGCATACACATGGCTCACTGCGTTTTATATGCCGACGATACGACTATTTCCTTTGGTGATTCATGTATTGATGCTGTCGCTACCAAATTAAAAGAAGTTCTGTATAGCATGTCCAAGTGGTGCCACGAAAATTATTTACTTATAAATCCACATAAATCTAAATTTCTCATTTTTAAATCGCCTAAACGTAAGTTAACCTCATTACCAGGCATCAAAATTGGCTCGAATTTCATAAGTGTCAGTGATAGTGTATCATTCCTTGGCGTTAAACTCGATACTAACCTCAAGTTCGTTAACTAAATTGCTCACATTAGAAAGATGGCAGCATTCGGCCTTCATGCATTGCTTAAAGCACGCTCATATTTCTCTCATCAGACCCTGCTTTGTCTTTACTTCGCTTTTATTCATTCTCATATCACTTATGGCATCGCATCATGGGGAAATACTTATCAGTATCATCTTTCATTCCTTCAGTATTTACAAAATCGGGCTATTCAGATTATTTTTCACTGCTCTTTTTCGCTGCAACAACACCTTATCTATTAAAAACTTGTTTCGGTTTTGTCTAATTTTGCTGTTATATAAACAATTAACAAATCAACTTGCCATGAACTTCATTGATTTAGAACTTTTAGTAAATTCCAAATGCACTAGGTTTGCTGCTAACAATAATTTTTTGTTACCTAAGGTTTCTATCAATTACGGTAAATCATCTTCATCCTTCTGTGCGATCATACTGTGGAATCATTTACCTATGTCTGTTAAATCCAAAGTTTCTTTAATTTCATTCAAGAACTCTTCAAAAGATTATTTCTTGAATTTTTTATGTTGAGGCCTGTAAAGTTGTACTAGATTTGTGTTTTATATGCCGTGTTTATTTCCTAATTTCTTCGTTTCTTGCGTTCATGCATTTTGATGTCTTCAATTCCTTGATGCTTACGTTATTTTTTACTTCAGATATTTGTTCCATTGGTTCGCACTGCTGCTGATCCTTGGATTATTTATTTGTAACCTTCATCTAGGGTCCCGTTGCAGTTTTGTACTTTGGGACCCTCGTCTGTATATATTATATGCTGTCATTAACATGCTATGTAATAATAATAATAAACTGATTTGATTTGATTTGGTAAGTTTCAAAAATGTATTGGCCAGACATATTCATTTCAAGCAAGACGACTTTAAAAATGCTCTGCGAAGAATGTATGTGCCCCTGGTGTGAATGCCTAGGTCATTGGAGAGTAGATACTTTTTAACGTCATTGTTGTCACAGTTAATATTGAAATAATTGTATTTGTTGCTCTGCTTTTGAGAAATCGTTGAAATCGAATGGCGTTAGTGCACGAGACGAGAACGGAAAATGATAAAATACATCCTTTCTTTCACCAGCTGAAGGCGTAAAACTGCATGTGAAGCAGAGAGCACCTCTATGAAAAAATATCACAAACTTTAAGGCTACAATACATCTTAGGTAGATATTGATGCTTGGAAAATTCAACAGATCAATTGTTTCCACATGCCGTGCAAATTTTGAGGATTCCATTGAATGCAGTTACTTAGCCTTACCTTTTACAATAACAACCACCACCAGCAAGTTCATTCCAAGTGCATGGTTTATGTCGACTTGCACTGCAGAAAAATGCATTGCGGGAGGAGATGCTAGTAGAAGGTAAACATGGCTGCCGTCAATTTTATAATCTTCCTAGGGTAATTGCTGAAACACTATCTCGTTTCTATCCTCATTGTACAGCGAATACCTCAGAATAAATCATTTCAATTTTTTTCGCGCAGAATTTCTGGTGGTATTTCTTGCAGAAATCTTCCTAAGCCAAAAAAGAGAATACATCTTCGCGATCTGCACATACCACTTGCATTCCTCGACTCTCAATATAAACTGAAATTTGTGACATATTGCACTCTGGTATTTTTCTTTCGCAATTACGATTGTACTTTTTACTTTATTAGTCCTCAAGAATAATATTTATTCATTTACAATTGAATAACTGATCATAATGACACGTAATTTCATATCTTCTAATCACTGCTGTATCCAACTCAGACGTCAGGTTATGCCTAAGCCAGTGTATTGCAACGCAAGCCACGCCGTCAGCAATCAGCGTGATCTCCCCTGTCGTCAGATGCGTCACTTGTGCCTTCTAGGTCGACCTGTTGATGTAAATACAAGCATTTTACCCTGGGAATTAGATACAGAGGGGTGACCTGTAATGCTATACTCACGTGGCTAGAAAACAGCAGAGAAGATAAACAGGAAACTAACCTTCTCTGACAGGATTTTTCTTTACACAAAAGTATTGATCACTTTCGAGCCAAAGAAAACACTAAGAAAGTGAGATTTCAGTAAAAAAAGAGAAAAGTATTGTTAGAAATAGTCCTACTACATCACATGAATTGCTCCTAAACGTTGGCCAAAGTTTCGGTAACCCATCGCGGTTGCTTAGTGGCTATTGCGTCGCGATATTGAGCTCGACGTCATGGGTTCTAACCCAGCAGAGGCGGCCGCAATTCGATGGCGGCGAAATACAAAAAGAATATTCCAGAAAGAAAAGTGATGCATCTCAAGTACCCGCTCTAAGGCAAAAGTAAGCCTGGTGAACTCCACTACGGCACACGACGTAATCAGATCGTGTTTTTCACACGTGATGACGCAGAAATTTTCTAACTTCCTACGCTTACATATAATGCGTGTAATCAGAAAAAACAAACGAGGTTTCGTTAATGTTGACTTTCTCATACTTATCCCCACATTTCTCTCTTTCTCTGCACATATCCCTAACATGGCCTATAATCTCCCGAATTCGCAGTCGGTACTTGAATGCTTTCTCCGAGACCTCTAGGTAACACTCAGTGTTTTTGAACTCTTTCGGTGGCACTAACCGTTTAACTGTGAAACAAGCGCTGCAATTATAAGTAAACAGATTTAGTACTGACTTTACTACGGCTGCATGGACGGAGTGTCTAAAGAATATTGGAGTGGCCATAAAGTAGTTTTCTTGCAAGGTCCACGGCGTCAGGCTGGTTGTGGACACCGCCCTTCTTCGCCGTGTCGTCTCTCGGGCTCAATAAAGGTCCGATCTTACTGTGACGTCACAATATATATATATATTGGCTGTTGTGGATAATTACTAATGCATCGTTAGACTACGAATACAGAATGTAGCTTAGAGCAGGAGGACCTTTTGTTGGGCTAGTTTCTGGCTCTATAATCAAATATTGTCGCGCCAATGAGACAACCACAAAGGCAAACGTCACACGTGCATGACACAAGCGCCTTTGACGCATTTCTACGCCACAAGTTGTTCTGACATGCGTCTTTGACGTATGTCTAGGCATCTTTCTTTGGCAGTTGTGACTTTGAGTAGTTACATTGTATTTTGATGGCGTAGTGCGTTATAGTAGCATTACTTGAATGGTTTTGAATATTCGTAGGCGTGACACGATGGGTCTATAAAAAGTCACTGGATTCCCGTAATTTTTTTATTATTTTCACAGTTACTCCGAATGGACTTAGCATAATGTCGCGACGTCGGAAGCTCGAGGAACAAACGAAACGCATTTGTCGGCAGAGGCGGTAACAAGAACGCACGGTTTTTAATACCACGCGCTAGTCACTGCTTCTTCTTCTTCTTCTTGCTGTCTATGTTTTTCGTAAGCACTCATATGTTGTGTAACGTCGTCGTCAATGCCGCACTGGACACGCGGAATTTGCCTCCCTCCCAAGGAAAGCATCGTCCCGATGCGCAACTTGAGCGTATGCATGTACGAGACACTAAAACGCGAGTCACATGGAAAAGTACGGGTTCATGCGCACCACATGCACCACTTCGGGGGGTTGCTTGCGGCGCCGCGAACGAGCTTCGCCATCGGGCATGACCTCGTAGTTCACGTCGTTCAGTCTTCGGATAGCTGTGTATGGACCAAAATATCACCTTAGTAGTTATTCAGAAAGTCCCCTACCACGAATGGGTATCCAAACCCACACTCCCTCGCCGGGTGTGTAGGCGACGAATTTGTGCTGACGATTGTACCGCATTGCTTCCTGGTCTTGCTGGTGGTGGATGCGTACACGTACAAGCTGTCTGGCTTCTTCGGCACGTTGACCAATTTCTTCAGCATCTGCATGGATATCGTCGCACTCGTGGGGCAGCATTGCATCCAAAGCTGTCGTGGCTTCGCCACCGTGCACCAAGCTGCATGGTGTCATATGAGTCGTTTCCTGTTGAGCGGTGTTATATGTGAAGGTTACATAAGGCAAAATCTCGTCCCAGTTCTTATGGTTCACGTCGACATACATGCAAAGCATGTCTGCGAGTGTCTTGTTCAAACGCTCCGTTAGGCCATTCATCTGGGGATGATAGGCTGGCGTTTTCCGGTGGGCTGTGCCGCTGAGTTTGAAAACTGCTTCTAAAGGTACGGCCGCGAACGCGGTTCCTGTGTCAATGATTACAACCGCTAGGGCACCGTGTCTCAGTTTCGCGCTGTCTCAGTTTCCCTTTAATTACTTATCTCCACCTAGCGGATTTCCGCTGAACTATTACGTCATACACTTGCCTTTGCTTCGAGTTGTCGACAAATTCGACTTCGCCCTGCCATCTGCTAGCCGCCTGGTTAGCTCAGATGGTAGAGCGGCTGCCCCGGAAAGGCGGTGGTCCCGGGTTCGAGTCCCAGACCAGGACGAATTTTTCTTCAACTGCGAGGCTTTCTTTCGAGGAACCCGGTTGGGTTTCCATTGTAGCAAATTGCTACATTTGGGTGGATGTCTCAGTTTCCCTTTAATTACTTATCTCCACCTAGCGGATTTCCGCTGAACTATTACGTCATACACTTGCCTTTGCTTCGAGTTGTCGACAAATTCGACTTCGCCCTGCCATCTGGTAGCCACCTGGTTAGCTCAGTGGTAGAGCGGCTGCCCCGGAAAGGCGGTGGTCCCGGGTTCGAGTCCCAGACCAGGACGAATTTTTCTTCAACTGCGAGGCTTTCTTTCGAGGAACCCGGTTGGGTTTCCATTGTAGCAAATTGCTACATTTGGGTGGATGTCTCAGTTTCCCTTTAATTACTTATCTCCACCTAGTGGATTTCCGCTGAACTATTACGTCATTAAGTTTTTGTTCTGCGCTCCATTCGTTGACTTTATCAACCCTCTCATATTGATCAAACCAGTCCTCGGCGTCTTCAAATGCATCGCAACGAAAGATATCCGGAACGTGAGGATGCTGAAGAGTCAGCTGGGAAGGCCTTGTCGTCATCTGTGAAGGAGCAAGATTCGCCGATGTTGGAGTTTCCATGCTGGTCGCAGCTGGAACGCTGGTGGTTTCGGGGCTCAGGCCTAACAGACGGCGGCGGAATCGGTACACTGGAGTAGTGACGAGAGGTTGATTCTCGGGACTGCGTGTACGGGTCCAAGCAGGCGTCCGGAGCATCAGGTACCCAGCACCTCCACCAGTGTCACGACGTCGGAAGCTCGAGAGACAAACGAAACCCACTTGTCGGCAGAGGCAGTAACAAGAACGGATGGTTTTATTGCGATAGCAATTATATGGACACTCCTAAGCAGATTTCTGCCGTGGGCGTCGCCGTTGTCGTCGCCGTCGCCGTCGCCGTGAAGTTCCGTATGACGTCAATGGAGATGAAATCGTCGCCGATGATGATAAGTGGTTCTTGAGGGAAAGGGAAAGGTTGGCGCTATCTTCTGCAGCCCTTGAGGGTCGTTGAAGATAGCGCCAACCTTTCCCTTTCCCTCAAGAACCACTTATCATCATCATCGGCGACGATTTCATCTCCATTGACGTCATACGGAACTTCACGGCGACGGCGTCGCCACGTGCCGAATGCTGTATGTGCGAGTGAAAGGGCGCGAGGGCCGCGCGCTTTCACGGGGAGTGAACGCACGGCGGAGAACAAACACGCGTTCTGCGCCGTGCTGCCTTAAGGGCTGCAGAAGTAGGAGTCTCTTTCCTCCTTTACAATCACCATATATGTAGAGCAAACGCGGCTTCTTCCGACGCGCGAAAGGCCTTGGGGGGGAGGGGGGGGGGGGCACGGGAGGGAAGGGAGGTGACGTTTAGCTGCGGCACCAAGTGCCTATTTATATAAGAGGCTCCGGCAACAGTCACCAACGCCGCACGCATTTTGTGCGAACGCGGGCAAAACGCCGACGGCGTCGACAACAGTTATTCGTGTTGCCGGTGCTGCTGCATGTCCAAGTTTATACAGCTGATAAAGCTACTATCATTACTCCGTATAGCTCTCTACAAATTTGCTATCGCAATTGATGCTTCGCCTTTCAGGTGAAACTGCGACAACTTTTATTTAATACCACGCGTTGTCAGTGCTTCTTCTTCTTGTTCTCTAGGTTTTTCTTAAGCGCCGATTTCTTTTGTTACGTCGTCGTCATTGCCACACTAGACACGCGGCAATATTCCTTGAAAGTACTCTGTAATGTGGAAAACCATTGAGTCAACTGGAGTGCTAACAGAAAAAAGAAAATCGCACTTTCTCCTGACAGGCAAAAATTAGTAGACAGCTATGCTAAGTAAGGGTAGTAGTTTTACCGGCTTTATAAACATTAATAATGGCGTGGCGCGAAGAATGACCAATGCATTTCTAGGTAATTAAAGCAAAGGGTACATAGACATATATATTCACGATATATATGTAAGAGAAGAAATAACAAATATTCTAAATGCACGAATCGAAAAAGTGAGAACTGCCGACCGGAATAAGCGCACGTGTTTGCAGTAACAAACACACTTATTAGTAAATACTGCACGGGAAACTCTCATTCGCAGAAATAATATGCATCGCCGGCAAACCAACATATATATATTGCTACGGGGATAACGTTTATTTAGGGAGTATTGCTATATACAAGGTTTGGACAAGCAGCGGCGACGGATGCAAAGCTGTCGCACGCCTCTGGCCACTTCGAGCATCACGGCGACCCACTTGTTGCCTGATGTCGAGGTAGGAAAGGGGCCAAGAAGGTCGAGCCCAACACGAAAGAACGGTTCGGCGGGGATGTCTATAGGATGAAGCAGACCGGCAGGTAACATAGCTGGCCTCTTGCCGCGCTGGCATTTGTCGCAGCTAGCGACATATCGTTGAACAGAGCGATAGAGACCAGGCCAGAAGAAACGGCGCCTGACGCAATTATAAGTGCGGGTGACACCAAGGTGACCAGCAGTGGGCACATCGTGAAGCTGGTGAAGGACATCGGACTGCAGATGTGCAGGCACGACAAGGAGGCGTTCAGGGCGCTCAGGATGCATATTATGGCGGTATAAGGTGCCGTCCTGAAGGAAGAACAAGTGGAGTGAAGGGTCGGGTGTGGCGGAGTTGGGACGGTCGATGATAGACCGTAAAGCCGAGTCGCGGCGTTGTTCGTCTCGTATATTAACGAGGTCCCAGATAGATAAGACGCAGGCGTTGGTGTCTTGCTCGGTGACGTCAGGGGAATCCACAAGATGCCGTGAGAGACAGTCGGCATCTTGATGAAGCTGACCGGACTTGTGCACCACTGAAAACGAGTATTCTTGGAGGCGCATAGCCGAACGACCAAGGTGGCCTGTAGGGTCTTTGAGCGAAGAAAGCCAACAGAGGTCATGATGATCAGTTACGACGGTAAAGGTGCGGCCAAACAGGTAGGGACGAAATTTGGCGACAGCCGAGACAAGAGCAAGACACTCTTGTTCAGTGATGGAGTAATTCTTCTCGGGTGCAGACAGGAGGCGGCTAGCGCACACGATAACACAGTCGTGGCCGCTCTGACGCTGAGCGAGGACGGCACCGATTCCATGGCTGCTGGCATCTGTGCGAAGTTCCGTCGGTGCAGTCGGATCAAAATGCGCTAAAATATGGGAAGTCGTGAGGGCATCTATAAGCGCCGAAAAGGCAGCAGCTTGGGGTGAGCCCCATGTAAAAGCAACTTCTTTTTTGAGGAGCGCAGTAAGGGGACGCGCATTGTCGGCGAAATTATGAATAAAACGTCGGAAATAGGAGCACAATCCTTTAAAACTGCTTACGTCTTTGGCCGAACAAGGTAAAGGAAAATGCTTCACGGCGCGAACTTTTTCAGGATCGGGCTGGACCCCTGTCGCGTTGACGAGATGGCCAAGTACCGTTATTTCACGGCATCCGAAACGGCATTTTGACGCGTTGAGTTGGAGACCGGCATTTCGGAATACCTCGAGAATGGCGGAGAGGCGCTGAAGATGGCTGTAAAATGTTGGCGAAAAAACAATGACATCGTCAAGGTAGCACAAGCAGGTGGACCATTTCAAGCCACGAAGAAGCGAATCCATCATGCGCTAGAATGTGGCCGGCGCATTGCAAAGGCCGAAAGGCATCACTTTAAAGTGATAGAGGCCATCGGGAGTTACGAATGCGGTTTTTTCGCGGTCCAGTGGGTCAACAGCAATCTGCCAATAACCTGAGCGAAGGTCAATAGACGAGAAAAATTGGGCGCCGTGAAGACAGTCGAGTGTTTCGTCGATACGGGGCAAGAGATAGACGTCCTATTTCGTGATCTTGTTGACGTGTCGATAATCAACATAAAATCGCCAGGTGTTGTCCTTTTTCTTCACTAGGACAACAGGAGGGGCCCAAGGACTCGAGGGCGGTTAGATGATGTTCTTGGCCAGCATTTTATCGACTTCCTTTTGGATTATGGCGCGTTCCGCAGCGGAAACGCGATAAGGGCGCCGGTGAACCGGTTGAGCATCACCGGTGTGGATGGAGTGCTGAACTAGTGTTGTCTAGCCTAAAGGGCGATTTTCGAGATCAAAGATATCGGAATACGGCAGCAAGACCCGGCGAAGATCTTCTGCTTGCGTATACGGGAGGTCGGCTGATATCATTTTCTCGAAATTGGCACATAGCAACGAGGTGGCTGTGAGAGAGCCGCCAAGAGTTCGAGGGCCGTCGACGGCTAACGCAGAAATCGCGCATTCCTGCAACGACGACACGATGGCAAGCCCGATACCAGCAGGTAGCACGTGGGTAGAAAGACCAAAGTTCAAAAGCGGCAGGCAGGTTTTGTTGTCGCGTACGGTAACCCCATTGTGCGGGAGAACGACAGAGTGCATCAGGACCACGTTGAGAATCGGGGAAACAACGTATTCGCCATCATACACAGGAGGAGAGGGACTTAATGGGACGTACGTGGAGGCTTGCGGTGGCAGGTGGAGGAACTCGACAGAACATAAGCGGCTGGGAGTGTCCGAAAGTACGTGGGCGTCAAAAGGGAGTTCCAGTGGAAGGACACCTGTGGAGCAGTCGATAAGGGCTGAGTGCGTCGAGAGAAAGTCTAGGCCGAGGATCATGTCGTGGGGACACTGCGCAAGCACGGCAAACAAACCAATGGTCTGACGGCCAGCAATGCGCACTCGGGCGGTGCACATACCAAGAACGGCAGACGAGCTGCCATTAGCGACCCGTACTGTGCTCTGAATTGCGCGTAATCACTCTGCGGAGCTGAGTACGGAGAGCAGCACTCATTATTGAAATCTGCGCTCCGGTGTCTATGAGGGCCGTAACGGTGACGTCGTCCACTTAAATGTCCAGAAGGTTTCGGCGCGTAGGTACAGTCAACCGAGGATTTGTATATCGGGCCACTGATGCAGCGTCACCTCCGGGAGCTGCACGGCTTAGTTTTCCGGAGCGTAGGTGCCAGGCCGTGCAGGGGATGATGACTGGTATGGTCACGGCGATCGAGATCGACGGCCTTGTGGGGACGGTGAGTGGCTAAACCTGGAGTGTGGAATGGCGGCATCGGAAGCATCGGAAGCATGTGGATCAGAGCGAGGGGAAAACCGTCGAATGTTGCCTCCAGGACGACGCCAAGATCCAGTGCTCCAGTCTGAAGGCGACGACCAGCTACTGCGGCAATGACGAGCAATATGTCCAACGCGAGAGCAGTTGAAACATATGGGTCGGTCGTCTGCCGTCCTCCAGTCCGCCGGGTTTCTATAGCGCAAAGGGTAGACCTGGTTCTGGGTGACATTTGCAGTGGTACATTCGGATGTACGGATGGAACAGACGGCCGATGATAATCCCATGTTCTCGAACTCCTGGCGGACGACTGCTTATATGAGTGACACGGTGGGCAGGTTGGCTGACTGAACGTCCGGAAGAACGGCCGTAGGAGCTAGAGCTTCGAGTTCGCGGCGGACAATACGCGTTTCATCTTCTGACGCTGTAGCCGGTACAGGTGTCGGTGGGTTGTCGTATGATGATGTGGCGGCGGTGTTAGGTAGCCGAAGGAACTGGCGGGTGATACGGCGACTCTTCGCTTGTTCGAAACGCTGGCATTCTTTAACTATGGCGTCGACCATTGTACAGTCCTTACACACCAGTAGATTAAACGCGTCGTCGGCTATTCGTTTCAAAATATGCGATATCTTGTCATCTTCGGCCATTTGTGCGTCAACTTTTCGACAAAGGCCCAGTACGTCCTGTATGTACGAAATGTACGATTCAGTGGTCGTCTGGATACGAGATCCCAACTCCTTTTTAGCGGCCTGCTGTCGGCCAAATTATCTGCCGAACAACTCACGCAGCTTCGCCTTGCAAGCGTCCCAACTTGTAAGATCTTCTTCATGCGTCCGGTACCACACGCGTGCCGTTCCTTTCAGATAGAATATCGCATTGGCTAACGTAACCGTGGGGTCCCACCTGTTGTGGTTGCTGACGCGTTCGTACACGTCGATCCAGTCTTCGACATCCAAGCCATCTGTGCCAGAAATGGTTCCCGGGTCTTGTGGGTGCAAAAGAATCACAGGAGCCGGTGGCGGCTGCACCGTCGGCACTTCACTGGTCATCGAGGAGCAACCAAGACGGCGACCGCTTCGAAGTTCCGTGCTTGGTTGGCGGAGCCGGCACGTTGACAGGTTTACCCAGCACTTCCACCAAAAGATGTTGCGGAGATAACGTTTATTTAGGGAGTATTGCTATATCCAAGGTTTGGACAAGCAGCGGCAACCGATGCAAGGCTGTCGCGCGCCTCTGGCCACTTCGTCGCCGTCGTCTTCGTCCGACCGACAGTAGCAGCCCCTTCACTGTCTCGTGGCAATATGTTGGAAGACTTATCATTGTGTCGCGTGGGGTTACTGACGATTTGTGTTGAGCCACACGTAAGACATATAATAACGAAATCACTTTCATCGGTGTTTTTTGACGTTGTTTCAGCTCCATTGGAGTAATTGGTGGCAGGAAAGTTGAAATCGCCGAACGGCATGACAGGTGATTGGTGATAAAGCCCTGTTACCCAGTGAATCATGTCATGGAAGTCAGCTGTATACGAAAGAGCGCTCTTCGTCGGGGGGACGATAGAATGTACCGATAACAATGGCTGGGCGGGAAGCGCTGCTTATCACAAAGACAATTGGTATGGGCGTTATTACTGTTAGTTGCGCACACTGAAGACTTCAGTGTGTACGACGCAAGCCCTTTTTTGGATTCTGTTCTGGAATATAGAAAAATTTGGCAGATGTGAAAGAATTTCTGCATCATTAATGGACGGGTTAAGCCAAGTTTAAGTGAGAAGGGCAACACTTCTGGTGCTTTTACTATATCATACAAAATAACTAATCTCATTACCCTGCTTATCTTTCACTGCATACATCTTGATGTAGCCGATGCCAAGCTTTCCTCTCACTGATTTCATGCTGCGGCCATTTGTTACTCCTTCCTCCATATTTCCCAAGTAGAATTTCAAATACCGCTTACTTTCTCCTCGTCCCTACTTCAATAAACTACTTGTTACTCTAGAATATTCCCGCTTGAAAAATGAATGTGAGTGCGTACTAAAGTACACCGTAATGTACCATGATAACGAAACCCGAGCCCATCGGTTTCCTTATATATATATATATATATATATATATATATATATATATGCTACCATAAGAAGCCAACAAACAATGACACCAAGGACAACAGAGGGGAAAGTACTTGTATTTACTAATTGAAATGAACAAATTATAAATTAATGGAAATGATCCGCAGGTGGGGGAACGAACCCATGTCTTCGCATTACGCGTGCGATGCTCTCACCATTGAGCTACCGCGGAGCCGTTTTCCCATCCACTTTTTGGGATATTGATGTTTTACAACTAGAACTCAACCTGGTAGTGTTAACTAGAGCCACAACTCAGAAACCAATATATATATATATATATATATATATATATATATATATATATATATATTGTTGCACGAACGCGTTAGTGAGGAAAACGGTGACCGGTGAACGTGCTTGCGATCCCGGGTTGGAAGAGGGTCCATCAACCAGCTGGCCGCTCTTGCACTCACCTTCGCGACCTACAATAAACGGCCGCATTCACCCATAGGGTCACGACGCCGCTGAAGGGATGGGACGCTTACCGCTGCTGTATTTCCAGATTGCGTTCCTCGGAGTCGTATCTCCGTGGATTCTCGAACCTCGGCCACGCAGTTCTGATCAAGCATTTCCGTTCCTGATTCCAAAAGTGCAAGGATGGCCAAGTTTGGTTCCTTTGGCTACTGGCGGTTGGCAACATGGCTCATTCACTGACGCCCTCGCAAGATATGAAGCGGGATATATAGACCAGCCAGGCACCACTTCGGTTGGGCACGACGCCGCTGAAGGGATGGGACGCTTACCGCTGCTATATTTCCAGGTTGGTTACTTCAAAGATGCTTCCTATCTAAAAAGCAGCCATTACTGCTTTGTAGCAGTGTCGTGCCCGACCGATTTGCGTGATATGATGCGTCGTTTATTGCTGTTCTTTTCATGCTTGCGCAAGAAATCTGCATGTCTGTTGTTGTTGCTTTCGGGTGACATTGAATCAAATCCCGGACCTAGCGTGGAACAAACACTTGAACTTGTCCTTGAAACTGTGCGTAGGCTAGAAGTGGGTCAGAATACATTTATCGGTGAAATTAAGTGGCTGAGAGAAAAGCAAGATGCAACCGAGAAAGAAATTAATGGCTTGACCGAGAGAGTGGTCACTTTGGAAGCAAAGCTTGTTTCATATGCCCTTACACTATCCAACTTCTCGGATCATGCAGCTGGTTCATTTGCGAATCAACTTCAGGCAGTTGTGTCAAGGTGTGATGAAGCTGAGAACAGAATGCGACGGTGCAATTTGTTGTTCTTTGGAATTCCCAACGAGGATAAAGAGAGCTGGGCAACTACAGAGGGAAAAGTTATTGCCCTGTGCACAGATAAGTTGGAAAGGACACCTACTAGTTCTCAGTTTGAACGTGTACACCGGCTGGGAAAATTTGCTTCAAATAAATGTAGGCCAATAATTGCTAAGTTTACGTTTTTTAAGGACAAGCAGGAAATTCTCACCCGTGCACATAAGCTGAAAAATTCTGGCATCTCTATTAGAGAAGATTTTTTGCTGGCTACACAACAGGCATGCAGGAAACTGCTTCAATTTGCCAGAGAACGGAATTGCCCTTATAAATTGAATGTCGACAAACTTCGTATTGATAATATTACGTATACTTACGACAGTGTTTCTGACTCTGTAGTAACTGCTCGATAGCTAGTTGCCGATGTGCGCAGTCCGAAAGTGCAGCGGCCATCAACTTCACGTGCACCTTCATTTCCAGTATCATTTACTAACATCCGCAATGTGTTGTTAAAACGTGACCGGCTTGAATCATATCTTGAAGATAGTAAGCCCGATGTTGTATTGCTGACCGAGACTTGGCTTCACGCCGAGGTATGTGACTCCGAGTTATATCATACTTCTAACCAGTATGCCATTTATCGCCATGATGGTGCACATAAAAAAGGTGGTGGCGTGTTGATAGCCATCAATAAAGCTATACCTTCCTTTCTTGTTGACACTTGCTCTGCTCTTGAAGTACTCTGGGTAGCTTGTCCTACGTTATTCGGAAAGTTACTGATGGGTATATGTTACCACCCACCTGCCTCTGACCGCCTGTTTGTATCTGATCTTCACAAAACTATTTCCAGGGCTCTTGAACAGTTTCCCACTAACAAAATCTACCTATTTGATGATTTTAATTTTCCTGATTTTAATTGGTCTCGCGTGTCGTCATCGAGCAGTGAATCAAGTGATTTTATTGAGCTGTGTTTAGAGTTTAATGTTACCCAGATTGTTACAGAGCCTGCTCGCGGCACTAATATATCAGATCTTATCCTCACAACAGAGCCACATAGCATTAGCCCTGTCGTGCAGATTGACGGCTTTAGCGACCATTACCTACTGCGATTCTCAATTAAGATTCCGCGGAATTTTGCTGGTGTTGAACGTAAGGTTATTAGGGATTATAATAGGGCAAATTATGAACAAATGAACACTGAACTTGAGGTTTTTTTTTTCATAAAACGTTTCTTCCATCATTCACCAACAGGTCTGTTGAAGAAAATTGGAATTCATTTAAAATATTATGACACTTCTAGTAGATAGTAGTAGATAGTAGTAGATAGTAGACTCTCCGCTAGGGGGCCGTGGAGTACTGACGTGCCTCACATGGGCTCCTGCGTCTTGCGCTCATTTCTACGGAATAGGCTGCTCACTGCCTTTTATTTCGCACCGAGAGATTCGGCAAGCTACAAGGAATCGGCGAATACCACCTACTTTAAAAGTGAGTGCGTTTTTCGTCAAGATTTTAAGCTTGAACTTCACCGGCCACCTCCCGTTTTGCTAAGCCTAACGCCGCGCGAGACCACACCGGCCTGCCGGGGAGAACCGCCGACGCACGTGCAACAGCCACACGGTGCGCGGGAGAGGAGGCCGACAGAGCTCGCCGCTGCACGCGCAACACTGCAATAGGCGCCGTACGTGCACTGCACGCCGGGGCTCGGAACTCGCCGGCGTTGCGGCTGATAGCCAATACTTGAGATGAGCCAAGACGCGACGTCAAGCGAACGACAAGAAGAAACGAGCGCAATGCAAACAGACTCATAGGAATTAGCCAACGTCACGCGATCTTGGACCTATGACAAGAACAGTGGCAGAACTATAGACCTCAACGACCAATGGCTGACATGGGAAAAGAAAAGCAACAAGGAAACCACGCGCATCAAAGCCCCGCAGTCACCCAATCCACACAACAGTCAGCCACGGCGCCACCGCCGCGCAAACCTAGAATGCCGCCCCTACCTTTGGACGACATCAAGATCGTCTACCGCCCACAAGCTGGCCTTGAACTCACCAAATGGTCACTTGTCGCAATCACTCACGCAGTCGGAAGAGCCAGCGGTATAATGCAAAAGGAATTCCACGACAACGTCCGCGTACAAATGCAAAAAGAAGAAAACCTGATTATTGCAAGTACAGCCAACAAAACCTACGCTCAAAACTTGGCCAAGATCAGCAACATACAGCTTGGAGGCAGCATTTACAACGTGAAAGCCAACTTGCGTCTACCCAAAGATGTTAGCAAAGGCGTTATCTACGGCATCACGCCTGGGACCTGCAGTGCGGAGCTAATGGATGGAATCCGAGTGCCAGCGCGCTATACAGTCCTCAACGTCCGAATGCTTGGACAGTCTACAGCGACGGTCATCTATTCTGAGGGCCCACACGTTCCCTACAACATCATTTATCAGAGCGGTGACTACCGATGCAAGCCCTACCTCAAGTCAGTTCAATATTGCCGAACCTGTGGCAACCTCGGACATCGCCAAGACGTTTGCCCAAAACCAACCCCAAATTTCTGTTACAAATGTGGCAAAACAAAACAACCCTCAAAGCATGACTGCCAACCCACGTGCAAGATTTGCGGAGAAGGACATGAAACAGCCGGGAAAGACTGCAAAAAAAAAGCTCAAGCCTAACCCACCACCTTACCAAGTCAGACAGCAATGGCAAAACAGGATCCATGAACGAGACAGTCGATGGAGCTCCAGCCCCGACGACTTCCCTGAACTAAGCGCTGCCAATGGACACGCCTCCAACTCAAGCAACACCACCAGCAGCACCACAAGAAGTAGCAGATCCATGTCAAGATCACGATCAAGATCGCGGTCGTGGTCGGGGTCGCGTTCTCGAAAACGCGTGAATTACGCCGAAGCGGTCGGCAGCTCTGGCAGCGCCAGCGTCGAATCGGCAGAAACGGTAACCGTAAGAGCCCTCGAGAGCAAACTGCAAAATCAACAAAGCCTCATAGAAAGACTACTCCAAAGATGCAAAGACTACGAACATGGAAGCAAGCAGCCATCTGCAACGCTAACCACGGAGGCAGTTCATGCCGTGATCGAAGCTAGAGTTCAGAAGCACCTCCTGGCTTTCGAGGATGTCTTTACAAAGAACATCCTCACCATGATCGAAAACATCACCAAGCCTATCGTCGAGAAGATTGCAACCCTTACCACGCAGGTCGCGTCCCTCGCAAATCAAGTAACCACTCTCACAACCCAGGTGACCGGCCTAACAGCCCAGGTCAACAACTTCATAGCGCACGCGAAGAATAATTACGTCACCAAGTCCTACCTCGACAGCCTTCTCAACGCCACCGAGCAGGGCAGAAAGAAGGCTCACACGAACAGTCACAATGCATCCCGCTCGATCTCACCCAACCGTGACTCGCCCTGTGAAACTGAAGAGCCTAATGATGGCGACACCTAAAACCACAACAAAGAGCCCGTAAAAACCCCTGCGCATCTGGCAATGGAACTGTTGGTCCTTCCGCCCCCGCTATGCAAACCTACAAGAATTCGTCAAACAGGACCAGCCCGATGTCATTGCGCTACAGGAAACCAACACCCGCAACATTCGACTTCAAGGATACACTGCTCATACACAAACCCAACGCACAGCCATCCTAACGAGGAAAGCTCTCACAACGCAGGAACATGAAATAGAAGACATCCCCATCTAGCACACCCTAGTGGAGATCCTACCAGACAGAAAAACGCAGCAAAGCCTCTTTATCGTCAGCATATACAGTCCTCCTCGGGACCAACTTCCGGAATTCGACCACTTTATTCGTGAACTCAGGAAATGCACGAAAGGCCATCAAGTTGTCATCATGGGAGCTTTCAACGCCCCACACACAGCATGGGCGTATCCAAATACCACCAAGAAGGGAGCCTGCGTACACGATACTGCCCAACACCACAGGCTGACCCTCTGGAACGACCCGCTACAGGCCACGAGAGTCGGAAACAGTGTCTCCAGGGACACAAACCCGGACCTAACCTTCACATCGAACGTCCTCTGGGCCGAGTGGAGCCGACTCTCGGAGACGCTCGGAAGCGACCACCACATTCTCCAACTTGACATCGCCCACAACCGGAAGCAAACCAAGACTGGAGTTGCCCGACTAACAGACTGGAAGTCTTTCAGAGACAACCTCAGCGGAAACACAACAATCGACGACATTGACCATTGGCTCAAGAGCCTTCTCATCACCGCAGAACACCACACCAAGAACATCCAACTAAGCAACAGCAGCCCCGCAGTCGACCCGCATCTCCTTCATATCTGGGAGGCCAAAAGAAGCCTCCTGAGGAGGTGGAAGAGGCAGAAACTGAATAGAAAACTTAAGCAACGAATCGCCCTTCTCACCATACAGGCCCAAGATTACGCGGAGCAACTTATTAGGCAAAATTGGCACACCTTTTGTGACAGCCTACAAGGAACACTCAGCACCAAGAAAACCTGGCACCTCCTACGCGCTCTCTTAGCTACCGACCACAGCAAAACGCAACAATGGCAAGATCTGCGCAGACTAATCCACAACCATGCTGGATCGGAGCATGATCTCCTTCGTGAACTTCAGCAGAAACTTAGCTGCGACAAGCCCATTTCGTCGGTGAGCGGCAAGGCGTACGACGGCGCACCAAACCCAGACCTTGATCGACCATTCACGCAAGCAGAGCTCCACGCAGCCTTAGCCAAACTCACTAGAAACACTAGTCCCGGCAAGGACAGAATCACTAATAAGCTCCTACGCAACCTTCCGCAATCGGCCGCAACAGCACTACTCCAGTACTACAACGACTGCTGAGAAAAGGGGGACCTACCAGCAGCCTGGAAGCATTCGGAAGTCACCATGATCTCCAAACCCAACAAACGCCTTCGCATCGAAAACCTCCGTCCCATCTCCCTCACGTCCTGCGTGGGCAAACTCCTCGAGCACATGGTGCACGACCGGTTAACCCCATACCTCGAGGACAACGGATAGTTGCCGCACACCATGTTCGGATTCCGACAGCATTTGTCCACGCAGGATGTACTCCTGCTCCTCAAGGAAGACCTACCTGCTCGACTACCTTGATCGCAGACGCAAATCATCAATACTGGCAGTCGACGTAAAGGGCGCATTTGACAACGTTAGCCACGAAGCCACCCTCCGCAACCTCGAAGATACAGGCTGTGGAGCCCGGATCTATAACTATATCAGCAGCTTTTGAAACACCGAACAGCAACAGTAGGCGTCTGCAATCTCCGCAGCGATAAATTTCGGCTACCCAACAAAGGAACTCCACAAGGATCAGTTATTTCACCACTCCTTTTCAACATCGCAATGATCAAGCTGCCAAAACAACTCAATGCCATCCCAAACCTATGTCATGCCCTTTACGCCGACGACATCACACTCTGGACCAAAGCACCTACTACTGGACAACAAGAACGCAGTCTACAAGAAGCCATCGACGCCATCGAAAGCTACCTCCGAGACTGCGGTCTCCAATGCGCAGCTGAAAAGTCGGAGCTTCTCGTGCTCAGAGCACGGACGACCGCCAAACTATATCGAACCCGATCCTAGCGTCTTCCTCAACGGAACCCAAATCCCTACAGTCGACTCCCTTCGCGTACTCGGTCTTCACATCTACAAAGACGGATCAGGAGCGGCCACTCTTCCGCGTCTCCAACGTACACTGTCACAAGATACGCACCTTGTCAAGAGGATAACCAATCACAGAAGCGGACTTAAGGAGGAAGACACGCTAAGGATAATTCAAGCTCTCCTAACTAGCCGTATCACCTACGGCACCCCCTACCTGACACTCAAACCGGCTGAAATCAAGAAACTGAATGTCATCATTCGAAAGGCAATCAAAGTAGCCTTGACCCTTCCACCCACGGCATCAACGGAGAAACTCCTCAAGCTCGGCGTCCACAATACGTGGGAAGAGCTCTCCGAGGCTCATAAAATCAGCCAACTAGAGCGGCTCAAGCTCACACCCACCGGACGTGAAGTTTTGCGCTACCTCAACTACAGTGAAAGCTACATTGCCGAAACAGACCAGAAAGCAAGAATCCCACCCGCACTCCGTGAGTGTATCAGCGTTGCGCACATACCGCGCAATATGCATCCGACTTACCATAAGGAGCGTCGGCAAAGCAGAATCCGCGCACTCAGCAAGAAATGCGCGACAAACCCTGATACGAGGTACACCGATGCTGCCCGGTATATTCAACGAAACGCCTTTGCCATAAGTGTCACGGATCCCCAAGGCAATGAACTCGCCGCTGTCACCATCCGGGCAAGAGCCGCCGAGACTGCAGAGGAAACGGCAATTGCTCTGGCGATAACAACTTGCCCTGAAGTAGCCGTAATCCTCACTGATTCCCAAGCAGCAGCTCGCAACTATCAAAAAGGACGCATATCAGCAACCGCACTCAAGATACTTCAAAATCACATCGCACGCGCCCCGCTCCCCGACACCCACATCAACTGGATTCCAGGCCATCAGGGCATGACAGGAAATGAGGCGGCACACGCCGCTGCCCGCGAGCATACCAGCCGGGCTTTCCTGCCATTCCACACTAGGCCGGCCACCAACGTTGATGACATCGCTCTAAAGTTCTCGGAGATTCTGCAACACCACCGACTCAGCAGAAGAACGTATCCATCACCGCACAAGAAGCTGAGCAAAGAGGAACAAGTCATCCTCCGCCGCCTACAGACAAACACCTATGTACACGGAATAATCATGCACAGACTATATCCTACACAGTACTCATACACATGCACCCACTGTGACGTCCCAGACACCCTGCAACACATGGTCCAGGATTGCCCACGCGTGACACATCCCCAGACCCCAACTCACAAGCTCAACAAGACGACACAAGACACGAGGAGCAACCCAACTCAGCGCACTTCTCTACCACCACTGAAACGTGGGAGGCGAAGCTTTCCTCTGACGACCTGGACGATCAACGCAGTCTTGTCGCCCGGGCCAAGGAGGCAGCCCAAGCCAGAGGGTTCCTGGAATAAGGAATCCTCCCACCTAGGGTGAACCGGGTCCTGACTCGGATTACCGTTTCGGAAAATAAAAGTTTATTTCTCTCTTCTCTCTAGTAGATAGGTACGTGCCATTAGTCGCAATATCTAACGACAAACATAACTCATGGTTTAATAAATCGCTTAGATCACTCAGAAATAAAAAGAAAAGGTTATACGCTTCTGCTAAATGGCTATCATGTTCTTCATCATGGTCTGAACATAAAGATTGTTTAAGGACTTACTGTCTTGCAATATCTGAAGCGAAAAAGAAGTATTTTTCCACCGATCTGTCCTCACTTTTACGCACTAACCCTAGAAAGTTTTGGCGAGCTGTTTCTCCTGACCGTGGCTGTAATACTGTTACATTACATAACGCCGATAATGTTCCTGTCTCTGCATCTTAGTGTGCTTCTACTTTCAATTCGTTTTTTTTTGCTCTGTTTTGACTAATGAAGACTGCTCCTACATTCCCTGTGTCTCCGACCTTAATTATTGCTTCATGTCTCCTATAAGTATTAGTGTTGATGGTATCGAAACTAATACGCGATTCGAAAGTGTCTACATCGTGCGGTGTTGATGATAATAATTCTAAAATCCTGAAAAACACGTCAGCTATGTCCATTCAGATTTTATACCACATTTTTCAGCAGTCTTTATCAACTGGTCTTCTTCCTGCTGACTGGAAGATAGCCAAAGTTATTCCGATTTTTAAAGATGGAAACAGGCACTCTCCTGGTAACTACCGCCCCATTTCGCTAACAAGCATTTGTTGTAAGTTTCTCGAGCACCATCATTGCCTCACATATTTTCAACCATCTTGAATCTAATAACTTTTTCTTTCAAAATCAACATGGTTTCCGTAAAGCGTTGTCTTGTGACACTCAACTATTGGAATTTATGTCAGATCTACATAATGACATGAATAATAGCAAACTTATTGACTGAATTTTCTTTGACTATGCAAAGGCCTTTGACAGAGTCGCTCACTGTCGCCTAATAGCTAAATTAACTGCTCTTAGGGTCGATTTAATAACATTATCCTGGATTTGCAATTTCTGATCTAATCGGCGGCAGTTCGTATCTGTTAATAACTTTAGCTCCTCCACTTCAGTAGTAACATCAGGTGTACCGCAGGGTAGTGTATTAGGCCCTCTTCTTTTCTTAACTTTTATTAATGATTTACCCAGCAACATTTCTTCCTGCATACGACTTTTTGCGGATGACTGCGTAATTTACAGAGCCATTGATTGTCATGGTGACCATTTAACTTTGCAAAATGACCTTCACTTAGTTAATCAGTGGTGCGACCGTTGGTAAATGTCACTTAACACATCTAAATGCTGCGTACTTTCCTTCACTCGCGCGAAATCAGCTCTTAAGTTCACGTACAAAATCTGTTCGTCTGAAGTACCTCGTGGCTGTACTTATAAATATCTTGGTGTTCAGTTCTGTACTAATCTTTCCTGGTGTGCTCACATCGAGAAGATATGCGCTAAATCTAACAGAACTTTAGGGTTTTTACGTCGTCATCTGCATCTTTCCCCCTTTACCATTCGACAACAGGCCTACCAAACATTGGTACACCCTCAACTAGAATATGCTTCATCTATCTGGTCTCCTCATCAACAGTACCTAATAGACATATTGGAATCCATCCAAAATCGTGCTGCCCGCTTTATAACTTCTAATTAAAGTCGTCAATCTAGCATTACCCAAATTAAACGTGATATTTCCTTTCCTGACTTGGATTCCCGGCGCTGTGTTGCCCTTCTATGCCTCTTTCATAAATACTTCTATAACTCGTGGTCCAGCCGTTTGTCGCTTGAAATTCCTTCTCGCACATCTAGTCGACTTCATAATCATCTCAGCTTCAGGCGCATTTTTGGCCACACACAGTCATTCAATAATTTTGCATTGCCACGCGCCATCACACTGTGGAATAACCTTCCAAATGATATTGTTTCAATTAAAGATTCTGCCAAATTTCGTGAATGATTGCAACTTCACATGTTCTCTTGACTCTGTATTAATATATCTTTTTTTGATTACCAGTGTTCCTATTTCCCTTCCAATGTACAAATTTACTTGTTTTTTCCTACTATGTAGTTCTTTTTATGCCTTATTTATTGCCTTTTTTCTGTAACCCCCTACGCAATGCTCCACTGGAGCCTGTGGGGTAATATGAATAAATAAATGAACAAATGAGGGTGACAAACGGTATCCTTGACGCGTAACAATATATATATATATATATATATATATATATATATATATTGTGGGCATTTATTGTGCACTTCTTCATCATCTGTACATTATCATGTGCCCCTCATTTTCATCGCGCGTGCGGGCGCATCATCATCAGCGTGGACTTTCGAAAGCTGTTCAGGCTGGTTGTGGACGCCGCCCTTCTTCGCCGTGTCGTCTGTCGGGCTCAATAAAGGTCCGACCTTACTGTGACGTCACAAGTGGTGGAGGTGCTTCTTGGTTCCCCGTCATCTACGCCCCTGGCCTACTCCCTGGAGCTTCGTTCGGGTCGCCGCTTGTGCCCACTGTCCGTCAGCATGTCGCAGGACGAGCAGCCTGGCGCTTCTACCCTAACCATCCCGCCTCCACAAGCCGCACCTTCTGTGATCATCGGCGGCCACCAGCGCGATCCCCATCTGTTCGCTGGTCTTCGTGGTGAAGATGCTGAGGACTGGCTGGATGATTACGAGCGCGTAAGCTCTGCTAATCGGTGGGATGATCCCCACAAGCTCCGCCATGTCTCGTTCTACCTGACCGGTGTGGCGAAGACCTGGTTTTTCGACCATGAGGTTGATTTCACCGATTGGACGAACTTCAAGCAGCAGCTACGGCAAGTTTTCGGCACGCCGGCGGTTCGCTCCGCCCTTGCGAAGAAAACTCTGGATGCTCGCAAACAACACTCCGGCGAGTCCTACACATCGTACATCGAGGATGTGGTTGCACTCTGTCGTCGTGACAATGTTGCCATGGCTGAGTCAGACAGGATACGCCACGTTCTTAAAGGTATTGGGACTGTGGCCTTCAACGCGCTCGCCGTCAAGAACCCGGCTACCGTCGCTGACATCGTCTTGACGTGCCAGCGCCTCGACGAGCTCGAGTCCGTACGCTTGCAGCCGGACTTCAGCGAACACCGTTCTGCGGCAGACCCCGACTTGCGCATGATGATCCGGGCGATCATACGCGAAGAACTTCAATCACTTGGCTTGTCATTTTCGTTGATGATTCCTGCTCAGCCTTCTGGTGCAGCATTGCGCAACGTCATCAGAGAGGAACTTGCGTCAATGACCTGCTCTGCGAATGTGGACCCTCCGGCCCCTCGCACCGTACCAACATACGCGCAGGTTGCTGCCGCGCCTCCGACTAGTGTACGTCCCACGTTGCCTCTACCCACATACACGCAGGTTGGTGTCGCTCCTCTGGCCAATGTCTCCTCAATACCAATTGAGCCCTCATCGCCCCATCTGACCGCACTATCTCACAGCGCACCGAGCGCCCCTTACTACCCGCCTTGGCGACCGTCTCGTCCTACCTGCTATTACTGTGGTTATCGCGGCCATATATCACGTTTTTGCCGCAAGCGCCAACAAGATGAGCGTCGCGGGTACGACCTGTGTGAACGCGATGCGTATTCTGGTGGGGCCTCTTACCAAAGCCGTCGTTACGCTTCCCCTCCGCGCCGTTCCCCATCTCCGCCCGCAACGACCGAGACGCCGAATGGTTACCGTACCACCAGACGCCGATCACCTTCGCCCTTCCGCCGCTCCTCGTCACCGCTTCAGCCTGCCTCTTTCACTTCTGACCGCCGCCCGGTAAACTAAGTAATGCAGTTTTCGGAGGAAAAACTGCATTCACCGACAGGACTACAATTCCTCCAGCGCGCCCTTGTAATATGATGTCCGTGTTTGTTGAAGGTGTGCACGTTGAAGCTTTGGTGGACACCGGTGCGACTTTATCTGTTATGCATTCCGATTTGTGTAGGGGTCTTAGGAAAGTCACGACGCCTTATGATGACCCGCGCTTGTTGCAGCTCAATGGAAAACAATCCGTCCTTCCACGTTTTGTACAGTGCGTGTATCCATCGATGGCATCGTCCACTACATACAATTTGCTGTGCTGTCGCCCTGCTCCCACCAGCACATTCCAGGATGGGATTTCCTTGCCTCTGCTTCTGCTGCTATATGTTGTGGGCAAGGTGTCGTACATATGACCGACACCGACTATTCGCTCGGCGATGAACCGCACCAGCCACTTCGTCTACTCACAGCAAAAGATACCGAGCTACCTCCAGGCTGTCAGCAAATTCTGAACATCACGTCCGACGCCATCGACCATGGCGATGTGTTAATGTTACCTTGTGCGCGTTGGCTCACAAAAGGGATAGCCATTGTTTCAGGCCTAGTTAGGTTCGATAATGGATCTGCGCTTCTCGCAGCAAGGAACACAACACCTGAGAAAATTCTACTTCCTGAAGGGACCACTTTGGCTTGCGTCGCTGATTCCGAGCCTCTCTCTGTCGTTCCCCTCAAGGCTGCTCCCTTTGAAATCCCTCCTGCTGGACATTCTGCCTCTACCTCCGCTCTTGCTGCTGTAATCAGCTCGGACTTGACCCCTTCGCATACGCAACAGCTCCTTGCCTTGTTGAAGAAGCATGAAGGTTCATTTGACGCACATTCTTCGACATTGGGACAGACGACCGTCACAGCGCATCGGATTCAGACAGACGGCAGATCCATCGTGCGTCGCCGGCCGTATCGCGTGTCTCTAGCTGAGCGCAAAATTATTGAGCGAAACGTCGCCGACATGCTGCAACGTGAGATAATTCGCCCTTCTGCTAGCCCTTTGTCGTCTCCCATTGTTTTGGTCCGAAAAAAAGATGGCTCCGTGCGTTTCTGTGTAGATTATCGAGCGCTCAACAAGATCACGCGCAAGGATGTGTACCCCATGCCTCGCATTGACGATGTCCTCGATTCCCTGCAAGGTGCTGAGTACTTCTCCAGTCTTGATCTGCGTTCAGCTTACTGGCAAATTCCGATGCACGAAGCCGACAAAGAAAAAACAGCGTTTGCAACCCCAGATGGCCTTTACGAGTTCAACGTCATGCCCTTCGGCCTCTGCAATGCTCCCGCAACTTTTGAGCGCATGATCGATACCGTTCTGCGTGGCCTGAACTGAAAGACCTGCTTGTGCTATCTGGATGATATCGTTATTTTCTCGTCGACATTTGCACAGCACCTGCAACGTCTCGACGAGGTTCTCACGTGCATAGCCTGTGCTGGTCTTCAGCTCAACACCAAAAAGTGTCATTTTGCAAGCAAGATGATCAACGTCTTAGGTCATATTGTTAGCAAGGATGGTATTCGACTTGATCCTGACAAGATTTCGGCGGTGCTTCACTTTCCTCGTCCAGAAAAGACCAAGGACCTACGCAGTTTCCTCGGCATCGCTTCCTATTTTCGCCGATTTATTCGCGATTTCGCCTCTATAGCTGCACCTTTACACCGCTTACTTCGTTCTGGTGCTCCCTTCGTGTGGTCACCTGAATGTGAATCTGCCTTTTACCAGCTAAAGGGCGCCCTCACATCTGAACCTGTATTGTGTCATTTTGATGAGACTGCTCCCACACACTTGCACACGGATGCTAGCGGCCATGGCATCGGTGCTGTGCTCCTCCAGCGAGATAACTCTTCGCGTGAGAGAGTCTTTGCGTATGCCAGCCGCGTGCTCACACCTGCCGAGAAGAACTATACCATCACCGAGCAGGAGTGCCTCGCTGTCGTTTGGTCCGTCCAGAAATTTCGCCCTTATCTCCACGGTCGCCATTTTACCATCGTGACGGATCACCACGCCTTATGCTGGCTTTCCACACTCAAGAATTTGTCAGGGCGTCTTGGCCGCTGGATTCTTCGTCTCCAAGAATATGACTTTGAAATCATCTACAAGTCTGGTAAGAAGCACCAAGACGCAGACGCTCTTTCTCGCTGCCCGCTTCCTCCAGCCGCACTCATCAATGGTTCCGCCACCGCCTCCAGTGACGCACTCACTGACGTCTCTTCTACGGCGGTTTTGTCCTTCGCCACTCTTGATCATCTCACTTCGCACGACCATGCATCATTTTCGTCTCAACAACTCGCTGACTCGTACTGTCGCCGTATTATAGACCGCCTTCGTGGAGCTTCGCACCCACCTAACGCCCGGCTTCGTCGACAGCTGACACAATTTAAGCTTGAAAACTCCGTGCTGTACCGCCGTATCCACCATCCTGATGGACGACGCTGGTTGCCCGTGCTACCTCGTTGCCTTCGTGCGCATGTCCTTCAGGCCTTTCATGACGATTTGACTGCTGGCCACCTTGGCATCCAGAAAACTTACGACCGCATAAAAAGTCGCTTCTACTGGCCTGGCCTGTCTACCAGTGTGGCGCGATACGTCACTTCCTGCGCCATTTGTCAGCGTCGCAAACGTCCAACATCAGCTCCTGTCGGACAACTACTACCAGTCTCATGTCCTGCGGAACCATTTGAGGTTGTTGGCATCGATCTATATGGGCCACATCCCATGACTCCCGCCGGTAGTCGATGGATAGTGACCGCCGTCGACCATCTGACGCGATATGCCGAAACAGCCTCTGTAAGTTCAACATCGGCTTCCGAAGTCGCTGCCTTCATTCTTCAATCCATCAACCTGCGCCATGGCGCCCCTCGTGTCCTTCTGAGCGACCGCGGAAAGACATTCCTTTCCCAACTAGTAGGCGAAGTGCTCAAAGCCTCTGGCACCACTTACAAAACTACATCAAGTTATCATCCTCAGACCAACGGCCTGACTGAGTGGTTTCATCGTACGCTCTCTGACATGATAGCCGCCTATATTCAACCCGATCACAGAAACTGGGACACAATTTTGCCATTCGTCACCTTCGCGTACAACACCGCCGTTCAACGCACAACCGGTTACTCGCCATTCTACCTTGTTTATGGCCGTTCACCCAGTTCCTTTCTCGATGTTTCCTTCTTCTCTGCCCCTGTCAGTCCATCTCGATCTTCCTGCGAAGAATATGTTTCCCGGCTCGTCCATTGTCGCCAGCATGCCCACGTCAACACCGCAGCTAGACAGCGGGACCGCAAGGATCATTATGACGCATATCATCGCGTAGTATTCTACCAGCCTGGCGATGAAGTGCTGCTCTGGACACCAGTTCGCACTCCTGGGTTGTGCGAGAAGTTTCAGTGTCAGTTTATTGGCCCCTACACGGTCCTGGAAATGACTTCTCCAGTTAATTATCGTGTGACCCCTGTTGTTTCCTCAACTGACCGCCGTTGCCTCTACCGAAGTGGTCCACGTTTCTCGTATGAAGCCCTTCACGCGGCGTTCCCCGTACCTTTAGGCAGCGGCCAGGATGGCCGCTTTCGCGCGAGGGCAATTAGTGTGGGCATTTATTGTGCACTTCTTCATCATCTGTACATTATCATCATCATGCGTGTGCCCCTCATCTTCATCGCGCGTGCGGGCGCATCATCATCAGCGTGGACAGTCGAAGGCTGTTCAGGCTGGTTGTGGACGCCGCCCTTCTTCGCCGTGTCGTCTCTCGGGCTCAATAAAGGTCCGACCTTACTGTGACGTCACAATATATATATATGCGTGTGTGAAAGAAAAATCGAGGGTGCGTGGAATGAAATGTTGTCAATAGTCACATGCAACACTTGCTGGGAAACTCGTCACTAAGACGAAAAACAAAGTTCATGAATCAGAGACGCGGAGCAGCTAGGCTGATGCTGACATACGATACAGTATTTACATGACAATACCTCGGTGCTCTCTGAAACAACGTATAGCATACTGCCATGTTGGCTCATTTGATACAAATAAAAGTGGGTGTTTTGTGAATAATCTGCCACTACGCATATCGCTCATATGCGAATAGTTTAGACAACAACTGTGTTTCCTAGGCCAATTTTTCTTGCCACCTCAGTGGAAGCAGTATGCGAATAATAGTCCTACTGTTTTGTGATTGTATGCGTTGCGCAAGTCTTTTTGTTATACTATGACACGTATCCTGTTTTTTTTTTTGGTAAGATGTCTCTCTACTAAACACCGAAAACGGTGTTATTTATATATTGACAATATTGCCTTCAAATTACGATCGTTCATAGTCATGGGATAACTTGCCGTCGCGCAATATATATCTTGCTGACTCGCGCAAGTTATACTGTTTATTAAAATTAGAAAGTTGGAAATTTCAAGAGCCATGCTACAGTTGTCATGATAAAAAAAGAACATTTGGTCCAATATGAAGCTTTTGTTCTGCATGAATCCTGTTTTCAAAGACTAGTGACTCATTTTAGGCGGAAGTTTTTTCTACAAATCGGGATACCTTTAGAAAGTGTCTGCAAACACGTCTTTGGTGTTGGACGTATCAGTTGCCGTCCGGGTCTGCGCACATGAATAGGGGGTTAGCCTTTACATTTTCCCCTTAGTTGAAGTGTCAGATTTCTATCATTTTCGCTTGATCAAATGCCCCACCTTTTTCCTCGTGTGCGGCTGGTATGATGGGAATTGTGTCTACAAAGGAACGCAGCAGATTCTCGACAACAAAATTGATACCGGTAATGAACTGTCAGTACATTTGTTTATGCCGAGCAAGCTGTGCACTTGTAGCCTCGTCAGTTTTGACCTTCCTTGTCAATCTCGGCACAGCTTAGGTGGAAATGTAATTTACGCTTTTTGGAAATTATAAACCAAACATCCTGGACAGATGTTGCTGTAAATCACAAAAAAAATTGAGTTGTCAGCCTTCAATCTCTTGGTCCTTCATATACTCTCTGTTCATGCATTGCTATTATTTCGGCTTCTATAAATGCCCAGCGTGGATCTGCCTCTTCAGTAACGGAGAGGGTCGGCGACTTGGTTCCTTGATAGAATACTTCACTGGTAAGCCAATCAGCTGTGAACAGCATCAGAGCTTCATATTGAACATAACATACTAACTGCATTTAGGAGCTAGAAACGCATCGTGAGCACCTATTAGCAGTTGCCCGGAATCCACACCAACTCTGGTGTTTTGTTGTGATCAACAGAGAATTTCGATATCGTCATTGATATTTGTCACAGATAGACTCATTTAGCTGGATTGTTGAAAGAGGTGGACATTACTTGGACATGGTATTCAAAACGACTATTTCACTAACCACCAACGCACTTTTACCTAAATATTTAAACACACCTATTGCAACTCATGAATTCAAGCCATTGAGCCCATAAGGAGCATCCACTTATACGTTTAAAATAATCACGTCTGTGTAGACAAGCCCCGTAAAAATAGCGAAAAAGGTATGGCTGTTCGTACTGCCTTTATATACGCTGAAGCTAAATATGTCAGGAACACCATTTGATTTTGTCATACACTTTGTGAACGCTTATCTCAAAATTTGTCTCACTCTCACAATATAATATAAGCATATGTGACTTGGAGTCGCACCAGATTCCAGTGTTATTTTCAGTATGAGCCGTTAAGTGATTTTGGGAAAAAGCTTTAGTGATATTTTGGTAATTAAAAGATTACAAATTTTATTTCTCGTAAATATAATCCGCGCCTTTTAGAGCAATCCAGCTAAAAAGTGTATTATTGCTACAGGTAACGGGTGCATTCTACAACATTCGTTTAGTAGAAAATTATTTGATATATCCAAGTCTTCTTTTGTTCTAGACAGTTTGTAATAAATATTGCTGGCCATTTCTTGAGCAAACGTCAGTTACTACATCTTTTTAAAAATGTAAGCTACCTTTCTAGGATATAATTGCGTTTTCATGGGTCCAGTATATCCTAAAATGATGCAAAAATGACAATGTAATCTACAGCTTTAGAATACCTACGTTGTGTCGGAAGTCAAAAGCATACATTTTAAGAATGATCACTACCGGTATGTTTGTTGTATTATGCGAATTATTAATCAAGCACCCAAATCACCTGCGCTGGTAACGACATACTAGTTGATTCGATATCATTCTTATGACTTAGAGATATATTCTATTGTATACACAGCCTCGCGAGATGGTTCTACTGAGTCTGTGTCATGAAAAAGGTGGTCACGTCGACGCTCCAACAACGGCTTGTTTAGGTTGCGGTTCCGTGCAATTTCTTGTGTTGCTCGTAGCGATCCTGCTGTATTTTTGTTGGCCGCAAGTAGACCGGAAAGAGCAATGTGGTCTCATTTGCGCGGATAGAAGACATTTCCTCACACGGAACACATTTATCGCTGCGAGAATATCAAGTCGAGTGCCTGCTAGGGTTTTCTCTTATGAAATATTAATAAAAAGGGGCAGAGACGCAATTGCAACTGCCAAGTATTTTTTTTCGGATGCAAGCAGTAGGCTTTTCCACAACATAGGTTTAGGATTTTCGGTTGTTAAATAACAATAAATCTTGGCAAAGACGCAATAGCAACCGCCAAATATTTTTTGGATTCATGCAGTATGCTTTTCCAGAACATAGGTTTAGGTAACCTGTCTAACTTAATTAAAAAAAAATACAATGTTTGCAAACGAGTGGACAAGAGAAGCAACGCCAGCAGATTTCTTTATCGCATTTTCTCACAACGTTGTATTTATTATTTAAAAAATCCCACGTTGAGTAGTTTGTGCATCTGAACTTGCTTTTTCTGCGTCACATAGATGAACTTAGTAGAGGAACATCATATTTATCACAATGATGAAATAAAGTTGCTCCTGCGACTGTTGCTAGGAGTACCGAGTTTTGCAAATACCGATGACTAGAGACAAAAATAGGCGACTAATCAGAAAGTGCTCACAATGGAAGTATGCATATGCTAGTTTTTCTACCACGTTTGCAACACAGCCACTTCAGAGACTCCAAGACTGCGGATATAAAACGCGGGAAAACCTATGATGGTCGTTTTCCTTTTTATTGGCGCGAATATGCGTCGAACGCCCGGTTTGGCTAGCGATGAAGCGACCTCCATCAAATCCTAGTTCAAATCAATGGCAGAAACATGAGCTCGTCCCGTCTAACTAAGCTTCGGAAGCAGGCATGAAAGTGCGCCGAATAAAGACGTACCATGTAGCATACACCCAACACTTCCCATTTATTCCTGCAATGTTATCAGTAAACTTATATCAGTAATCACTTGTGATGTACAACAGTATTCCTGTTACACGCGCAGTGTGATTTGATAAGACTGCTTTGCACTATAATCGGCAGCAGCATCCCGGACACTTAGGATACTGAAAGCACAGCGAGTGCCAAACGATGACTCGATAACAATGATAATCCAAGGAAAAATAAAGATGGACTGATAAAAAAGATCGCTTAACTTTGAAGCACGCACAGCGGTTCACATGAAGATGCATCTCCGAACGAAAAAGTCACGATGTTTCAATGTGAAGATGTGTTCAAAATTAGGTCGTGCATGTTTTTTTTTTTTTCTGGGGGGGGGGGGGTGGCTTGAGAACATGAAATGGCCCACTGAGCGAAAAAGCCGGTATCTGTAGCAGTGATACGGCACCTAAATTCCCATTGGCTGCTAGAACGGTGGAGAACGGGTGAAAGGTTACACCGGCGCACTCGCGGGTGCGCCAGGTGTTGCGTTAGGAGAGATGGTATCGCCACGACGCCAAGTCACCTTCGCTCACGGAAGCCATTGTTATCCGCGCGTTCCGTATCCGCGCATGTGCTCGCCGGCGTTCTAACTTCGCTTAGGTATTCACCATACAGTCATTATTGTACAATGAAACTGAATAAATTCGGAAGGAACAGCGTTTGCGGTAGGTAGTTTCGAAGCTACGACCTCACGCTCAGAAGCCGAGTGTCTCATCCACTGGGTGAGATGAGACACTCGCCTCCTCCTGAGACCAGCGCCTCCTAGGTTGCACACCTGCGCACTATGCTTTTATTGCGATAGCAATTATATGGACACTCAAAAGCAGATTTCTGCCGTCGCCGTCGCCGTCGCCGTCGCCGTCGCCGTGAGGTTCCGTATGACGTCATTTGGAGATGAAATCGTCGCCGCGCGCCGAACGCTGTATGTGCGAGTGAAAGGGCGCGAGGGGCGCGTGTTTCACGGGGAGTGAACGCACGGCGGAGAACAAACGCGCGTTCTGCGCCGTGCTCGCTTAAGGGCTGCAGAAGTAGGCGTCTCTTTTCTCCTTTACAATCACCATATATGTAGAGCAAACGCGCCTTCTTCGGACGCGCGAGAGGCCGTGGGGGAGGGGGAGGGAAGGGAGGCGACGTTTAGCTGCGGCACCAAGTGCCTATTTATATCAGAGGCTCCAGCAACAGTCACCAACGCCGCACGCATTTTGAGCTAACGCGGGCAAAACGCCGATGGCGTCGACAACAGTTCTGCGTGTTGTTGCTACCAAAGCCGCTCACCTTACTTCGTATGACATTGCTGTGTTGCTATCGCATTCATTGCTTCGCCCTTAGGGCGAAACTGTGACATTTATCACATCACGCCACTTCGACTAAAATTTTCATTGCCAAGGCCGGCCTGGTAACATCGGTGACATCCTTATCACCGCGGCTCACTATGGATTGTCCCCATTAGATTTTGTGGCAGACGGGCAAGATAGCATGCCGTCACGGATCGAAGTGTGCTCGCCTTGTGCAATACAGGAGGCGATGGCCAAGCGTCTCAAAGCGCTCGCTTGCCCGCCTGGAGCTCATAACTCGAAGAACCCCTCAGCCGTGCTCCATTGGACATTAATGCTTTCGCATTCACAGCTCATAACAAGAATTCAGGTGTCCTCGTATTATTGCGATAGCAATTATATGGACACTCAAAAGCAGATTTCTGCCGTCGGCGTCGCCGTCGCCGTCGGCGTCGCCGTCGCCGTCGCCGTCGCCGTCGCCGTGAGGTTCCGTATGACGTCATTTGGAGATGAAATCGTCGCCGCGCGCCGAACGCTGTATGTGCGAGTGAAAGGGCGCGAGGGGCGCGTCTTTCACGGGGAGTGAACGCACGGCGGAGAACAAACGCGCGTTCTGCGCCGTGCTCGCTTAAGGGCTGCAGAAGTAGGCGTCTCTTTTCTCCTTTACAATCACCATATATGTAGAGCAAACGCGCCTTCTTCGGACACGCGAGAGGCCGTGGGGGAGGGGGAGGGAAGGGAGGCGACGTTTAGCTGCGGCACCAAGTGCCTATTTATATCAGAGGCTCCAGCAACAGTCACCAACGCCGCACGCATTTTGAGCTAACGCGGGCAAAACGCCGATGGCGTCGACAACAGTTCTGCGTGTTGTTGCTACCAAAGCCGCTCACCTTACTTCGTATGACATTGCTGTGTTGCTATCGCATTCATTGCTTCGCCCTTAGGGCGAAACTGTGACATTTTTTTTCTTGTATTACCATAAGGAAATAGAAATATGTTGCGCGCAATGATTCATAGTGCGGTCAGTTGGCGATATTTCCTTATGAAATTCGAGTTAGTCTTCAATGAGGATGGAATGCGGCTAGCCATCAACAAACGATCAGTTAAACCGGAATAAAAACTCTTTCACGCATTTCTGATGAATGGCTGCAAATGCTTGAAGAATTTGGCAAAAAGCCTCCAAATAGTGGATATATAATTTTCTCACGAAATGTCCAACATTCATGCTGTATTTTAGAGAATGACTTTTGGCAAGCATTTGCAGCCTGTTCACCTGGTAAATTATAATTTGTGTCCTTGCCAAACGCTTGTCAGATACTTCTAATACTTAGCCTAATAATTGTTACAGTGTCCTCACATTGTAAGCAAACCTTAGTTGTATTCAATGATGTTTATTCACAAAGTATTGTGAATAGTTTTAAATTTCCTGTTCGAATTGTACAAATACTAACAATATTAGTGATTGGGAACTTCACAATAACTTGAGTTTGCACGCAAATTTTTCGACCTAACTTCAAATGCGAAAGTAGAGCAGTAAATTAAGCGGTAACGCATACGTTTATTATTGTCGCACGAACAACACTTTACCCACATATAGAGACATTTTCGAAGATAACTTGTTTTGTGTTCAGATCTCCAGTCCTGGACATGGACGGATTGCTTGGGAAGTACCTCTTCGTCGTGGTTGCTGCCACACTCGGTAAGATTTCTCAGTCAAAGAACGTACTGATTAAACTGGACGTGGGTGGGCACCCACTCGAAATGAGAACGCGGAAGGCTTTGCGCAATTGTCGTAGAAAATCGTTACGTCATACGCATTCGCGGTGATGTAGGAACAAATAGATAAAAATGATTTTCCCCTTAGATTGCGAACTAAAACGTGGCGTCCCAGTGCCACATTTCCTCGACTGCTGCGTGGCCAAGATGGTCACTATATTCTTTGGTAATTATATAGGCATCAATATAACACATTTAGTAGCTGTAAAGGTTCTAAATACTCGGAAAATTTTATTTCATTCACTTTTGTGAAATACAAGTGAATTTCTATAAGAGATTTTCGCTTTTTGGCACTCAAATAGGGGGTTGCGAAAAAAAAAAAGGCACGTGACACGGCCAGTACGCTTTTTGTTGGTGCCTTGTAAGGTTAAGTTGCAACACCTACTTCTGTTTTTTACGCAATAATTTTTTTGCAATACAATAAATAAACTTTTGTTGTCCGAGTATTGCGCAACTATTCAATTTCACCAACAATGGAATGCAATACCACTAATTAATCACTATGCAATGTCTGGGCGAAAATACACTACCCATTGACCTCCACATATTTAAATCCTTAGATTGATGCTAGTCAAACCTTATACCTGGACTTACGCTCTTGAATATTTAATATGGGTACAGCTTGCTGTGTACCCGTCCGTTGCGTGAAGCAGGAAAGGTCAACCACATGATCAACGTAACATGCTTTACTCACGTATTATGAGCTACCGGACAGCCGGCTACAAAACAACGATAACCGCCGTAGGTACACAGGCTGACAGCGATAAGGATAGGAAGCCGAGTCCGCGTCCTATCCTCTAAGGTGCGTCCTACAATGCGCATTTTTATGAAAAGTTCTTTGTTACGTTCGAACAGCCTATATTTAGTGACTGTTTCTATCAGCGTTATGCTGTGTGTACCAATTTCGTTTCATTTTATTGGCGATGGTCGAGCAAGGGAATCCTCGAACAGGAGTCAATGGCATCACGTAATTTAAAAATAACCTACGTTCTCCTCATACCTCGTCAAACCTCTGATTCGTTCTGTGTTTAACTACAATTTATTAATCAATATATCTATCTTTCGGAGCCTATAACACCGTTGGCAAAAGTAACAAGTTCCACGCGTAGTCTTTACAAGGGGATCATTTGTCTTCGTACAACACCAGAATTTCAGTTGCGACTGAGTAAACATCACATTTGTTTTAATTTTGACAATAAATGACTCTGCTATGTACTTCCGATATCACAGTTACAAAAATGGTGGCTACAAATATAAATATTTATCTATTCGAGTGTTTGCTCTTCATTTATGCTCCCTAATTAGATAATCCAAGCAAAGCACGACCTATGATTTGTCTCTTTGCAGCAACACTGATTGTTGCCCCAAACGAAGCTGGGGCAATTCCAACTGTAGTCTTTGAGGCTATCGGAAAGGCCTTTGGACGAAATGAAGAAAATGTCAAGTAATCACATATCTCTCTTCGTGATCGTGATACAGTGTAGCCGATCTGCGTTGCAGTGACGACGTCTGCTTGATGTTCATTAAAATAAAAGAAGAAAAAGTGGTCTGGAGTGAATAAATAACTGCACATCATTGGAGATAAACATATTCCTTTGCGCCAAATGTGACTTTTTTTCTCCTTTCGTGTACTCGCTTCTAATCGGTGCTATGCACACGTTTCTTTGATAATTCCGTCGTCACAATGCAAATCAGCATTTCTTTCTTACATTCTTTCATGTTGTTGTTCGAAATAAATTTTAGTTCTGCTCCTTGTCCATATGTATTTTGCACTTTACTGCACGAACAGCAGCTTCTTCGTACTGCACTACTCCCAAAGTAAAAGTGAAAAAAAAATGAAAGTACAATCTGCCGATCCCTTGCATAAGTGCATATTGTTCGTAAAGGAAAAATGTTTTTATGCTTACTTAAATGTCTTCTCTTCTATGTAGACTAACGCTTTGTATCTATGCCAACTGTGATTTTATGCTGTACGCCTAACGTCTTCATACTCGAATGCTACGGTTCCAGACTTCGCTTCTCCATTGCCGAGTTCTATTTTTCGTGGCCGACTTCTTCAATCTTCCGTAGCTCAATGTTCCTCTCTCAATGCACGCTCTAGTGTCATAATATCGTGTAGGGCCCTATATATATATATATATATATATATATATATAGTCTAAATAAAGACCTGTAGAAGTGATGGAGTGTGCTGGATACCCTCAGACAATCATCCTGGAACTCCGGTCCCGCACCCTACATCCAGCATGCCCCAAGACGCCTCCCAGCAAACGCCTACTCTGGCACCCACTGCGTGTACCGGGGTGCCTCGTCATCGCGACCCTCCTATCTACACTGGAGCGGACGACACTGACGTGGACGAATGGCTCACGGCGTACGACAGAGTAAGCGCCCATAACAAGTGGGATGAAGCGGCCAAACTCAGCCATGTTCTGCTCTACCTCGCTGGAGTGGCCAGCCTGTGGTACACCAACCATGAAAGAGAGTTCCAGACATGGTCCGAATTTAATACTTCCCTCGCTGATGTATTTCGTCACCCTGCTGTCAGCAAGCTGCGTGCCGAGCAGCGTTTGCGAGAACGAGCTCAACAGCCAGGAGAAACATTCCCTATTTATATGGAAGATGTCCTGTACCTATGCAGGAAAGTTGATTCGACCGTGGCGGAGTCTGATCGAATTCGCATCATCCTGAAGGGCATAGAAGACGACGCCTTTAACATGTTGCTGGCCAAAAGTCCTCGCTCTGTGGCCGAAATTATCACACTGTGCCAGAGCTATGAAGAACTCCGCAGGCAGCGATCACTGACCCGTCGATCTCTACCGCGTGACGAACACCTCGCTGGTTTGGCTGCCATATCCGACCAGACAACTTTGCTCGCAGAAATGAAGGCGTTCGTCCGCGAGGAAGTTGCCCGGCAACTCTCATTGACGGATTTTACACAGCCGCAGCCGGTACACGTGCCAACGCCGAGTTCTGCGCTTCCGCTTCACCGGCTCACAGCGCAAGAACTGCACGAGGTTTTGCCTGAGCACCACCAGCGCGTTCCTGCGGCTGCGCCTCACAGCTACGCCGAAGTCATGTCCAGGCCCCAATAGATACCGACGACTGTGCAACTCAGCTATGCGGAAGTCGTCACCCAGCCTCAACAACTCCCTCAACGGGGACCTCTCACGTACGCCGAAGTCCTCGCAATGCCCCGACAACAGCCTGCCGTGCAATCACTTCACCAGCCGTCACGTCCAACGCGTCCTCCCACATGGATGGGACCTGCCGCAGCGACTCGGTGGCGTACGGCGGACAATCGGCCAATATGTTTTGCGTGTGGCTACGCAGGCCACGTCTCACGCCACTGTAGTCGCGTGCAGTCGCCTAGCGCCACACCATATGCGCCAATTCCTGTGGTGGGTTCTCCGCGCCCATATTACGACGACGAACCTCGGGCTGCGTCACCACCATTCCGCCGGGTTGCCAACATCGGCCGCTCACCCTCTCCACCCCGACGCTCCCCATCACCGATGCGGCCTCGTCCCGGAGCTCGGGATCAGGAAAACTAATCATCGCAGTCCATGAGGCAAGGGCTGCGACGCCGTCGAAACGCCAAAGTCCTCAACGTAGCCCAACCAATGTGATAGACGTGTTAGTTGACGGTGTGCGCACATATGCCTTCGTGGATACCGGAGCCGCTGTATCATTTTATGGACGCAAAGCTTTGTCCCTTCGTTCGAAAGGTCACAGTGCCCCTTGCCGGATTCTCCCTCCGCACAGCAGGCGCACAGCGTATTCATCCGTTAGCAGCGTGCACCGCTCGTCGTCTCACCGAGGACGTTGTAAACGCCATCGAATTTATTGCGATTTCTTCGTGCTCCCATGAAGTTATCCTGGGGTGGGACTTTCTCGCCCGCCACAATGCTGTTATTCATTGCGCACGGGCCGAACTAGAACTGTCGCCGATCTCAGATATGACGCGTGCCGATAATGCTTCTTTTGCAAACAAACTGCTCGTCAGGCACGACACCAGCGTTCCTCCCAATTCGTCAGTGATTGTGTCAATGCATTGCAGCTGCTTCTCTGACGCCGTCACACTACTTTCTCCGTCTGGCCGCTTTTATACTCGAAAAGGTCTGCTGCTACCTTTTGCGACTGTGAACGTCAAACAGGGCTGCACAGCTATTTTCGTCTGTAACCCCTTCTCATACCCCGTGATGCTGCTTCAAGGCGAATGTCTTGGCCATGTGGAAGTGATCGACGACGTACAAAATCGGATGTTCCCGAAGCCACGCCCTGCGCCAGTTACAACACGCTCGGTTCTCTTCTACGTCCGACCCTTTGCCCACAGGTGCGTTGGATTCATCTATTGCCGATGGCCTCACCCCGGCTCAGCGTTCTCAGCTTCTGCGCATCTTAGAAGAATTTTGTTCTTTTGATGTCAGGCAACCTTCCCAGGGCCGGACGTCTGCTGTCACGCACCATATTGACACTGGCTCCCAACAGCCATTGCGCGAACGCCCATATCGCATCTCTGCCACAGAACCTCGTGTGATTAATGAGCAAGTGGACGATATGCTTCGCCGCGAAGTAATCAGACCCTCGAACAGTCCATGGCATCTCCTGTCGTCCTTGTTACGAAAAAGGACGGCTCGGCACGGTTCTGTGTAGACTACCGGTGCCTGAACAAGATCACTCGCAAAAATGTATACCCGCTGCCGCGAATCGATGACGCTATCGATAGCCTACAAGGAGCAGAATTCTTTTCATCACTAGATTTACGCTCCGGATATTGGCAAGTACCCATGGCTGACGACGATAGGCCGAAGACAGCCTTTGTCACACCCGACGGCTTATACGAATTTAACATGATACCGTTTGGACTTTGTAATGCGCCAGCAACCTTTGAACGCATGATAGACGCAGTTCTGCGCGGTTTGAAGTGGCACATGAAGTGGCTCGGCAGAACAGGAGCGAATTAGGTCTTCTAAACGGGACAAGAAGGTGCGGCCGAGATCAATGAGGATCAGATGGGTTACGCCGTGATGGAGGATGACGTCATATAAAAGGAAATCGCCACCTCAGTTGCAGAGCTTGTGCGCAAAGCTCACTTGATCGCTTACTGGGTCGCGTAATCAGACGCGACAACGACCCACTTATTGCCAGATTTTGACATCGCAAAAGGGCCAAGAAAATCGTCACCAATGCGAAAGAATGGTTCTGAGGGCACATCGATGGGGTGAAGGCCTCCAGTGGGCAGCACAGCAGATTTTTTGCTACGTTGACAGAGCGCACAGGCTGCAACGTAGCGGCGCACACAGCGGTACAAGCCTGGCCAGTAGAATCGGCGCAGTATGCGGACGTACTGCGCCGAGGTGGCCTGCAGTAGAGGCGCCATGCCACTGCTCAAGCACTGAGGTCCGGAGATGGCGTGGTACAATGAGTAAAAATTCTGGTCCTTCAGGGGGTAAGTTCCAACGGTAGAGGACGTCGTCATGGAGCACGAACATGCGCAGCAGGGGCTCCGAATGTCCAGAATCGCGACGATCGATATAAACATGTAAGCAGACATCAGACCGTTGTTCACTGTGGATGTCACGCAGATCACAAATGGCCAGGATGCAAGAGTCGGTGTCATGGGCATGACCTTCAGGGCGGTCGACAAGATGACGGAAGAGACAGTCGGCGTCCTTGTGCAAGCGGCCTGACTTGTATAGAAGAGCAAATGAACATTCTCGGAGCTATAGCGCCCATTGAGCCAACCATACAGTGGCATCTTTCAGTGACGAGAGCCACCACAAGGCGTGATGATCGGTAAACACAGAAAATGTGCAGCCGTAGAAGTAGGGCGGAATTTGGCTACTGCCCAAACTAACGCGAGGCGCTCCCGTTCAGTAACGGAAAAACTCCTCTCGGTGGGTGACAGAAGGCGGCTGGTGTATGCAATTACACACTCTGCGTTAAGCTGTCAATGAACGTGTACAGCCCAAATTCTATGACAATTAGCATCCGTGTGAAGTTCAGTGGCGGCAGATGGATCATCATGAGCCAGCAATAGGGTAGCCATTCGCAAACCTACGAAGGCGGTGAAGGCTTTGGTTTGAGAAACTCCCCATGTGAAATCAGTGTCCTTCTTAAGCAAGTCGGTGAGTAGGCAGGTGGTTTCGGCAAAATTCTTGGCGAAACGACAGAAATACGAGCGCAGTTCAACAAAGCATCTTACATCTGCGGTGGAAGACGGAAAAGGAAAGTTCTGGACAGCGGGAATCGTGTCCTGGCCAGATTGAACGCCAGCGGCATTGACGAGATGGCCAAGAATGCTAATTTGACGACGTCCAAAGTGGCACTTGGACGATTTGAATTGCAGGTCGGTGCTGTTGGAAAACAGCAAGAATGGCCGACAGACGCATGAGATGACTCGCTAAAGTTGGCGAAAAGACCATTTTTATTTGTACGTACTACAGCCAAATATTTGGCTATAGCAGGAGTAGGCAAAAAACTATGAATTTAGATATACATTACAACTGTGAAATAGCACTAAGAAATTCATCTAAAGGGCATTCGTGAACATTTCCGGGCAAAGAATTCCAGCACTGAATCGTGTGAGGGAAAAAACTGCACAAGAACAAATTTGAGCGAACACTCTACGGAACAACGTGTAGAGCATGGTATTGTCGAGTATTTGAGGGGGCTCATAATGAAATTTAATCCTGAGAATAACAACGTGGTGAATTTACATAACTTTGCAAAACTTCAAACAATCAATGTGGCGACGTTTCTAGGGCGTGATTAGATTCAGATCAGAAATGTTGGAAGAGGGTAAAAAATATCAATCGTAACGACGACAAATAAACCGAGCAGCTTTTTCTGTACTAAATTTAAACCCTTGACGTCGTTTTTATGATGAAAATTCTATATGATAAAAGCGTACTCCAATATCGGACGTATTAGGGTTATATAGGTCATCAGTCTAGTGTGTATTGGTGTGGAACGGAGCATGCGCTGCAAATAACCGAGGCGTCGAAGGGCTTTTTTGCATGTTAGTTCAATATGCGAGACCAAAGACATATCGTGAGAAAAAATGAACACCCACATATTTATATTGGCTAACTCTGTTTAGGGAATCATTATTAAGAGAGGATATGAAATGAGATATAGAATGACGCCTTGAAAATGATAAAAGGGCTGTGATGTGATCACTATCACATTGCCTCAACAAAACAGACATGTGCACCATTTATAGCCGCGAAGTAAGGAGCGCAACATTACAAAGGCCGAACGGCATAACCTTGAATTGGTAGAGGACGTCAGGTGTTACGAATTCAGTTTCTTTACGGTCCATGTCATCTACCAAGATTTGCCAATAGCCAGATCGAAGGTCTATAGATGAAAAGAACTTGGCTCTGTGCAAGCAGTCCAAAGCGTCATCAATATGCGGCAAGGGGTAGACATCCTTGCGTGAGATTTTGTTGAGGTGTCTGTATTCGACACAAAAGTGCTAACTGTCATCCTGCTTCTTGACAAGGCCAGCAGCGGACGCCGAAGGCCTGTAGGATCGCTCGATAACGTCCTCACTCAACATCTTATCGACATCGCGTTGAATCACATGTCGTTAGACATGTGAAACACGGTACGGAGGACGGCGTATTGGACTGGAGTCTCCGGTGTAAATTCGATGGGTGGCAACCGATGCCTGGGCCACAGGACGGCCGTCAAGGTAAAAAAGGTCGTGGTAAGTTTCCAAGAGACGGCAGATGTCAGCAGCTTGCACAGGAAGGATGTCCGGTGCAATCATCTTGCTAAGTTCGTCTCTGACTAGAGTCGGTGAATCAGAGGTTCTTGTAGAAGGCAGGGAAATTTCGGCGTCAAGCGCCGATATCTCGCAATTGTTGAGAGGCAAGATGTCGCCCAAAGACATGGCTCTAGAAACAATTTGGGTCGAGCAGGTAAAATAAGGAGAGAGAGCGAAGTCTGATTGCTTGTACCAGTGACCACGGTATGACCATGGGGAACGGCCACATTCCTTTCAAGCAGTATGTCAGCGGTGGGGCATAGCAGATAGACGCCGCCAGGAAGAGATGGGAACGACATTTGAGCGATGTACGTAGTGGCTTGAGGCGACAAGCGGATGTATTCGCGAGAGCATAACCATGGTTGTGTGACTGGTGGACTACAGCAGTCGTGGGGCAGTTCAAGCTGAATGACACTACACGCGCAGTCTAAGAGGGCTGAATAGAACGATAAAGAGTCTTACCCGAGGTGCCCCGTGATGCCAATGCGAGCAGTGCGGATACCAAGCACGGAAGCCGTTCCGCCATCGGCGACGGGGAGGGTGCGTGATGCAGCGGGTGTGAGAACTTAGTTCATTCGTCGGCGCAATTGGGCACTCATCATGGATATTTGCGAGCCAGTGTCAATGAATACTGGGACACTGACACCATCGACTACAACGTCCATCAAGTTCTGTTTGGTCAGCAGAGCGATCAGAAGGTTTTTCGGCCAAATTGTCGATGCAGTGTCACCTCAAGGAGCTATATCGCTTAGTTTTTCAGAGACGGGCGTCGGGGCTGCATAGGGGACGGTGGGCAACGAGCCTGCCGCGATAGGGACTGTTGTATCGAATAAATGGACAAAGCGCGGGGACGTCACTAGTGACGCACCGCAACTTGTGTGCATATATTGCAAAGCAAGATGCTGGATTATCAGATTAAAACTGTTCGCCGCAAAACGTGTCACAGCGACCTTCTTGTTCCCGAGCTGCAACAACTGGCGACGAGGATGCTGAAACGAATCTATGACGGGAAGGGGCGGATCCCGTGAAGAACTGAGGCAGGGCAGAGCACGGCATGGCCAAGATGTGGGAATTCGACGCATTCCTGGAGGACGGCGATGAAGACATTGCTTCATACGTGGAAAGATTCGAGCACCACTGCGAAGTAGCCAACGTACAAGAGGAGAAGCTTAAGAAGTCGGCCTTCATAACGGCCATTGGCAAGAACGCGTAAAAGACGCTCAAGGATTTGCTTCTACCGGCGACCCCTGCGGAGAAGAGTCTCGAAGACCTGGTCAAGGTACTGAGTGACCATTACGAGCCTGCAAGGCGAATCATCGCAGTGCGATTCAGATTCAACAGGCGGTACCAAGCGGAAGGTGAGACAGTAGCGACGTTTGCAGTGAACACACTGAAGCACTTGGCCGCTAAATGCAAGTACGGCACATTTCTTGACGACGCACTACGCCACCGGTTCGTCGCTGGACTGCGAAACCCTGCCATTCAGACGGGTCTACTAAAAAAGAAGGAGCTGTCGTTTGAATCTGCTTGCGACTTTGCCAAAAGCGTTGAAATGGCGGAACAGGAGTCGAGGGGGTTTCGACCTGGCAGTGGAACGGAAGCCGATGTCCATGCAATAAGGAAGACAGGCAGGAAAGCGGCGGCATTTGCCGGCAAGCCAGGCAAGCAATACGAGGCAACCAAGACAAAGTGTCACCGTTGCGGGCAAGAGCACGACGCTATTTCTTGTCGTTATTGGAAAGCAAGGTGCTACAGCTGCAAACGCACGGGTCACTTGGCTCGAGTATGTGGACAACGCCCGCCGGGTGCGGAAAAAATTCACACCGTTGCCGACCAGCAAGAAGATAATGAGATGATGCTCTACGCCGTACATCACGTGCCATCAACGCACGCAAGGTGGCATACCCAACTCTTCGAACCGAGACGCCGGAGCCGCTCCTGGCCACCCAACTTCGACAACCCAAGGATCTTGCTGAACCGCCGTCAATCGAAGCAGGCAAGCCTCACTTTCTGAAACCTAAACGACATGCTCCACTTCCTAAACTTCCAACCACTGACCTAAAGGTGATATTTCGTCCGAGAGGAGGTCTCGACATCCGCCAATGCAATGGGGACATGCTGCTCCCCGTGATCTGCGGCGCTGCCCAAATCAACTATCAGGAAGCTCGGCTTCATGATCGGCTCCGATTGAACCCACATAACAACTCTTTCACCATGAGCACACCATGTGAAGATCGGGCCAAGCGCTACGTGAGTACACAAGTGCTCCAAATCCAAGACCAACAGTACCCAGTGCGCGCGTATATTGCAGCACCGGATGACGCCTTGAGGGGCATTCTTTACAACGCGATTTACAATCAGTCGCAAGAAGACATCTTTAAAGATCTCACTACCATGAATCGCAGTCCGAACTTCACCATCACGGACGCTCGTCCACTCGGTAACACGAAGTCGATCTTGATCACATTCGTGAACACTCGTGTTCTACCCAAGCAGCTCACCTTCTATGGAGCAGTGTACATGTGCCACCCCTTCAAAGTGAAGATGGAAGCGTGCTTCAACTGCTGGAAGCCCGGGCACCGTGCGGACGTTTGCCCCCTTCCACTCTCTCACAAATGTCACAGGTGCGGAGAAGCACATCATATCATCGACCAACCCGTGTGGGAACCAAAATGTATCCTCTGCAACGGGCTCCACTTCACGGGCTAAAAAAAACTGTAAAGTGCGCTTCGAGAGGGCAGGCAACCTCAAGCCAAGCCGGCTAACCCGACACCAACAGCCCCCCTCGATCACCAGCAACAACCCCCCCCCCCCCCCGAGGCATTGAACTCACACGACTCTCGCAGCAAGTTTCGATCCAGCTCAAAGACAAACAGCGGCTCCCCATCCAGATCCAGATCAAGATCCACAACCCAAAAAGGCTGAAGAAGAAGCCGTTCATCTTCGTTTCCTCCACTCCCCGGTCGCAAGGACCAGCCCGCCGAAAAACAGGTGAGCTGGAAACCGCGATCTCCCTCACTAGCTAAAGAGAACGCTGAGCTCAGAACACAACTACTACAACAAAGCCAGAAAATAGCTGAACTGAAACAACAACTCCAACTTCTCCTAAAACGAGATCTATCTCTAACACGCGGGATCTATCTCGGGTTCGAGATCTATCTCTAACACGCGGACAGCGCCGCAGTCCAAACACAAATGGAGATTCAGGTCTGTAAAGCTCCTATTCCCCCCCCCCCCCCCACCGTCAGCGTCCTCATCAAGCGCAGCATCCCCAGTCACAAACCCCCCGCAAAAAAGGAAAGCACAGTCAGAATCAGAGGCCGCACTTCCAATGGAGACTGATTCCCTAACCGCCATCACCGCCGCTATGCAAAGTATGCAGGCAAACCTAGTGGCGATGCAGAAAGACAACACGGCATGGATGACGAACATTTCCAACCGTTTGACAGCGCTCGAGCGACGTCAGGGCACGCAAGAGGCCACGATGTCTCAAATGCAGACCCAACTAAATGGGCTCCTATGCACCAAACCGTCAGGCTCGGCTAGGGCTGTACAAACCCCCCCCCCCCCCTAGTACAACATGGCTGCACGCCGTAACGTAATCCAAGTGTGGCAGTGGAACTGCAGGAACTTCCGAACTAAACGGAACAACCTTCAGCTTCACTTGCAAACACTACCAGACAGTCAACTCCCCACAGTCATCGCGTTACAGGAAACACAATGCAAAGTGAAACTACGGAACTACACCACGCATGAGCCAACATCACATCAAACGCCTCGAACGGCGATGCTCGTACACAGAAACTACACGGCCATAGAACAACCCTTGGGCGTGGAGGAGCAGGATGAACAAGTGGTAGGACACGTGGTAGAACCCGGCAGGGGCGGAGTTTGTTCATCCTTAACGTCTACAGTCCACCCAAAAATCCTGCAGGCCCGCTGATCTGTTCCCACACACCAAACACCGACTGGACCAGTTCCTCTTCACATACCGCAACACGCCATGCTCAATGACTGTTAAGACTCCTGCACAGAGTTTACTGTCTTGGGCACCGCGGACGCGTCTCAGCATTTTGCACCTTGAATTAGCCAAGCGGTCAGAGCCTACTCCATCTAGAGATCAACACCAGGGACAGAAACAGAATTGGAGGGAATTTGATGCAGGAGAACGGGTCCGGGTGAGAGGTATCCGACCAGGCGACCCGCACTGGTTAGAAGGAACGATTGTTCGCCGTGTCAGCGTGGCAACTTACATAATTAAGCTGGAAGGCCAGGAGCGATTCATGCATGCTGATGACATTAATACAATTATCCTCCTACTCTACTCAGAACAGTGCGCATCACTGGGGCACCTCTAGCGCAACCTGGTCCGGCGACCCCTGAAGAAGCAGAGGAAACTCCTACCGAGGTCCAGGAACCAACTTCGGAAGGTACAGATTCTACCACCGCTGAAGAACAACCTCCTGAACCTCTGCCACGCCGAAGCACAAGGGTTCGGCGACAGCCTGAAAGATATGAATATTAAAGAAAATAAGGGAAAAGGAATGTTGTATCTAATAAATGGACAAAGCGCGGTGACGTCACTACTGACGCACCGCAACTTGTGTGTATATATTGCCAAGCAAGATGCTGGGTTATCAGATTAAAACTGTTCGCCACGAAACGTGTCACAGCTGCCTTCTTGTTCCCGAGCTACAACAGGGACCATGGTCCACGAGCTGGTGGCGAACGGGACTGGTTTCGTCGGAATGACGAGGAACTGTGCCAAGAGGCACGAGCGTCATTGTTTGGCTGTTGCGGTTCAAATTGAGGCTGGTAACGACGCTGGCTCTGTTCGGGGTGATAACTGTTGAATGCCGGTCGCAGAAGGGAGGAGATAGTACAGTTGTTGAAATGGCGAAGAGCGTGACCGATACGCCGTAAGGCAAAACAGATTGCCCGATCGTCTACGATTCACCACTCGGCTGGATTTTGGTAGCATGCAGGATACCACTGACCATTCGATGGACAAGGAGCATGAAACAGCTGTGAAGCGTAACGGCGCATATAGAATGAATTCCAACATTAGAGAGTTTTTAACGGACTATTGCCTGCAAAAATGGCGCTCTAGGCAAGTTCTTCGGCTCACTGAGTAGGGAAAAGAGGGCTGCTGGAGCCATGGCTTCAAGTTCTTGCCAGTCTTTCATGATATTCAGTACTGGTTCACAATTTTTGCACATAAGCAGGTTCAGAACACCGTCAGCGATCCCCTTCAGTACATGCCCAACCTTGTCTAACTCACTCATATCGCTGTCGGCCTTACTGCACAGAGCCAGCAGGTGCTGGCTCTGTGCGATACATAAACAACGATACATAAACAAGATGGCTGGCGAGACCGATTCTACCTCTACACGTCAAATCGTCTTCTTCCGACTGGCGCCACTCTTGGTTGCGTCGTAACAATATGAACGTTTAATGGATGTGTTTACGTGAAAATCACAAAGTTTGGCTGCTGTGTTAGTTTTTGTAATACATCAAAAATACGTGGCCATTATTGTTACATAAATGAAAAACGCATTTATTTAGCCACAATTTGACATGCGGCAATAAGTGCAGCAACGTACAGACTCGGCGGAAGACGGTATCTTCCGCGGCACCCCTAATAGACAAGAGAGGACGCCGTTGCATGTAGAAGGCTACAGAACGCTTTTCAGAACGCTTTTACGCACGGCAAAGTGTTGCACGCGATGTATCGACTATGCCTGCAATATAATGCTCTAATCCGTGCACTCTCTACCATATGGCGCGGGAGTGAGCGTACAACACGACACTGCTTCAATCCCCGTAACCTGGAGCAGTGGAACAACCTGCAGACGAGCTCCTGGCTTGAGGACTTGTTTCGACTGATAGACAGAGTGCAAGGAGCGCCAAGAGAACACGGCGTCCTTGACGGAGGGCACCGTCAAGGACGCCGTGTTCACGTGGTAGAACTCCTACCGAGAACCCGGTAGGGGTGGAGTTTGTTCATCCTTAACGTCTACAGTCGACCCAAAAATCCTGCAGGCCCGCTGATCGCGGGACTTCGAAAAACTCTAGATATCAGCGGCAGGCAACCCCTAGTTGTGGTGGGCGACTTTAATGCCAACCACACAAGCTGGGGGTATAAGAACTGTAGGAAAGGCACTACACTGTGGACTTTCATTCAGAATGAAGGCCTCTTACTTATCAACGACCTTGATCACCCCACACGCATAGGTAACAGTATCCAGCTGAACACTAGCCCAGATCTAACCCTTACGAACATCAACCACAGCAAGTGGTTCAACACCCACACATCGCTGGGTAGTGACCATTTTATTATCAGCTCGGAAATTCCTACTCAAAACCTACCACAACGATCCAAACGTAGGGCTGAAATTGTGGACTGGGACAAATTCCGGGATATCAGAACTTCAGCTCCTGAATCAATAGCAGACTTGGACACATGGCTACATACCTTAACCCAGGACGTGCAAAAAGCTACATCACAGATACCCACCCCGCCCGACACGGACGTTGTGGACAGCCGCATATTACACCTATGGGAGGCGCATGCTAGTATACAGAAACGATGGCTCGCTAACAAACACAACAGATCCCTCAGGCAGTTGATCGCAGCACTAATCAAACAAATAGAAGCTCACGCAGGGCATCTAGCTCAACAGCAATGGGACCAGCTATGTGACCGAATGAGTGGAAATCTACGGCTCAGGGATACTTGGACCTTCCTACGTTGCCTGCTCGATCCAGACCACACAAAAACAACTCAAAGAAAGAACATCCACAGGATCCTCCATAAGCTCCCCATGCACGAACAAGAAATCCCCAACAACTTAAGGACGCAATACCTCATCACCACAGACAGGACACCGCCACCCGACTACACAGGCCTGCCCAACCCCGCATTAGATGAGGACATCTCACCATGGGAAGTCAGGGCGGCCATGCACAAACTCCGAACAACATCTGCGCCCGGCGCAGACAAAATAACTAACAAACTGCTTAGAAACTTGGATGACCGTTCCACCCAGGCAGTCACGTCCCTCTTCAACGAATGCTGGTCTAAAGGGGAACTCCCAACACAATGGACGCATGCAAAAGTCACGTTCATTCCAAAACCCGGCAAACCATTAGACCTAAAAAATGTCCGACCAATTTCCCTGACCTCCTTCTTGGGGAAACTGTTTGAACACGTGATACTTCACAGACTACAAGAACACATGCAAGAACATGATCTGTTCCCACACACTATGATTGGCTTCCGCAGCCACCTCGCCACACAGGATGTAATGCTACAACTTTCAGAGGAAACCCTCCACCCCCGTCATGCCAAACGCATGAGGGCTATTCTTGCACTCGACCTCACCAAAGCCTTTGATAACGTGCAACATTCGGCAATCCTGGATGCTCTATCCAACCTGAACGTTGGGAGCCACACACATGCCTACATCTCGGCATTTCTCAGTCACCGTACAGCAGAGCTCTCTCTTGGACAACTCTCCTCAGACTCATTTCAACTAGGCAGCAGGGGAACACCGCAAGGTTCGGTCCTCTCTCCCTTACTGTTTAATATTACTCTAATACCCATGGCGAAGGCGCTGGCACAGGCACCGAACTTATCCTACTCAATCTATGCCGATGACATTACTCTATGGACCACCACAGGTAATGCAGGGGAAATGGGGGAGACACTCCAGACAGGAGCCAATATAATGGCGGAACAAGCTGAAGTGGTTGGCCTAGCTTGCTCTCCAACCAAATCTGAACTCCTAGTTCTACATCCCCCCAAATGTCGCACAGACATGAGACCCCCAATGAAAATTGAAATCCTCCTTGACAACCACCTCATCCCAGAAGTAGACCAGGTGCGGATTCTGGGACTCGTAATCCAAAACAATGGTAAGAACAGGTCCACCATAAAGAAACTCACCAACACGGTACATCAAACCATGCGCTTGATCAGACGCATCGCCAATCGACACAGAGGCATGCGAGAACAAGACCTCCGCAGGCTGATCCAAGCGTTCGTCATCAGTCGGGTGGTGTACTCCCTTCCCTACCTCTACCTCACGAAGACCGAGAAAGAAAAGATCAACGTCTTAATCAGGCAAGCATACAAGACAGCACTCAACCTACCACGACATACTTCCAATGCACGCTTACTCCTCATGGGAGTGCACAATACACTGGACGAACTCGTGGAAGCTCACAAGACGGCACAGGTTGAACGCCTCTCTTCTACCGGCATAGGCCGGTACATTCTCACAACCTTGGGGCTCAACCCCACGACATCAGTACGCCATACGTATCCCAGCCCCAGAGAAGTGCAGGATCTTCTCAGGATTCATCCGCTCCCTAAAAATGTCCACCCGATCCATCACCAAGCTCGGAGAGAATCCCGAACAAAAGCCCTACACAAGCACCATCTACACAACACCGGGGCGGTATATGTAGATGCCGCCTAATACACTCAACACAGAGCCTTCGCGCTAAGCGTCGTCTCTAACATGCTAACTCCAATAGCAGCAGGAACAACGCAAGCTCACGCCTCATTGGAGGCAGAAGAAGCTGTCATCGCCCTCGCTATCTCCTCCACAACTGCCACATTAATCTTTAGTGATTCGAAAACAGCGATTCGGAACTTCTCAAAAGGCAGGCTACATGAGCCAGCCCTCCGAATTCTGAATTCTTCGAGACCCCCTCCTAGACCAATTGAACTCCTCTGGGTACCGGCGCACGCGGGCAACCCTGGGAACGAAGCGGCCCATCACTCTACTCGAGCGTACGTCAACCGGGCAGGGCCACCTACAGACCCAGATAGCACGCGAGACCGCCTGGTCACATACAATGAAATTACCCTACACTATCGGGAGCAGCGCCTCCAATATCCACCTCATCATAAGTCGCTGACCAAATTCGAACAAGTGACCTGGAGGCAGCTCCAATCTCGCACATTCATATCCCCAAATCACTTAGCTCTCATACACCCAGGCCTCTATTCACCGGAATGCACCCTATGCGGTGCCCCCAGAGCAGACTTTCATCATATTCTATACATTTGCTCTGAGCTCCAACCACCATCCGATTGGCAATTAACAGACCTAGAGAGATGGGAGATCGCGGTGTCCAGCTCCGACCCGGCTGCTCAAAAGCAGCTGGTGGGCTGGGCTTTGAGAGTCGCCGAGGGTCCCAAGCTCACGGCCACCCTACGAGATCTAGAGCCGACCTACTCGTAGGTTGTACATAAGGCTCAAAGATTAAACGTTTTCCACCACCACCACCATCACGCCGGCCTTGCGAAGCAGCCGTATCAGGTCGAACTTATGCTCGGAAGGAAGCGCGTGCAGATGCAAGTAGACACAGGAGCCGCTGTTTCTGTGATATTGGAAGACCTAAGGAAGCAGCTAGTGAATCCTCCCCCGCTCACACCGTCTACGGTTAAGCTAAAGACTTACGGAGGAGCACCGCTGGAAGTGAAGGGGCAAACCGAGGTTCCGGTCGAGTACAACGGACAGCGTAAGATTCTACCAGTAGTTGTGGTACCAGGAAACAAGCCAGCGCTACTTGGACGCGATTGGATTGCGAACCTAGACGTCGACTTGAATGGCATTCACATGGTGCAAGCGGAGCTTACGGCTGACAACCTTGTGAAAAGGTATGCCAGTGTTTTCACTCCTGGGTTAGGACTGATAAAGGGCTTTCAAGCGAAACTTTCCTTAAAAGAAGGTAGCTTGCCAGTGTTCTGCAAGGCACGTCCAGTACCATATGCCATAAGGGAGCGAGTTAAAGAAGAGCTAGATAGCCTACAAGCTGATGGGGTACTGGTGGGTGTAACGCAAAGTGACTGGGCCACGCCGTTGGTGGTAGTCGAAAAACCAGGGAACAAAGTGCGTCTTTGTGGAGACTATAAAGTGACAGTAAATCCCTGCGTTAAAACTGATCACTACCCGCTGCCAACAACTGAAGACATGTTCGCGGTCCTAGCAGGAGGCAAAGTGTTTACCGTTTTGGACTTGTCGTCAGCGTACCAGCAAATTGAGCTGCACCCTGACTCGCGGCCCTTGTTGACTATAAATACACACATGGGCTTATTCCAATATGTTCGAATGCCCTACGGCATTTCCAGTGCACCAGCAGTATTCCAAGCAATCATGGACGAGTTGCTGAAGGGATTGTGTGGAGTAGTTTGTTACCTTCACGATGTGCTTATCACAGGTGCCGACTACAACGAATGCCTGGCACGTGTAGAAGCAGTCCTGCAGCACTTCGAGAAGCACGGCGTCAAAGTAAGGCACGAAAAGTGCAAATTTTTTGTGAAGTCCGTAAGGTATCTGGGCCACGCCATTGATGAGACAGGCGTGCACCCTTGCCTTGAAAAGGTGGAAGCAATTAGAAAGGCTCCAACGCCGAAAAATTGCACGGAACTAAAGGCCTATCTTGGCATGTTGACATTTTATTCCCGGTTCATGCCGAGCATGCCATCGGAACTAAGGCCGCTATACCAACTTCTTCAAAAAGAGGAACCTTGGGCATGGTCGGAGGAGACTGAAAGGGCATTTCAGAAAAGCAAGAAAATGCTCACTCAGGATTCAGTACTAACCTTCTATGACCCTAAAAAACCACTAGGTCTGGTTTGCGACGCATCCCCGTATGGGGCAGTTTTATTTCATGTTGTTTGCGGCCAAAAGAAGCCGATAGCATACGCGTCGCGCATGCTAAGCAGCGCCGAGAAAGGCTACGCGCATATCGAGAAGGAGGGGTTGGCCGTGGTGTTTGGAGTAAAGCGCTTTCATAAATACATTTATGGGCGTGAGTTCACGATTTATTCCGATCACCTTCCGCTAGCTAGCCTGTTTGGCCAGACAAAGCCAATTCCACAGATGGCTGCCGCGCGCATGCGACGTTGGATGCTGTTACTGGCGGCTTATCAGCACAAGTGGACTTATAGAAAGGGTGCGCAAGTGGCTAACGCTGACGCGTTATCACGATTGCCTCTTCCGAACGAAGCAGAAAAGAGCGACTACGTTCTGTTTTTCTCCGCTGTTGAAGCAGTACCGCTTTCAGCAAGCAAGATTCAAGCGGAAACTGAGAAAGACCACACGTTGTCTAAAGTGAAATTTTCGTTTTGAATGGCTGGGCTGAAAGGCATTCAGATGTTAACATTGCACCCTATTTTGTCCGGTGAAACGAGCTCTCTCTAGACTCTGGTTGCATAACCTGGGGTACTAGAGTAGTTATTCCCGAATATTTGCAGCCAGAAGTGCTACAGCTTTTGCACGAGGGGCACCCTGGAACCACTCGCATGAAAATGCTATCAAGAAGTCACGTGTGGTGGCCGAAGTTAAATGAGCTTGTCGGAGCTAACACGAGAAAGATCCAGCCCTGACAGCGTTGAGTTTTCGAACTGATATTTTTATTCTCGCTCTGCACCTGCCGCGCGTTCCAATGCCAACTTCGTCTTCCTTGACGGGCGCCGCATGCTGAGGCGCTACAGCCCCCCCCCGTAGAGCGTGAGCCATAGGAGTCGCCCAGTGAACGTGCTTGGATGTGGAAGTCCAGACTTGAGATGGACGCTCCGCGGACGCGAGAGCGGCAATGTATGCAGGTTTTAGTCGATCGGCAGCCACGACGTCTTCACGGCCGTTGATGTCCAGCGTGAACGTTTTAGGTGTACGATGGAGGACGCGAAATGGGCCATCATAGGCCGGTGTGAGTGGTGGCCGTATTTGGTCACGCCGAACGAAAACGTGACTGCAGTCATGCAGATCCTGGCTGACGAAGACAGATTGGGGGTGTCGGTCGGCAGGAATTACAGGAGCAAGGTCGTGAAACGTGGTGCGCAGCTCTCGAATGTACGTAGCGGCATCATGAGTGGAAGGGGGCGACGACGGCTCAAAGAATTCACCTGGAAGACGCAGAGACACGCCATAGACTAGTTCAGCTGACGAGCAGCCGAGATCCGTCTTCAATGCTGATCGGATGCCCAGAAGTACGAAGGGGAGGTGATCAAGCCAACGTTCTCTTGGCTGGTGAGCAGTGAGGGCAGCTTTCAGTTGTCGATGAAGCCGTTCGACCATGCCATTGGCTGAAGGATGGTAGGCAGTCGTGTGGATGTGTCGAATGCCCAAGATATTGGCAAGTGCGGTGAAAAGGGCCGATTGAAATTGACGACCGCGATCAGTGGTGACGACAGAAGGGCATCCAAAGCGTGATACCCAGCCGTTTGTGAAAGCCTTGGCCACTGTCGGTGCTGTAATGTCGGAAACGGGAAACGCTTCCGGCCATCTGGTGAAGCGATCCACACATGTCAGTAGGTAACAGGCCTCTTGTGATGGTGGAAGAGGGCCGACGATGTCGAGATGGACGTGGGAAAACCTTGCGTCGGGAGGCCGAAAGGGGGATGGTGCAGTGACCGTGTGACGGTGAATTTTAACACGCTGGCACTGAAGGCAGGTTCGCGCCCAGCGTCGGACGTCAGCATTGATACTTGGCCAAAGGAAACGAGATGTGACTAGCTTCTGGGTCGCACGAATACCCGGATGGCTCATGTTGTGCAATTGATCAAAAATTGCACGACGAAACGCTTTAGGCACGAAGGGCCGAGGAACACCAGTAGACGTTTCGCACGTTATTAATGAGGTAGAAAATGGAAGTAGGCACTCCGTGAAAGATAGAGACGTGGACGAAGAGCGAAGACTATGTAGCTCAGGATCGTTGCTCTGGGCAGCTGCTAGCTCTTCCATGTCTAGTGGTGGCTGGGTCGACAAGGCATCGATGCGTGAGAGTGCATCAGCGGCGGCATTTTCCGACCCGTGTACGTGTCTGAGATCCACGGTGAATTCGGAGATAAAGCATAGTTGACGGATCTCCCTTGCAGTGTAATTGCTGTGATTGCGATGGAAGGCAAACGTCAGGGGCTTGTGGTCTGTAACGACGTAAAAGTCCCGGCACTCCAGTAAATGGCGGAAATGCTTGATGGCGAGGTACGCAGCAAGGAGTTCTCGGGCAAATGTACTGTATTTTACTTCCGTTGGTTTGAGTTTTTGCGAGAAGAATCCAAGGGGCTGCCAACCTGATGCGTGCTGCTCGAGAACAGCGCCAACTGCTACACTCGATGCATCGGTGATGAGACGAATTGGGACATCAGGAACGGGATGTATGAGCATGGTGGCGTCTGCCAGAGCCCTTTTGGCAGTGGCGAAGGCAGATGCGGCGTCGTCGGTCCATTCCAGTGGCGCAGCCGGGTCTTTTTTTATAGCTAATAGGTCGGTTAAGGGCTTTAGGAAAGTGGCACACTTAGGAAGAAAGCGGCGATGGAAGTTTAGTAGGCCCAGGAATTCTCGGAGTCGTTTCATTGATGTCGGGGGTGGAAAGTCTTGGATAGCCTTCACTTTGCTGGCGAGCGGTTGTATACCCTGTGGAGTGACAAGGTGGCCTAAGAACTCGATTGTAGCGACGCCGAAGACGCACTTATTGGGATTTATGACGAGGCCGTAATCATCCAGACGGTGAAACAGGGTGCGCAGGTGGTATTCATGCTCAGGGCCCGATGAGCTTGCTACTAGGAGGTCATCAAGGTAGGCAAATACGAAATCGAGACCTCGCGTGACCTCGTTGATAGTGCGCTGAAAAGTCTGTGCTGCGTTGCGCAGTCCAAAAGGCATCCTTACATATTCGAACAAGCCAAATGGGGTGATGATGGCCGTCTTCGGAATGTCAGCGGGTTCTACAGCAAGTCCAGCAATCTGGGACATCAACTACTGCGGTGAAGCCAACCCTGGGGCGATGCGGTTGGCGTAACTCTATGGGCAGCATTTTTTAAAAATCGATTGCTGAGCAATGGCTCGTTTCTCGCGATTTGCACTTTAGGCACTCAATCCCGACAACGTTCTCAAGCTATATGTCGAGTGTAGTTTAATTCTGCCGGCTGGATTTTTTTCCTGGGGCACTTTTGTAGACCCATTTAAAATGCATGGGGTGATTTTTAAAACGTCATTTGCAGCACAGTAAAAACTAATCCGCTAATTGCACTCTAGTGGCACATACTGTAGGTCTCTCTATATATGTAGGTCCAGTTTGGTTTTATTCCGCTGGCTGAATTTTTTTCCTGGGGCGCTTTTGTTTGGCTACTATGCGGCAAAGCATCTTTACAGGGGCAAAAGATTCGTCCGCCGTTGAATTGATGGGAAAGAGCTTGTGGACCATGCTAAAAATGGACACGAATGTGCAGCTGTGATGCATATTTGCGCCCCGGCGTATAATGAAAGATGATGGTGTCAGATTCTGCAAAAAGGAGCGGGCCAAATGGCTTTATGGAGTGCCATCAAAGCACTAAGAACGGCTGCGCGTGCCCCTTTTTCTCAAGTTTCGGCGCATCGTAAAATTTTTCATTTGGTATTTAGAAAGATTTACTATTACGCAAATTTTTGACACAAAGAACATCGCCAAATAGAGCACTTGTTACTTGTGTTTCCTTGACAGTGCAATGTGCCAACAATGCGAAGGCTTGAATATTATCAGTGTAAAAAAAATTGAAAGGGAAAACGCATGATCTATAGAACGCGTGACGGAACGAAATAAAGAGGAAAAGAAAGTCCCCGTGTTACAGCGAAAATCTGCAGCTTCGTCTCGTTTAATGAACGATGTCATTTTAGTTTTAAATGCAAAAGCATTTCTATGCCTACCAAATCTGCGTCTACCATTTCCGTCCGTCACGTCAGACTAATGCAATGGCTCATAACCACGTAAGGCAGAGGCTACAAGCGCTCAGCGAAGTGAAGCGAACAGCGCATACATTCATTGAGGTCACCCATACAATACAAAGAACAGCACATGTTTCAACAAAGAAAAACTTCAAAACAAGCATCCGAACCATGAATAAAACATTGCATGCCCCCCTCAGCAATTGTAGTGGTAGTTTTGCAACAGCTTAGCTGGACATCCAGGTTGATAAGGACCGATAATAGTTGATAAGGGTCAGATCATGTTCGATAAGGTTGATAACGATGGATGAGGGTTAATAAGGGTTTATGCTGGTCGAATCAAATTTCATAACATTGATAATGACACTGGGCTGCGTGGCGATTAACAAGCGGCACAATGCTTGTGCATACTTAGGCAACTTCCAGAGGACTTTCTGCGTGATTTCTTTTTTTCAGTTCGGAAGTATAACTAAAATCATGCGTGCCTGTTAAGTGTACGCAAATCTCGCACGTTATACGCGAAAGTAGGGTTGTGAGGGTTTGAGAAAGTGGAGCCGCAACCGCTGAACTACACCGGGTTAATTGTTGTAGGGCCTGCTGTGAGCCACACGATTGCTTAGCTGCGCAAATAGGTAATCGCTTGACAATACTTCTCGGAGCCCCGCCTGGTCGGGAATATTTCCTCTCGTAAGGTGACTCTTACAATATCCTCGTAGCGCAAGAAAACACTGGTCTGACAGTCGTTCGGACATGACTAACCTGATTCCGGGCTTTTAAATGCTGTCGCACCAAATCGCTTGGAAATACGAAGAAAATATACAATTCGTTTGTTTCTCCACAAACTCAGTCGCACTGTGGGGAAACAAGCTTCTAGTTTATGGCAGCGGTATTTCCCGTACAAAACTTTTTTTTATTATTGTGAAAGAAATTATATGTACACTCCAGGCGCATTTACGCCGACGTCATCCGCGTCGCCTTCGCTGTCGCCGCCATGTTCCGTGTGAAGTCCGAGTGCGATAACATCGCGGCCGGATGCCGTAAGTTGCCGGTGCGAGTGGAAGCGTGCCAGATTCATATGAGAAGCCTGGTGGCTCAATCTCGAAGGTTATGAAAAATGGCGCACAACAATGCCTCAAGCAAGCACGTCTCGCTGTGTATTGTGTGTATTACACGGACAAACAGGTGCACGCAGGGTAACGTTTAACATCGACTCACCACTCTCGCATTGCACTAAATGCTGAAGAAATTAAACATTCACTGTTAAGATCACCGCGTACTATCGTCAGTCAAAGCAAACAGCAGAGAAAGCTTCGCTTACTCTGGTTCCTACACTGAGTCGGAACCACATAATTTTATTGCGATTGCAAATATATGGACACTCCAGGCACATTTCCGCCGTCGTCGTCGACGTGTTGTTTCGTATAATGTCCAAGTGCGATAACATAGTGGCCGTGCGCCGTATGGTGTGGGTGAAACTGGAAGCGTGAGAGGGGTGAGCAGAGAATGGTTGCTTAGTCTCGCGTGCGCAAGGGAGGAAGGCGGGGAAAAAGCGCTCCGTCTTCCATCGCGCACAAGGCCGCAGGGAAAGTGGGGGACGTTTTACTCCTGTGGCGGCTACGTATGACGCGGCTGAGCGCGGCCGCGCGGCCCCGATCCAGAGAGCGATGTGCGCTGGGTACAAAGTCTAGGCGGGCCGATGGCTGGGACCCTATAACGTAAAACTATTCCAATCTGTTTTCCTTCCAATCTCCTGATGTCCAATTTACGTAACCGCCAACGCAAGCATCGGGCGGTGACTCGCAGCGTTGTTTGAGAAGGCTATTGAAACGCTCTCCTATTTTCTAGGAGGTCACTGTTGTTTGCTTTCAAAAGGAATAGCATTGCCTAACTTGACATATATTTCTTACCTGATTGGCTGACCAAGGGCGATGAGCACGCAGAAGTGGAGGCGGTAAGGTGGGGCCGGGCTAGCGCAGTGAAAGTAGATAACCTGATGAGGAGGGTGTTGCCGGCGTCTGCGTTTGCCCTGCTTCTTCTTACTTAGCTATCGGTGTCTGCTAGAAAATCACGTCGGCGTGCAACGGAAACGTAACAATGCAGCTAAAACGAATCTTCAGTGAAGAAAATTTGACATAGCGATGTTGTTTACGTGCTGAAAGGACTCGACAACGATATAATGTCAAGCAAAATTTTTAGTACAGGCAAATTAATCCATTCTCCACGGCAGCAACGACTAGCCAGTGCCAGAGCGATCGGCGGGTACCCACCTTCTATTCATGTCGGAATGGGGCAGTGTCCGGCTATTAAAAAGAAAATTAAGTTTTGATCGGCGTAAGAATGCATCTTTAATGCGTACACGCCACTTTGACGCAGTGATTTTTCACTGTTTTTGGACGTCAGGTGACAGACAGGTGAACTGGACGCAGCCCGAAAACTTTTGACCAATTGCGGATGGCTGATGGTAAAAAGGCATAGAATCGAAAAATTAGATTTTTCTGTTGTTCGGTCTCACATGCATAATTAGTGTGCACACGTCATATAAGAGTGAGTAGCTCTCAAGGTTTTTTAACAGCGGAGCTGTTTAAGCCGAGCGTTAGTCCGTAACCTGCGAACAGAAATTGTGGGCCGATCCTGGCGGTTGTGCAGAAAGGGTACAAGCGCAATGACACGTACCTCTGTGAACTGGCGAAGCTGAGCCTGGTTAAGTCTAGGTAAGCATGGTTGGGACTACTTAAGCTTAGTCTGTCATCGATAGACAACCGATAGTCAAACAGCAGCTAATCGATAATCGATAAATGATCAATAAATTCCGGAAATGCTGGGGATGACTTGGTAGTGCTTAGCCTAGCCCAAAAGCCAGACGAAGCTAGGTGCCCATCAGCTCCGCTTTCTCTGTAGCATTGCGCCTCCCGTGCAAGCTACGCAAATATTTTTTTTTTTACGTTGCGTGAAGGACGAGTGAAGTTGGGCAATCATGGAGGCCTGATTTCAGAAATAGAATAGAGGCAGTTTGGAATAGCTTTTCGTTAAAGCGCTCCTGATGCCGTCGTGTGCGGTGTATTCTCGGCGCAATTAGTTCGCGTTGAAGCTAGAAGTAGCACGATGGACAATTCGCTCGCTGTTGCTGCCGCTCTCCCCCACGCCATCGTTTTGACAGTGAGTGTCCGCGCTTATCGAGAGAGATGTGTTCGTGTGTGATTGTGCGCGCGTGACAACGTGCAGGTTAATTTAGTTAGTAAGCGAATGTTTACAGCAGTTTATGCAGCTGATAAAACGACTAACCTTAGTTTGCACAGCTGTCTAATAAATTTCTGTCACAATCAGTGATTCACCTGTCGGGCGAAATTGACCTTATTGTTAATATTATTGTAGTTAATATTATTATTACTTATTACGTTCAAGCCAGGCGCAATACACATACAAGTTTCAAATACAGGCGCAGTTCTGTCTCATTGCGACTGAGTGCCGCTAATTTTTTTTTGAGCAAATGGGGCACAGCGTGTCGTTTACAAAAAGCAGCTTGGTGTCGGTCACTGTGGATACGGTGGCATAGACATGTTGTAAATCCGGTTTTCTACTGGATGGCGCAGATCAGCACGCAGAAAGAGAATTTCGGGTGGTGGGTCGATTCCTTGTTCGAAAAATGGATATATTCTCTGGCGCAAGCCGTTGCTTTAAAAGTGAATCCAAAGTACAAGTGCCCAAAAATGGTGGTATTAGGCAGTTTGCACTGCTTCCCGTCTCTTGTTGTTTTCTTCCTGTTTGTTTTGGGCAGCGTCTCAATACATTACCATAAGGTCACTGTCTCGTTCGACGGAAACACCTAAACATTTTTGCAGTAGGTAGAGTCATCTGCGTTCGGCGTTCTTGGAAGTAGTCCCCTTCCGAGGTGATCAAAAAGCACAGTGCTACTTCATCTTTCTTTTTCTTTTATTAAACGTGCGACATTTAATGGTAGTACGCGAAGGCAAGTATTACTAGCTTTTGCGCTGTAGTCGTTTTTTGTTGAAAGTTGCACACGTGGCTCCACTCTCGTGCGGCCGAGACATGGACTGTCAGGGTATGGTCATTTATTGGACAATGCCAGGGCTACTACTTTGTTTTCTCGCCAAAAAACCGTCCCACCCCCCTACGGTCAAATAACAGTCACAACCTTACCACAAACAAGACAAATTGGCTTTGTGCTTTTGAAAGCGGATAGTGACAGTATATCAACTCTCTGTCTTTGGATCTTAGCACTTGCTTTCTTTCTAGCGCACGCTGCGCTAGGAAAAAGTCGGCAGAAATTTTTTTTTTCTGGTTAGAATAAGCATTGTCAATGTGAAGTTAACATTTTCGACAGTATTCGTCTTCTCCCGCAATGCGACGTGTGTGGCGGCGTTGAGTAGAGCTTCGGGAAAAAAAAAACGGTCAAATACGATATTCAGCAGCTGATTGATGCACTCTCGTTAAATGCTAAAAGCTTTTTCAGTGGCATGACACCATTTACACACCCTTACGTTGTCATTTTCTTGGCACATGAAAAATTTGTGCTCTCCAAATCAATGTTCAATGGTGTAAGTGCTGCATTGATTTGCTTCTTTTATTAATGTAATAAGCTTGAAAATTCCGCTAGTCAGATATTATAGAGCACAGAGAAAAGGCACAACTGCACGCGGCATGATCTTATCCTTACAATAATTTCGCTAACGAGACAGATCATGAATCCAACTACAAAATGATTTCTCGCACCAAAGGAATGAGGGAAAAACCACTAGGATACACTAAGTTCGACAATCTTATTGTTAACAGGTGATTCAAGGGTGACGCAAGGCGACAACTGTTGCACATGACGGCGTGCATATGACTAGTCAATCAATAGAATAACATGACTTTAGTGAACCAAGAACCAATATGCAGGCCATGCTGTAAAACTTTATTATAGGAACACATTTTCAGCATTGTTCGTACAACTCAACGCTTGAAGCCTGTATATATTAGTGGCGGTACGTATATGTTTTATTGCTGCTTGGCCCACTTTGGTTATTAGCCTGCGTAACGCTGTGACTAAATTTCGCCTCATCGCACGCACATTTAAGCCTTCTTGAAAACAGAACCAGGACGATTCAGTCACTGGAACAGCCTTTCATTTATTTATCATACAGTCCCATATTTGCTCGAGGAGGATTATAGCGGGGAGGATGTATACACGCATTAAAACTTTTTTCAAGGTAACATTATAAGAATTGATACCCAAACCAAAACCAGATCTAAAACAGAGAAACAAAGCACCAGGGGTCGAATTCACAAAGATTTTCGATCGTAAGTGCTGCACCACGATTGGCTGACACCTGCTTCTGCGAACAGTTTTAGCGTGAGAACGTTTTTGTGAATCCGGCCCCAGTATGTAGCATACAGTAGTTACAATGAGCCTAAAGAAACAGATTTTGAAATTAAAGGCGTGTAAAATTGTTTTTTGGCCAATAAAGCAATTTGCGATGAACCTATTGCATCGACTGACGTATACCTGGGGATTTATCAACTTCAATGAATCAGCTTTCAGCTAGTTGAAGCAGCAGCTCTTGAAATGGCAAAGAAGTCGTTCCAAAATCGCAGTTTCATACAAGGTCGCGGAATTTATTGTGGTACATACATAAACCTAGTTTTCGCCAACAGCAGCGCTTCGAAACGGTAGCCGAGCGTATTGAGCGACCACAGATCAAGATCACTGATACCACGAATGTGAGTTCGCAGGTTCGATGCCAGCTGCGCACGCTTCTTA